>NC_134468.1:12222903-12403788 GCF_964194025.1 Convolutriloba macropyga
TCCAGGTTGACCACCTTAGACGAAACTTTGAAAACCTACTAAGACTTTTACAGTGCCGTAGAAAACTTTGTACGGCACCGTTTAAGGCCGTAATAAGATTTCTACGGCACCGTAGCCAATTGATGTAATTACCAATTTCTACGGTTTTTGAAAATTTTCATTAGAGTTTTGCAGCTTATTAAACACACAAGCAAAACATATCCAACAGTGCACATATATTACCAATTAAGACCTCATTTCATTGTTTTTTTTAATAATAAAAATTGTTTTCAAGTAACCTTTTTTCATCCTTAATAATCCAAACAAAATTTTGTATTGCAAGTAAACTCAAACACAAAATTTTCATTTCAGAGCAGTCCTAATAATGTCAATCATTGTCATGCAACTTGAATTTTTGAGGGAACGCAGCACTCGAACTATGCTGCACTTTAAGAACTAAAAAAATAAGTAAAATTTTTAAAAAAATCCCGTTTTTGTTTTTCAATTATTTAATTCTCTTTAGTTTTTTGGCGCCTATTTTGAGTGCTATTCTTTGTTTAATCAATTCTCTTTCACTTTCTTCACAAAAAACTTCTCTTAGCTTTTGGCAATGAAAAACTACAACATTTTTTTTTTAAATGACAATTTATCAAATTTTTTGTCTAAAAAAATGGGACTCACAATTGAAATCAATTGTTTCGCACGTTTCTCCAAATTGTTTTTAATCACCTGCGTCCCTCCAAGCCTATGAACAGGCTATTGCCAGGGTGATTTGAAATATTTACGCTAGACGTTCAGGCAGAGTCTGCAAATGCTGAGGAAAATAATTTATTTTGCCTCATAAAAAAGGCACTCGTTTGCGGATTAATTGGATCAAATTAACTCTCTACACAATAAACATTTTTTGAACAATAAACAGTCTTTACCACTTACTCAACTGGAGATAAAACCTTTGAATACACACCCACAGTTGATAAGAAAGTAAGGAAAATTTTACGTAATTCATTTGCGGTCATTCAATTATTTTTGTTCTAGTTTCGGTAAAAAGACATTTTTGAATTGGATTTTGGTCGCATTAAGGTTTCAGCAAGGATTTTTTTGCGTATCCTCTCAATTGAGTTGTAATTTAAATGGCATCAATGATTAAGGTTTTTCAAATTAGTTTCATTTGGTTTCTAATAGAGAAAGGAACCACAATTTTTTCACAGTTTTTTTATGTAATTGAATCTCTCAATATTGATATCTTTTTTTAGTTATTCTTCTTTATGTGTTAAGTCAAAAACTATTATTCCTGCATGAAATAGATCTCTGGAAAACTGGATTAGAGTAACATAGAAGCGGTAACGACATATGGTCCTCAAGTAGCTTGCATTTTTTAAAGTGTTTCAGATTCAGATTGATAGAGGTACAATGAGTTGTTTTGTTGGTAAGTAGTCAAGTGCTCAGCACAATTCTACCAACATAGGCTCATTGTGTTGGCATTGTAACCATCTGGCTCATCATATAATTGTACTACCCTAATTCGGCCTGGTAAAAAAGAAAATGATTGCTAAATTTGAAAAAAAGTCACCATTTCAAGTGATATTGGTGTTCACCAAATATGCGTACCTCAAAATACCATATTATCCCTTCATATAATGGTTTGTTGGATTTGTATTGTAGTGGGGAGTAACTCCATACACATTTTGTATCTGGTTTTATGGAGTTGACTGGGTCACTTTTTGCTCTGTAAGCCCCGAACCTTGACTTTCGGCCAATTTCGGCCAATTCGGCGGTGACCTAATGTTGAAATTTTTTGTGTCAAGATTAAAAAATATAGTGTTATAGATTTCTCAGTTGATGGGGAGTATCACTATAAACAGATTTACCATTTTTTCAGTAGTTTTGAAGGTTTACTTTCGCGAAACTAGAAATTTGGTAGTCAAAATAGTTCATTTGACCAAATGAATGAGTGATGCGGTGTTGTTTGCAATTGAACAAGTTTTTGGGCTTGCGTTTTGCGTTTTTAGACACTATTTAGGTTGTTGAAGCTAATTGTATCAAACAATGGGATTAATTCAACAATTTTTCTTTTTTCACGATTTCATCAAACTTCTGTGGATGTTGTTTTATGTCAAAACACACAAAACATCATAACCTTCATGGTGAGGTGGGAATTTTTTTCCCACCTCACCATGAAGGTTTGCCGTGACCTAGAACGTGGAAGTGGACCAGAATTACACCCACAAATACGCCGGGAACGCTGTTTCACGTTGTTTTTCGTCGGTTCCGGAGATCTCGGGCTTCGATTTTAGCCCAGAAAATGGGGTACAGAACAGTATTTTGTTAATATCTGCTAAAGTACCAGACCAAATTAAACGGGAGTGGTCACATTTTGTTGACACTGAACCCCTCTTGCTTGCAGTTTTTGGTTGGTTTCTCAAATCGGTCTTATCAGAAAGTTATTAATGTTTAAATTTGAGAAAAGTCGAATTTTTGGGCTGTTCTGGGTGACCCAAATTTCGGTACAACAAAAGGCGGGATTTACCAAACAAATGTTAGTGGGGAGTATCTCCATATATATTTTATATAATGTTTTATGCAGTTGGCTCTGAATCAGGTCATCTCGCTTTTTTGGTCATTTGGCAGGGTACATATTTTTCTGCTATAACTTCTAGAGTGCACCGATTGTACTCATTTTTTGATATGATGCGTATCTCAAGCAGTGCTAAAAACGTGTTTGAATGTGTTTGAAGTGTTTGACGTGGTCAGTAAAGTTGCACTCGTTTTTACCTCCAGAAGCGGGTGACCCCATCCGATCACTTCTTGAAGCGTTGAATTTTATCACGTCAGGGGGAGTAGAATTGCACCTCAGTCGAACGTGTCATTTAACATACTAGGGGATGCAAAACGTACGTGGGGGCACAAATGGAAAAGATATCCCAGATACCGTATGGTGCATACTAAAACATCTTATATTTCAGATAATGCGTGACAGAAGTAGGAGAAATAAACCAAGGTGTGAGGATTATCTGCAGAATGATCCTGAGAACTGGTTTTACGTTAAAAAAGTAAGTGATAATGTTGGCGATGAACTGTTCACAAAAGTATCCTTTTTCAAAGGAGATTTTTTGTTATTTTACCGCGGCAAACGTTTAAGTGAAACACAGTATGGAAAATTGTGCGAGGCAAAGAAAGCTTATGCATTCTCAAATGACAAGGATATGTTCATTGATGCATCAGAAAAATCATCCGGCCTGGCGCGGTACATTAATGACTCTTTCGATAAACCCAATTGTGTTGCCAAAATATACCGTTGCAAAAATGGATTGCCTCATATAATGTTTCAAGCTCTGCAAGATATTGAGGTAGACACTGAGCTTGTGTATCGCTACGGGCCTTGGGGTATTCCTAGGCCGTGGCTTGATGAGCAGGGTGACTCAAGTCAATCCAATGATGCCAGTGCTGCTCCTGTTGGGCAAGCAGTTGAGTTGGAAAGTCAACTAACAGAACCGGAAAGAATGGAAAGCGCTAATGAACTGAGTAACACAAGTCAATCCATTGATGCCAGTGCTGCTCCTGTTGGGCAAGCAATTGAGTTGGAAAGTCAACTAACAGAGCCGGAAAAAATGAGAAGCGCTAATAAACTGAGTGATGAGCAAGAAGCTTTTTTGAAAGATTGGTATGATTATGAAAAGACACGCGATGACCTGCAGATTGGAATTGCAACAGGTGACGGGGAGGTACCAGAGTGTTGGACTGAAATCCATGAGCCAATAACAGCCTTGTCGGCTGACTTTCCTTTCGTGAGACCGAAGATTATTCAAGACGTTCCTATATACACTCCCAACTGTTCAGACGCAGAAAGTGACTCAAGTGAAGAATCAGAGATATCTGAGAAACGTTGTGATGAGGAAGCGAGCGAACTGTGTTCTAATGTAGTTGAGCCTACTGAGGAGGAATTGTATGAGCAATCACTCTACCTGCCCACTATTTGTTTTTACTGCGACGACAGGCTTTTTGGAGATCAACAGATAGCTCGGCACGTTTTCTTACAAGAGTGCACTAAAAAATTTGAGTATACTGACATCCAACTTTTTCAGTGGATCATTTGTCGGTTGTGTCCAACTATTTTCCCGGGAAATGTTGCGGAAGATGTACTAAGTCATGTGTCTGGTGAGCACCGAAAGCCGGTCAAGGTGCGCATATCCAATAATGAAACGGGCACTGTTGAAATTTACGACATTGATCCAACCTTGCGTGAGAGAGTATGCAAGAATTATCGTCTTGGGATTTTGAAAAGACGGGCAAAATCTGACCACTCAATTGGAACCCACTCTTGGGCTCACAAAAAGCTTCTAACACACTTTAAAAGAAAAAGGAAGGACTCTGATCCTGACTACAATCCAGATGAGCCGGAGCACCAAAAAAAGACAAAGAAACCGGATCGTTTCCTAAAACTTTTGGAAGGTAAAGAGAATCTACAATTTTCTCTGGGCGCACAGAATTCAAAAGACAAACCGGAATCCACAGAAACTCGTAAAAACAAAGTTATTCCGACCGGTGAATCTGCAGGTGTTGGCTCAGAAAATCAAATAAATTCGACTCACATCAATTTGACTCAGATCGATTCTACTGAAACTAGTACTGTCCCACCTGCAACTAAACGTTTGTCAACTAAACGTACTAGTGGGAAAAAAAGCGAAGTACTCTGCTTGTTTTGTTCAAAAAAATTAACCAGACAGTGTATGAGAAAACATTTGAGGTCTCATGGCTTCAAAAGCGAAAGTAGTTTGAACGCCCTTGTCAAAACAATCTTATTTCAAACTCGAACGAAATCAAAGAAACGTGCAATGTTTGTATGTATGAAACCCGGGTGTCATAAGTCGTTCTCGCGACGATCAATGCACTACCGTCAAATTCCAGCCACAGAAAAAGCTTCAGAACACTCAAAGTTTTATCTTAAGGTATCAAAGCTGGAGGAACTCCCAGAAGAAGTTCTGAGCAAAGACATGAGAGAGAGAAGCAGTTTTGGTTTAAATTCTTATGGAAAAATTTTGCAAAATTATATGAAAGAAAAAGAAGACGATTATGGTGAAGGGTGTGGTAAACGGTCTTGCGCTCCTGAAAGAAACAGATCGCTTGAAAAAAAACTGAGATTTTTCATTAAAGAGTCTGCTGGTTTCTTCGATTTCTCTATCATGGAGTCACTCTTTAGTAAGTTCAGAGAAGAGTTTAACATTTATAAGGCCAAAACGAAAGTTGAATATTGTCGAGATTTTGGTAAGTTTGTCAATTTTTGTAAACTATACAGCCCTCTTGCGTTGGAAAGCGACGACAGCCATAGCAGAGTTCAGAAAGAAATTGATTAGCAGAGGGCTTGTAACAACATGAACCACGCAGTTTCACGGGCTTTAGAGAGAGCTCAAAGTCTTGTCAAATGCGAAATTTCCTTGAATGCAGAATTCAAGTCTCAAGCAAAACTGTCTAAGGAAAAGGTTCAAGAAGTTTATAAACTGATCATGGATTTGCTGAGAAATGTTCTTGAATTTTTTGAAGGAAATCAATCAATGGCAAAATTTTCCAAAAATGAGATCGATCATAAATATAAATTGCTTCAATGTTGCCTCGTTTTCACTGTTGCTAATCGGAACGTGTCCCGAGTCAGCAGCGCTATTTACCTAAAAAAAGTATTCCTGATGCAAGGCAAGCAAAATGTAGTACAGGGTTTGGTAATTTTTAAATGCTATGATGTCAAAAAAATGCAAGACCTTATGTTGAGTGCCGGCAAAAAAGTAAATCGTCAAGAGAAGCACGAATTGGCAATGGACATGATAAACTCAAACAAAAACTTCAAGAGCGAGCAAGCGAAACAGCTGATCATGAGTACTGAAGAGTATTCTTATTTCATGCGATATTTAGCCATCAAAGAGAAATTGGAAATCGGAAATCAGGAGTATCTTTTTTTGAAGCGTGATCAAACTGATGAAGTGCTGAACCGAAACGTTATTGGCAAGTGGAGTACAGTGCTGGAATCACACTTACATCTAAGTGTCAAGATTAACACGAATGTTTGGAGACAGAGTCTCTGCACCATTTTCTCTCAAAATATTTCTGATCTTCCAACCCAGGGTAAAATTGATCGACATGTTGGCCATACGCGTCGAGTGGGGGAAATCTTTTACGAACTCAATAGCAAGGCAGTAGATGCTATTGTCACAGCTAGGGCTGTCGAAAATGTTCTATCGGATAACGTAACCAAGGCTATTGATGAGAAAACTGTTGACGCTGTTGTTGCAAATGAGTGGTGCATCCGTGGAAAAACTTTTGAAAGCATTGTCACTCCGACCAATGAAATGATTGCTGATGTAGACACCTCAGCTTTGAAAGAAACCTTGGGAAATAAATCCGATCTTGGTAATTCTGAAGGTGAATCAGATATGGCTGCAAATGTGCTCGCTCGTGGCTTGACAAACTCAAATGAGGATGAAAGTGATGCAGATGATGAAAATACACTCCTCTCGGAAGCCACTGAAACAAAATTGCCGTCAACTGACGAAATTGTCAGTTTCCTTACAAAAACTGCGCGAAAGCTACGGCTAAATGAAGAGCAATATCGCTGTGTGGCTGAATACTACGACGGGTGTTTAAAGGGAATTGAAACAAGAAACCACCGAACACTTTTCTGCGATGTGCAAAAAATTCATCAGAGTAAAGAAGCCAGTTATGACCACATTAATTTTTTAATTAAGAAGCTCTCTAACTGGAAGGAGCAGGGATTCCCCGAATTTCAGTAAGCGTTACTTGAATTGAAAACTTGTTTGACTGTTGAAAAACTTGTCTGACTTATGGAGCTTTGTTTGATGTTTCGTGCATAATTTTTATTGATTTAATTGATTGGTTAATTTATGGGTGGAATGAATTCCTTTTTGGGTGGAATTCATTGCTGGGCTGCAGTTATTGTTTTAGTTTTAGTTAGTTCTAGCATTGAGCTTAATCACTGAATGTTACTTTGTTTTGGTCGTTCGTTGTGTTATGAAATTGAACCACTTTGTTGCTACTCCCATAAGCTTCGTTTTAATTTCCCCCTTATTATTTCCCCTTATTATTTCCCCCTTATAATTTCCCCCTTATAATTTCCCCATTATTATTAATGCTAGTTTTAGTCTGTTATATTGTTGAAACTCACTGTTGTTTTGCACCATTCTCTGATCTGTGCAACCTGTATTCTAATTCTGATGTTATTTGAGCTTAATTAACATTTTAGTTAACAAGTGAGTGGAACTTTATTAACACTAGGAAATAAGTCGAAAAAATACGTTTATTCATGTTTATGCTCATGTGTTGCATTTTAATCACTTTTTCAGTTTGAAATGTGTTCCACTAGTCAAAACGTTCTTCCAATTTCAAAAATGTTTGAACTAGCACGCGAGAAGAAGTTGGAAGAAATTGGACTTCGCCCTCTCCCTCAAAAAGATGTATGGGACTTCAGCGAGGAGTCGTTTCCCGACCAACCCTTCTTCCTTAGGGGAGAAGAAGCGAATCGAATTTTCTCCTGGAACGAGGAGTTGATGCAGCACTGGAAAAACGGAGCAGTGGACATAGATGAATTCATTCGGTCTGAGAATGGATTCAACAAGGTCGAGACATTTGGCTCGCGGCGGCCTGAAACCGTAGCGGAACTTCTCGCTTCGCGGACAGTGTCATTTGAGCTACCCCGGGACAAGCTTTCGTTTCAGCCATATCCGAATGTCGATGTCATGAGCACTGGCTGCATTGCAGCACAAGGACATTGGTTCACGGCTTCTCATATCGAATGGGGGGGCGGTGAATCAATTGCAAAACTCATTAGCGGGAAGAAGTTATGGGTGATCGCGACTACATCCAAAGGTGCAAAGGAACTGCATAGTCTCTCGACATTTTCGGCAGCATGCAGACTGCTCAACGTTCCGTCTGTGCGTAAGAGCAAATTGAGGAAGGGTGCAAATTTGGAAGAGAAGCTCATGTACCATCTCGGCGAACCAGGAGATGTCATAATACAACCCGCTTTCGCGACTCACTTTGTTGTAACGGAGGCGACTGCGACTGACGAAGGGGAGCTGCTTTGAGCTTGTGTTACAGGATTTGAGGGCCTCGACAACCGCATGTTAGATCGTGCTGCTCGCCTCTTCGACGACTTTATCACCGGTTTCAATCGTGCTGTGATAAGGAAAGAACTGCAGCATCACGGCGTTGCTTACTGTTTGCGTCTCCTCAAGATCAGGGACTATCGGAGTGCAATGCTGGCTTACGACCCTGCATCAGGTGTCCCCCTTGCCCAAAGTGCTCATGAGAGAGATGTGACGACGCACCTACGTGTCTTGTTCCGGAATGGGTATGATGTTCTTGCGAGTTTAAGTGCAAAGAAGGATCGATCCGATTGGCTTGTTTCCGGGAAGAAAAGACGAACGGAAAACCTTCCTTATAGTAGCAAGCCCTTCAAAAGCACCCTGTCTGAAGTGACGCTGAGCGAGTTGCAGCAGTGGCCAACTGAGTGGGTGGCAGATGTTGATCAGAGTCATCCTCGTCGCACTTGACTAAATTTTAAGGTTTGTTCATAAAATGTACTTTTTTCATGTTTATATTTCTAATATGTTTCCCGGCTTGAAATCAAAAATTCTAAACCATCAAAAATTGCGTACGGCAATAGAGACGTTATGTGCTTACTTTGAGACCGTTCCCTGCGGTGGTTCAGAGAAAGGGTTAGTTATTATTTTTTGGACACGTTTCGACACACTAAGTGATTTGTCACTGACTCGTCCTACAGTTTTATTTTAACGCTCATTGCCGTTAACGGCGACATTGTCAAAAATGTTAATCATTTCATCGCAAATGTTCATTTCACCGTTTAGGCCGAGTCAGACTCACACAATGAAAATCCACCGACCTTCGCCGACTTCCGACCTCCGCCGACTTCCGACCTCGGCCGACTTCCGACTCCACCTATTATGTTTCCACCAATGATTCCTCCTCCGCCTGATCCGAGTGATATGTACGGAGTTGCGGCGGCCTCATTTGCTGCCTTGAACTTCCAGAGATTCAGTTTCAACGATTCCTCGTCGCCTTTTGCAGATACGATCAATAAAATTGGAGGCGTGACAGTAGTGCCTAGACCTAATGAAGTGGAACCTCTTCGTAACAGGAGGCGGAGTGTTAATCGATCACCTCCTAGAAAACACAAAATGGCAGCACAGAAGCGACGTGGTCGATCCAGCAGCAGATCATTGTCAAGTAGTGATTTCAGACCTCCTCAAGATCTGGAACCTCATCCTAAGCCAGCAGCTCATAAAAAGGTTCCAACTTCAAGACATCATCACCACAAGTCACATACAGGCGATCGGGTTTCTCACAAGAGGTCGCCTAAACAGGCGCACTCGTATTCGTCTTCGCATCATACCCAGAAAAATAGAAAAGAAAAGTAGAAGAAACACCATAAAAAGAGGCACAAGAAAGCTAAAACGAAATCCAAAAACGATCCTTCTTCCAAATCGAAGCGTCACAGTTTCAAATCCAAACTAAAGAAGCGAGTGAAGAAAGAGCCGCTGGATCCGGGTGAAGGTTCTTGTGGCAAAATATTTGTAAACCCACACTATGAGAATCTTAAGCGCTTCTACACGGCTAAAGAGGAGAGTGCAAAAATATCGGAAGTCAGGGCAATCTCAGTTTCTTTTTCATCAAGTTCAGATTCCTATTCGGATGATTGGTCTTACTCTAAAAATATAATGAAACTCTGGGTTAGATCATATATGATGCATGGTTTAAACTTCTATTATTGCAATTTACAAAACTGTTTTTGAATTGAAACTGTACATAGTGTGTTGTCATTTTTGTATCTCATCTTTAAAAAGCGCTTGTCTCTGAAGCATATTTTCAGAATTTTGCCAGGTACAACATAACGTTACCAGGGTTGAATTCACACATTTAATGATCTGTGAATTTACTAATTACTTCTTGATTGTTTTAATTCCCACATGGATCGGATTCACATCCCTCTGATATGGTAATAACTGCTCATAGTTGGCTAAGATGAAAGCCGATGCTAAATCCGATGTTTCCAATGTATTTCCATTATTTCCAATGTATTAGGATAGCAAATGGTATACCGTAAAAGGCCCGGGTATTTTGTCACCACACAAATGAATCGAACCGCACAAGGCATAGAGCCTTTTTGGGAAAAAACCAGTTCAGATCCTCCTCTGAAATGGAGAAGTGGCAAATACACGCGACACTTTACTCTAAAGGGACACT
Source organism: Convolutriloba macropyga (assembly GCF_964194025.1). Taxonomy (NCBI): domain Eukaryota; kingdom Metazoa; phylum Xenacoelomorpha; order Acoela; family Convolutidae; genus Convolutriloba; species Convolutriloba macropyga. The sequence goes on from NC_134468.1 coordinate 12,233,149, forward strand.
ATTTTTTCTTATTTTTTCAGACTTGTTTTCGAATCGTGTACTAAAAAAAAACGTTGTCCTATAAAAAAACGTTGTCCTATTTCGAGCTCAAAAGTTATTCTTGTGCGTTTTCATAAAAAGTGATTTTTAATATAGCCAAGGACTTGTTCAAATGATTTGAGCGTCTATGTAGGAGTGTCATAGGGCTATTAGTTTCAACTGGAGGGCTAATTGTTGATCTAGGTGGTCTCAGAAAAAAGTACTTAACACGTTGTTAAATTTCGAGCTGAAAATTTATTCTTGTGCGTTTTCATAAAAAGTGATTTTCAGTATAGACAAGGACTTGTTCAATTGATTTTAGGGTCTATGTAGGAGTGTGATAGTCCTAGTAGGTTCTACTGGTGGGCTAATTGTTGATATAGGTGGTCTGAGAAAAAAGTACTTAATACGTTGTCAAATTTCGAGCTCAAAAGTTATTCTTGTGCGTTTTCATCAAAAGTGATTTTCAGTATAGCCAAGGACTTGTTCAATTGATTTTAGGGTATATGTAGGAGTGTGATAGTCCTAGTAGGTTCTACTGGTGGGCTAATTGTTGATATAGGTGGTCTAAGAAAAAAGTACTTAACACGTTGTTAAACTTCGAGCTCAAAATTTATTCTTGTGCGTTTTCATAAAAAGTGATTTGCAGTATAGCCAAGGACTTGTTCAATTGATTTGAGGGTCTATGTAGGAGTGTCATAGGCCTAGTAGGTTCTACTGGAGGGCTAGTTGTTGATCTAGGTGGTCTGAGAAAAAAGTACTTAATACGATGTCAAATTTCGTGCTCAAAAGTTATTCTTGTGCGTTTTCATCAAAAGTGATTTTCAGTATAGCCAAGGACTTGTTCAATTGATTTTAGGGTATATGTAGGAGTGTGATAGTCCTAGTAGGTTCTACTGGTGGGCTAATTGTTGATCTAGGTGGTCTGAGAAAAAAGTACTTAATACGTTGTCAAATTTCGAGCTCAATAGTTATTCTTGTGCGTTCTCATAAAAAGTGATTTTCAATATAGCCAAGGACTTGTTCAAATGATTTGAGGGTCTATGTAGGAGTGTCATAGGGCTATTAGTTTCAACTGGAGGGCTAATTATTGATCTAGGTGGTCTCAGAAAAAAGTACTTAACACGTTGTTAAATTTCGAGCTGAAAATTTATTCTTGTGCGTTTTCATAAAAAGTGATTTGCAGTATAGCCTAGGACTTGTTCAATTGATTTGAGGGTCTATGTAGGAGTGTCATAGTCCTAGTAGGTTCTACTGGAGGGCTAGTTGTTGATCTAGGTGGTCTGAGAAAAAAGTACTTAATACGTTGTCATATTTCGAGCTCAAAATTTAATCTTGTGCGTTTTCATAAAAAGTGATTTTCAGTATAACCAAGGACTTGTTCAATTGATTTGAGGGTCTATGTAGGAGTGTCATAGGGCTATTACTTTCAACTGGAGGGCTAATTGTTGATCTAGGTGGTCTGAGAAAAAAGTACTTAATACGTTGTCAAATTTCGAGCTCAAAAGTTATTCTTGTGCGTTTTCATCAAAAGTGATTTTCAGTATAGCCAAGGACTTGTTCAATTGATTTTAGGGTATATGTAGGAGTGTGATAGTCCTAGTAGGTTCTACTGGTGGGCTAATTGTTGATATAGGTGGTCTAAGAAAAAAGTACTTAACACGTTGTTAAATTTCGAGCTCAAAATTTATTCTTGTGCGTTTTCATAAAAAGTGATTTGCAGTATAGCCAAGGACTTGTTCAATTGATTTGAGGGTCTATGTAGGAGTGTCATAGGCCTAGTAGGTTCTACTGGAGGGCTAGTTGTTGATCTAGGTGGTCTGAGAAAAAAGTACTTAATACGTTGTCAAATTTCGAGCTCAAAAGTTATTCTTGTGCATTTTCATAAAAAGTGATTTTCAATATAGCCAAGGACTTGTTCAATTGATTTGAGGGTCTATGTAGGAGTGTCATAGTCCTAGTAGGTTCTACTGGAGGGCTAGTTGTTGATCTAGGTGGTCTGAGAAAAAAGTACTTAATACGTTGTCAAATTTCGAGCTCAAAAGTTATTCTTGTGCGTTTTCATAAAAAGTGATTTTCAATATAGCCAAGGACTTGTTCAAATGATTTGAGGGTCTATGTAGGAGTGTCATTGGGCTATTAGTTTCAACTGGATGGCTAATTGTTGATCTAGGTGGTCTCAGAAAAAAGTACTTAACACGTTGTTAAATTTCGAGCTGAAAATTTATTCTTGTGCGTTTTCATAAAAAGTGATTTGCAGTATAGCCTAGGACTTGTTCAATTGATTTGAGGGTCTATGTAGGAGTGTCATAGTCCTAGTAGGTTCTACTGGAGGGCTAGTTGTTGATCTAGGTGGTCTGAGAAAAAAGTACCTAATACGTTGTCATATTTCGAGCTCAAAAGTTATTCTTGTGCGTTTTCATAAAAAGTGATTTTCAGTATAACCAAGGACTTGTTCAATTGATTTGAGGGTCTATGTAGGAGTGTCATAGTCCTAGTAGGTTCTACTGGAGGGCTAGTTGTTGATCTAGGTGGTCTGAGAAAAAAGTACTTAATACGTTGTCAAATTTCGAGCTCAAAAGTTATTCTTGTGCGTTTTCATAAAAAGTGATTTTCAATATAGCCAAGGACTTGTTCAAATGATTTGAGGGTCTATGTAGGAGTGTCATAGGGCTATTAGTTTCAACTGGAGGGCTAATTGTTGATCTAAGTGGTCTGAGAAAAAAGTACTTAACACCTTGTTAAATTTCGAGCTCAAAATTTATTCTTGTGCGTTTTCATAAAAAGTGATTTTCAGTATAACCAAGGACTTGTTCAATTGATTTGAGGGTCTATGTAGGAGTGTCATAGTCCTAGTAGGTTCTACTGGAGGTCTAGTTGTTGATCTAGGTGGTCTGAGAAAAAAGTACTTAATACGTTGTCAAATTTCGAGCTCAAAATTTATTCTTGTGCGTTTTCATAAAAAGTGATTTTCAATATAGCCAAGGATTTGTTCAATTGATTTGAGGGCCTATGTAGGAGTGTCATAGTCCTAGTAGGTTCTACTGGAGGGCTAATTGTTGATCTAGGTGGTCTGAGAAAAAAGTACTTAACACGTTGTTAAATTTCTGGCTCAAAATTTATTCTTGTGCGTTTTCATAAAAAGTTATTTTCAGTATAGCCAAGGACTTGTTCAATTGATTTGAGGGTCTATGTAGGAGTCTCATAGTCCTAGTAGGTTCTACTTGAGGGCTATTTGCTGATCTAGGTGGTCTGAGAAAAAAGTACTTAATACGTTGTCATATTTCGAGCTCAAAGTTATACTTGTGCGTTTTCATAAAAAGTGATTTTCAGTATAGCCAAGGACTTGTTCATTTGATTTTAGGGTATATGTAGGAGTGTGATAGTCCTAGTAGGTTCTACTGGTGGGCTAATTGTTGATATAGGTGGTCTAATAAAAAGTACTTAACACGTTGTTAAATTTCGAGCTCAAAATTTATTCTTGTGCGTTTTCATAAAAAGTGATTTGCAGTATAGCCAAGGACTTGTTCAATTGATTTGAGGGTCCATGTAGGAGTGTCATAGGCCTAGTAGGTTCTACTGGAGGGCTAGTTGTTGATCTAGGTGCTCTGAGAAAAAAGTACTTAATACGTTGTCAAATTTCGAGCTCAAAAGTTATTCTTGTGCGTTTTCATAAAAAGTGATTTTCAATATAGCCAAGGACTTGTTCAAATGATTTGAGGGCCTATGTAGGAGTGTCATAGGGCTACTGGTTTCAACTGGAGGGCTAATTGTTGATCTAGGTGGTCTCAGAAAAAAGTACTTAACACGTTGTTAAATTTCTGGCTCAAAATTTATTCTTGTGCGTTTTCATAAAAAGTTATTTTCAGTATAGCCAAGGACTTGTTCAATTGATTTGAGGGTCTATGTAGGAGTGTCATAGTCCTAGTAGGTTCTACTGGAGGGCTAGTTGTTGATCTAGGTGGTCTGAGAAAAAAGTACTTAATACGTTGTCAAATTTCGAGCTCAAAAGTTATTCTTGTGCGTTTTCATAAAAAGTGATTTTCAATATAGCCAAGGACTTGTTCAAATGATTTGAGGGTCTATGTAGGAGTGTCATAGGGCTATTAGTTTCAACTGGAGGGCTAATTGTTGATCTAAGTGGTCTGAGAAAAAAGTACTTAACACCTTGTTAAATTTCGAGCTCAAAATTTATTCTTGTGCGTTTTCATAAAAAGTGATTTTCAGTATAACCAAGGACTTGTTCAATTGATTTGAGGGTCTATGTAGGAGTGTCATAGTCCTAGTAGGTTCTACTGGAGGTCTAGTTGTTGATCTAGGTGGTCTGAGAAAAAAGTACTTAATACGTTGTCAAATTTCGAGCTCAAAATTTATTCTTGTGCGTTTTCATAAAAAGTGATTTTCAATATAGCCAAGGATTTGTTCAATTGATTTGAGGGCCTATGTAGGAGTGTCATAGTCCTAGTAGGTTCTACTGGAGGGCTAATTGTTGATCTAGGTGGTCTGAGAAAAAAGTACTTAACACGTTGTTAAATTTCTGGCTCAAAATTTATTCTTGTGCGTTTTCATAAAAAGTTATTTTCAGTATAGCCAAGGACTTGTTCAATTGATTTGAGGGTCTATGTAGGAGTCTCATAGTCCTAGTAGGTTCTACTTGAGGGCTATTTGCTGATCTAGGTGGTCTGAGAAAAAAGTACTTAATACGTTGTCATATTTCGAGCTCAAAGTTATACTTGTGCGTTTTCATAAAAAGTGATTTTCAGTATAGCCAAGGACTTGTTCATTTGATTTTAGGGTATATGTAGGAGTGTGATAGTCCTAGTAGGTTCTACTGGTGGGCTAATTGTTGATATAGGTGGTCTAATAAAAAGTACTTAACACGTTGTTAAATTTCGAGCTCAAAATTTATTCTTGTGCGTTTTCATAAAAAGTGATTTGCAGTATAGCCAAGGACTTGTTCAATTGATTTGAGGGTCCATGTAGGAGTGTCATAGGCCTAGTAGGTTCTACTGGAGGGCTAGTTGTTGATCTAGGTGCTCTGAGAAAAAAGTACTTAATACGTTGTCAAATTTCGAGCTCAAAAGTTATTCTTGTGCGTTTTCATAAAAAGTGATTTTCAATATAGCCAAGGACTTGTTCAAATGATTTGAGGGCCTATGTAGGAGTGTCATAGGGCTACTGGTTTCAACTGGAGGGCTAATTGTTGATCTAGGTGGTCTCAGAAAAAAGTACTTAACACGTTGTTAAATTTCGAGCTGAAAATTTATTCTTGTGCGTTTTCATAAAAAGTGATTTGCAGTATAGCCTAGGACTTGTTCAATTGATTTGAGGGTCTATGTAGGAGTGTAATAGTCCTAGTAGGTTCTACTGGAGGGCTAGTTTCTGATCTAGGTGGTTTGAGAAAAAAGTACTTAATACGTTGTCATATTTCGAGCTCAAAAGTTATTCTTGTGCGTTTTCATAAAAAGTGATTTTCAGTATAACCAAGGACTTGTTCAATTGATTTGAGGGTCTATGTAGGAGTGTCATAGGGCTATTACTTTCAACTGGAGGGCTAATTGTTGATCTAGGTGGTCTCAGAAAAAAGTACTTAACACGTTGTCAAATTTCGAGCTCAAAAGTTATTCTTGTGCGTTTTCATAAAAAGTGATTTTCAATATAGCCAAGGACTTGTTCAATTGATTTGAGGGTCTATGTAGGAGTGTCATAGTCCTAGTAGGTTCTACTGGAGGGCTAGTTGTTGATCTAGGTGGTCTGAGAAAAAAGTACTTAATACGTTGTCAAATTTCGAGCTCAAAAGTTATTCTTGTGCGTTTTCATAAAAAGTGATTTTCAATATAGCCAAGGACTTGTTCAAATGATTTGAGGGTCTATGTAGGAGTGTCATAGGGCTATTAGTTTCAACTGGAGGGCTAATTGTTGATCTAGGTGGTCTCAGAAAAAAGTACTTAACACGTTGTTAAATTTCGAGCTGAAAATTTATTCTTGTGCGTTTTCAAAAAAAGTGATTTGCAGTATAGCCTAGGACTTGTTCAATTGATTTGAGGGTCTATGTAGGAGTGTCATAGGGCTATTACTTTCAACTGGAGGGCTAATTGTTGATCTAGGTGGTCTGAGAAAAAAGTACTTAATACGTTGTCAAATTTCGAGCTCAAAAGTTATTCTTGTGCGTTTTCATAAAAAGTGATTTTCAATATAACCAAGGACTTGTTCAAATGATTTGAGGGTCTATGTAGGAGTGTCATAGGGCTATTAGTTTAAACTGGTGGGCTAATTGTTGATCTAGGTGGTCTCAGAAAAAAGTACTTAACACGTTGTCAAATTTCGAGCTCAAAAGTTATTCTTGTGCGTTTTCATAAAAAGTGATTTTCAATATAGCCAAGGACTTGTTCAATTGATTTGAGGGTCTATGTAGGAGTGTCATAGTCCTAGTAGGTTCTACTGGAGGGCTAGTTGTTGATCTAGGTGGTCTGAGAAAAAAGTACTTAATACGTTGTCAAATTTCGAGCTCAAAAGTTATTCTTGTGCGTTTTCATAAAAAGTGATTTTCAATATAGCCAAGGACTTGTTCAAATGATTTGAGGGTCTATGTAGGAGTGTCATAGGGCTATTACTTTCAACTGGAGGGCTAATTGTTGATCTAGGTGGTCTCAGAAAAAAGTACTTAACACGTTGTCAAATTTCGAGCTCAAAAGTTATTCTTGTGCGTTTTCATAAAAAGTGATTTTCAATATAGCCAAGGACTTGTTCAATTGATTTGAGGGTCTATGTAGGAGTGTCATAGTCCTAGTAGGTTCTACTGGAGGGCTAGTTGTTGATCTAGGTGGTCTGAGAAAAAAGTACTTAATACGTTGTCAAATTTCGAGCTCAAAAGTTATTCTTGTGCGTTTTCATAAAAAGTGATTTTCAATATAGCCAAGGACTTGTTCAAATGATTTGAGGGTCTATGTAGGAGTGTCATAGGGCTATTAGTTTCAACTGGAGGGCTAATTGTTGATCTAGGTGGTCTCAGAAAAAAGTACTTAACACGTTGTTAAATTTCGAGCTGAAAATTTATTCTTGTGCGTTTTCAAAAAAAGTGATTTGCAGTATAGCCTAGGACTTGTTCAATTGATTTGAGGGTCTATGTAGGAGTGTCATAGGGCTATTACTTTCAACTGGAGGGCTAATTGTTGATCTAGGTGGTCTGAGAAAAAAGTACTTAATACGTTGTCAAATTTCGAGCTCAAAAGTTATTCTTGTGCGTTTTCATAAAAAGTGATTTTCAATATAACCAAGGACTTGTTCAAATGATTTGAGGGTCTATGTAGGAGTGTCATAGGGCTATTAGTTTAAACTGGTGGGCTAATTGTTGATCTAGGTGGTCTCAGAAAAAAGTACTTAACACGTTGTCAAATTTCGAGCTCAAAAGTTATTCTTGTGCGTTTTCATAAAAAGTGATTTTCAATATAGCCAAGGACTTGTTCAATTGATTTGAGGGTCTATGTAGGAGTGTCATAGTCCTAGTAGGTTCTACTGGAGGGCTAGTTGTTGATCTAGGTGGTCTGAGAAAAAAGTACTTAATACGTTGTCAAATTTCGAGCTCAAAATTTATTCTTGTGCGTTTTCATAAAAAGTTTTTTTCAGTATAGCCAAGGACTTGTTCAATTGATTTGAGGGTCTATGTAGGAGTCTCATAGTCCTAGTAGGTTCTACCTGAGGGCTATTTGCTGATCTAGGTGGTCTCAGAAAAAAGTACTTAACACGTTGTCAAATTTCGAGCTCAAAAGTTATTCTTGTGCGTTTTCATAAAAAGTGATTTTCAATATAGCCAAGGACTTGTTCAATTGATTTGAGGGTCTATGTAGGAGTGTCATAGTCCTAGTAGGTTCTACTGGAGGGCTAGTTGTTGATCTAGGTGGTCTGAGAAAAAAGTACTTAACACGTTGTTAAATTTCGAGCTGAAAATTTATTCTTGTGCGTTTTCATAAAAAGTGATTTTCAATATAGCCAAGGACTTGTTCAAATGATTTGAGGGTCTATGTAGGAGTGTCATAGGGCTATTAGTTTCAACTGGAGGGCTAATTGTTGATCTAGTTGGTCTCAGAAAAAAGTACTTAACACGTTGTTAAATTTCGAGCTGAAAATTTATTCTTGTGCGTTTTCAAAAAAAGTGATTTGCAGTATAGCCCAGGACTTGTTCAATTGATTTTAGGGTCTATGTAGGAGTGTGATAGTCCTAGTAGGTTCTACTGGAGGGCTAGTTGTTGATCTAGTTGGTCTGAGAAAAAAATACTGAATACGTTGTCATATTTCGAGCTCAAAATTTATTCTTGTGCGTTTTCATAAAAAGTGATTTTCAGTATAACCAAGGACTTGTTCAATTGATTTGAGGGTCTATGTAGGAGTGTCATAGTCCTAGTAGGTTCTTCTGGAGGGCTAGTTGTTGATCTAGGTGGTCTGAGAAAAAAGTACTTAATACGTTGTCAAATTTCGAGCTCAAAAGTTATTCTTGTGCGTTTTCATAAAAAGTGATTTTCAATATAGCCAAGGACTTGTTCAAATGATTTGAGGGTCTATGTAGGAAAGTCATAGGGCTATTAGTTTCAACTGGAGGGCTAATTGTTGATCTAGGTGGTCTGAGAAAAAAGTACTTAACACCTTGTTAAATTTCGAGATCAAAATTTATTCTTTTGCGTTTTCATAAAAAGTGATTTTCAGTATAACCAAGGACTTGTTCAATTGATTTTAGGGTCTATGTAGGAGTGTGATAGTCCTAGTAGGTTCTACTGGAGGGCTATTTGCTGATCTAGGTGATCTGAGAAAAAAGTACTTAATACGTTGTCATATTTCGAGCTCAAAATTTATTCTTGTGCGTTTTCATAAAAAGTGATTTTCAGTATAGACAAGGACTTGTTCAATTGATTTTAGGGTCTATGTAGGAGTGTCATAGTCCTAGTAGAATCTACTGGAGGGCTAGTTGTTGATCTAGGTGGTCTGAGAAAAAAGTACTTAATACGTTGTCAAATTTCGAGCTCAAAAGTTATTCTTGTGCGTTTTCATAAAAAGTGATTTTCAATATAGCCAAGGACTTGTTCAATTGATTTGAGGGCCTATGTAGGAGTGTCATAGTCCTAGTAGGTTCTACTGGAGGGCTAATTGTTGGTCTAGGTGGTCTGAGAAAAAACTACTTAACACGTTGTTAAATTTCTGGCTCAAAATTTATTCTTGTGCGTTTTCATAAAAAGTTATTTTCAGTATAGCCAAGGACTTGTTCAATTGATTTGAGGGTCTATGTAGGAGTCTCATAGTCCTAGTAGGTTCTACCTGAGGGCTATTTGCTGATCTAGGTGGTCTGAGAAAAAAGTACTTAATACGTTGTCATATTTCGAGCTCAAAAGTTATTCTTGTGCGTTTTCATAAAATGTGATTTTCAGTATAGACAAGGACTTGTTCAATTGATTTTAGGGTCTATGTAGGAGTGTGATAGTCCTAGTAGGTTCTACTGGTGGGCTAATTGTTGATCTAGGTGGTCTCAGAAAAAAGTACTTAACACGTTGTTAAATTTCGAGCTGAAAATTTATTCTTGTGCGTTTTCATAAAAAGTGATTTGCAGTATAGCCTAGGACTTGTTCAATTGATTTGAGGGTCTATGTAGGAGTGTCATAGTCCTATTAGGTTCTACTGGAGGGCTATTTGCTGATCTAGGTGGTCTGAGAAAAAAGTACTTAATACGTTGTCATATTTCGAGCTCAAAAGTTATTCTTGTGCGTTTTCATAAAAAGTGATTTTCAGTATAGACAAGGACTTGTTCAATTGATTTTAGGGTCTATGTAGGAGTGTGATAGTCCTAGTAGGTTCTACTGGTGGGCTAATTGTTGATCTAGGTGGTCTCAGAAAAAAGTACTTAACACGTTGTTAAATTTCGAGCTGAAAATTTATTCTTGTGCGTTTTCATAAAAAGTGATTTGCAGTATAGCCTAGGACTTGTTCAATTGATTTTAGGGTCTATGTAGGAGTGTGATAGCCCTAGTAGGTTCTACTGGAGGGCTATTTGCTGATCTAGGTGATCTGAGAAAAAAGTACTTAATACGTTGTCATATTTCGAGCTCAAAATTTATTCTTGTGCGTTTTCATAAAAAGTGATTTTCAGTATAGACAAGGACTTGTTCAATTGATTTTAGGGTCTATGTAGGAGTGTGATAGTCCTAGTAGGTTCTACTGGTGGGCTAATTGTTGATCTAGGTGGTCTCAGAAAAAAGTACTTAACACGTTGTTAAATTTCGAGCTGAAAATTTATTCTTGTGCGTTTTCATAAAAAGTGATTTTCAGTATAGCCTAGGACTTGTTCAATTGATTTGAGGTTCTATGTAGGAGTGTCATGGTCCTAGTAGGTTCTACTGGAGGGCTATTTGCTGATCTAGGTGGTCTGAGAAAAAAGTACTTAATAAGTTGTCATATTTCGAGCTCAAAGTTATTCTTGTGCGTTTTCATAAAAAGTTTTTTTCAGTATAGCCAAGGACTTGTTCAATTGATTTGAGGGTCTATGTAGGAGTCTCATAGTCCTAGTAGGTTCTACCTGAGGGCTATTTGCTGATCTAGGTGGTCTGAGAAAAAAGTACTTAATACGTTGTCATATTTCGAGCTCAAAAGTTATTCTTGTGCGTTTTCATAAAAAGTGATTTTCAGTATAGACAAGGACTTGTTCAATTGATTTTAGGGTCTAGGTAGGAGTGTGATAGTCCTAGTAGGTTCTACTGGTGGGCTAATTGTTGATCTAGGTGGTCTCAGAAAAAAGTACTTAACACGTTGTTAAATTTCGAGCTGAAAATTTATTCTTGTGCGTTTTCATAAAAAGTGATTTGCAGTATAGCCTAGGACTTGTTCAATTGATTTGAGGGTCTATGTAGGAGTGTCATAGTCCTATTAGGTTCTACTGGAGGGCTATTTGCTGATCTAGGTGGTCTGAGAAAAAAGTACTTAATACGTTGTCATATTTCGAGCTCAAAAGTTATTCTTGTGCGTTTTCATAAAAAGTGATTTTCAGTATAGACAAGGACTTGTTCAATTGATTTTAGGGTCTATGTAGGAGTGTGATAGTCCTAGTAGGTTCTACTGGTGGGCTAATTGTTGATCTAGGTGGTCTCAGAAAAAGTACTTAACACGTTGTTAAATTTCGAGCTGAAAGTTTATTCTTGTGCGTTTTCATAAAAAGTGATTTGCAGTATAGCCTAGGACTTGTTCAATTGATTTGAGTGTCTATGTAGGAGTGTCATAGTCCTAGTAGGTTCTACTGGAGGGCTATTTGCTGATCTAGGTGGTCTCAGAAAAAAGTACTTAACACGTTGTCAAATTTCGAGCTCAAAAGTTATTCTTGTGCGTTTTCATAAAAAGTGATTTTCAGTATAGCCAAGGACTTGTTGAATTGATTTGAGGGCCTATGTAGCATCTCAATAGAGCATTTTATTATGATAACGTCAATATAAAAGCAGAAAAAATTGAAATAATAGGTTTAACATAGCATTTTTTTGAAAAAAATTGGGGTTTATTTTTTTTGGGGGGGGGGGGGGTGGGGTTGTCTCCGAAGACAGGTTGTAACCTGTCTTCGGAGGCAACCCCAAATTTTTTTTTGGCCGATGTTTTTCTGGTTGTTTGCGTGCGTTATTTTGAGCACTCTTTCAGGCTTGTGGCTGAGTTGAACAGCGAAAAAAGCGTCGATTGAAGAATTTTCGCCAATTTTTCTGTTTTCTTTTGGTGTTAATGACCGCTGTTTCTTTGTTCTGGCCCCAAGACAAATGAAGCAGGGCTCTCATTAGAGCATTTTATTATGATAACGTCAATATAAAAGCAGAAAAAATGGAAATAATAGGTTTAACATAGCATTTTTTTGAAAAAAAATTGGGGTACATTTTTTTTTGGGGGGGAGGGGGGGGGGTTGTCTCCGAAGACAGGTTGTAACCTGTCTTCGGAGGCAGCCCCAAATTTTTTTTTTGGCCGATTTTCTGGTTGTTTGCGTGCGTTATTTTGAGCACTCTTTCAGGCTTGTGGTTGAATTGAACGGCGAAAAAAGCCTCGATTGAAAAATTTTCGCCAATTTTTTTTTCTGTTTTTTTTTGCTGTTAATGACCAATGTTTCTTTTGTTCTGGCCCCGAGACAAAGGAAGCAGGGCTCTCAATAGAGCATTTTATTATGATAACGTCAATATAAAAGCAGAAAAAATTGAAATAATAGGTTTAACATAGCATTTTTTTGAAAAAAATTGGGGTTTATTTTTTTTGGGGGGGGGGGGGGGGGGGGGTGGGGTTGTCTCCGAAGACAGGTTGTAACCTGTCTTCGGAGGCAACCCCAAATTTTTTTTTGGCCGATGTTTTTCTGGTTGTTTGCGTGCGTTATTTTGAGCACTCTTTCAGGCTTGTGGCTGAGTTGAACAGCAAAAAAAGCGTCGATTGAAGAATTTTCGCCAATTTTTCTGTTTTCTTTTGGTGTTAATGACCGCTGTTTCTTTGTTCTGGCCCCAAGACAAATGAAGCAGGGCTCTCATTAGAGCATTTTATTATGATAACGTCAATATAAAAGCAGAAAAAATGGAAATAATAGGTTTAACATAGCATTTTTTTGAAAAAAAATTGGGGTACATTTTTTTTTTGGGGGGGAGGGGGGGTTGTCTCCGAAGACAGGTTGTAACCTGTCTTCGGAGGCAGCCCCAAATTTTTTTTCGGCCGATTTTCTTGTTGTTTGCGTGCGTTATTTTGAGCACTCTTTCAGGCTTGTGGTTGAATTGAACGGCGAAAAAAGCCTCGATTGAAAAATTTTCGCCAATTTTTTTTTCTGTTTTTTTTTGCTGTTAATGACCAATGTTTCTTTTGTTCTGGCCCCGAGACAAAGGAAGCAGGGCTCTCAATAGAGAATTTTATTATGATAACGTCAATATAAAAGCAGAAAAAATTGAAATAATAGGTTTAACATAGCATTCTTTTGAAAAAAATTTGGGTTTATTTTGGGGGGGGGGGGGGGGGGGGGTGGGGTTGTCTCCGAAGACAGGTTGTAACCTGTCTTTGGAGTCAACCCCCAATTTTTTTTTGGCCGATTTTTTTCTGGTTGTTTGCGTGCGTTATTTTGAGCACTCTTTCAGGCTTGTGGCTGAGTTGAACAGCGAAAAAAGCCTCGATTGAAGAATTTTCGCCAATTTTTCTGTTTTCTTTTGGTGTTAATGACCGCTGTTTCTTTGTTCTGGCCCCAAGACAAATGAAGCAGGGCTCTCATTAGAGCATTTTATTATGATAACGTCAATATAAAAGCAGAAAAAAATGAAATAATAGGTTTAACATTGCATTTTTTTTTTAAAAAAATTGGGGTTTAATTTGGGGGGGGGGGGGGGGGGGGGTGGGGTTGTCTCCGAAGACAGGTTGTAACCTGTCTTCGGAGGCAACCCCAAATTTTTTTTTTGGCCGATTTTTTTCTGGTTGTTTGCGTGCGTTATTTTGAGCAGTCTTTCAGGCTTGTGGCTGACTTGAACGGCGAAAAAAGCCTCGATTGAAGAATTTTCGCCAATTTGTTTTTCTGTTTTTTTGTGGTGTTAATGACCGAAGTTTCTTTGTTCTGGTCCCAAGACAAAGGAAGCAGGGCTCTCAATAGAGCATTTTATTATGATAACGTCAATATAAAAGCAGAAAAAATGGAAATAATAGGTTTAACATAGCATTTTTTTGAAAAAAAATTGGGGTACATTTTTTTTTTGGGGGGGGGGGGGGGGGGGGGGGGGGGGTTGTCTCCGAAGACAGGTTGTAACCTGTCTTCGGAGGCAGCCCCAAATTTTTTTTTGGCCGATTTTTTTCTGGTTGTTTGCGTGCGTTATTTTGAGCACTCTTTCAGGCTTGTGGTTGACTTGAACGGCGAAAAAAGCCTCGATTGAAGAATTTTCGCCAATTTTTTTTTCTGTTTTTTTGCTGTTAATGACCAATGTTTCTTTTGTTCTGGCCCCGAGACAAAGGAAGCAGGGCTCTCAATAGAGCATTTTATTATGATAACGTCAATATAAAAGCAGAAAAAATTGAAATAATAGGTTTAACATAGCATTTTTTTGAAAAAAATTTGGGTTTATTTTTGGGGGGGGGGGGGGGGGGGGGGGGGGTGGGGTTGTCTCCGAAAACAGGTTGTAACCTGTCTTTGGAGGCAACCCCAATTTTTTTTGGCCGATTATTTTTGGTGGTTTGCGTGCGTTATTTTGAGCACTCTTTCAGGCTTGTGGCTGACTTGAATGGCAAAAAAACCTCGATTGAAGAATTTTCGCCAATTTTTTTTCTGTTTGATTTTGGTGTTAATGACCGTCGCTTCTGTGTTTTAGCCCCATATTAAGAGAGCGGGTTCTCAATAGAGCACGTTATTATGATAAGGTCAATAAAGAAGCAAAAAATTTGAAATGATGGGTTTAACATAGCATTTTTTTAAAAAAAAATTGGGGTTTTTTTTGGGGGGGGGGGGATGGGGTTGTCTCCGAAGACAGGTTGTAACCTGTCTTCGGAGGCAACCCCAATTTTTTTGGCCGATTTTTTTCTGGTTGTTTGCGTGCGTTATTTTGAGCACTCTTTCAGGCTTGTGGTTGACTTGAACGGCGAAAAAAGCCTCGATTGAAGAATTTTCGCCAATTTTTTTTCTGTTTTTTTTGCTGTTAATGACCAATGTTTCTTTTGTTCTGGCCCCAAGACAGAGGAAGCAGGGCTCTCAATAGAGCATTTTATTATGATAACGTCAATATAAAAGCAGAAAAAATTGAAATAATAGATTTAACATAGCAATTTTTTTGAAAAAAATTTGGGTTTATTTTGGGGGGGGGTGGGGTTGTCTCCGAAGACAGGTTGTAACCTGTCTTCGGAGGCAGCCCCAAAATTTTTTTTGGCCGATTTTTTTCTGGTTGTTTGCGTGCGTTATTTTGAGCACTCTTTCAGGATTGTGGCTGACTTGAACGGCGAAAAAAGCCTCAATTGAAGAATTTTCGCCAATTTTTTTTTCTGTTTTTTTTGTGGTGTTAATGACCGATGTTTCTTTGTTCTGGCGCCAAGACAAAGGAAGCAGGGCACTCAATAGAGCATTTTATTATGATAACGTCAATATAAAAGCAGAAAAAATTGAAATAATAGGTTTAACATAGCATTTTTTTGAAAAAAATGGGGGTTTATTTTTTGGGGAGGGGGTGGGGTTGTCTCCGAAGACAGGTTGTAACCTGTCTTCGGAGGCAACCCCAAATTTTTTTTTTGGCCGATTTTTTTCTGGTTGTTTGCGTGCGTTATTTTGAGCACTCTTTCAGGCTTGTGGCTGAGTTGAACAGCGAAAAAAGCCTCAATTGAAGAATTTTCGCCAATTTTTCTGTTTTCTTTTAGAGTTAATGACCGATGTTTCTTTGTTCTGGCCCCAAGACAAATGAAGCAGGGCTCTCATTAGAGCATTTTATTATGATAACGTCAAAATAAAAGCAGAAAAAATTGAAATAATAGGTTTAACATAGCATTTTTTGAGAAAAATTGCGGTTTATTTTGGGGAGGGGGGGTGGGGTGGGGTTGTCTCCGAAGACAGGTTGTAACCTGTCTTCGGAGGCAACCCCAATTTTTTTTTGGCCGATTTTTTTCTGGTTGTTTGCGTGCGTTATTTTGAGCACTCTTTCAGGCTTGTGGCTGAGTTGAACAGCGAAAAAAGCCTCGATTGAAGAATTTTCGCCAATTTTTCTGTTTTCTTTTAGAGTTAATGACCGATGTTTCTTTGTTCTGGCCCCAAGACAAATGAAGCAGGGCTCTCATTAGAGCATTTTATTATGATAACGTCAAAATAAAAGCAGAAAAAATTGAAATAATAGGTTTAACATAGCATTTTTTGAGAAAAATTGCGGTTTATTTTGGGGAGGGGGGGTGGGGTTGTCTCCGAAGACAGGTTGTAACCTGTCTTCGGAGGCAGCCCCAAATTTTTTTTTTTGGCCGATTTTTTTCTGGTTGTTTGCGTGCGTTATTTTGAGCACTCTTTCAGGATTGTGGCTGACTTGAACGGCGAAAAAAGCCTCAATTGAAGAATTTTCGCCAATTTTTTTTTCTGTTTTTTTTGTGGTGTTAATGACCGATGTTTCTTTGTTCTGGCCCCAAGACAAAGGAAGCAGGGCTCTCAATAGAGCATTTTATTATGATAACGTCAATATAAAAGCAGAAAAAATTGAAATAATAGGTTTAACATAGCATTTTTTTGAAAAAAATGGGGGTTTTTTTTTCGGGAGGGGGTGGGGTTGTCTCCGAAGACAGGTTGTAACCTGTCTTCGGAGGCAACCCCAAATTTTTTTTTTGGCCGATTTTTTTCTGGTTGTTTGCGTGCGTTATTTTGAGCAGTCTTTCAGGCTTGTGGCTGACTTGAACGGCGAAAAAAGCCTCGATTGAAGAATTTTCGCCAATTTTTTTTTCTGTTTTTTGTGGTGTTAATGACCGAAGTTTCTTTGTTCTGGTCCCAAGACAAAGGAAGCAGGGCTCTCATTAGAGCATTTTATTATGATAACGTCGATATAAAAGCAGAAAAAAATGAAATAATAGGTTTAACATAGCATTTTTTTAAAAAAAAATTGGGGTTTAATTTGGGGGGGGGGGTTGGGGTTGTCTCCGAAGACAGGTTGTAACCTGTCTTCGGAGGCAGCCCCAAATTTTTTTTTTGGCCGATTTTTTTCTGGTTGTTTGCGTGCGTTATTTTGAGCAC
The DNA here is from genome assembly GCF_964194025.1 of Convolutriloba macropyga. Lineage (NCBI taxonomy): Eukaryota > Metazoa > Xenacoelomorpha > Acoela > Convolutidae > Convolutriloba > Convolutriloba macropyga. The sequence continues at coordinate 12,249,869 of NC_134468.1, forward strand.
TCTTTCAGGATTGTGGCTGACTTGAACGGCGAAAAAAGCCTCAATTGAAGAATTTTCGCCAATTTTTTTTTCTGTTTTTTTTTTTTGTGGTGTTAATGACCGATGTTTCTTTGTTCTGGCCCCAAGACAAAGGAAGCAGGGCTCTTAATAGAGCATTTTATTATGATAACGTCAAAATAAAAGCAGAAAAAATTGAAATAATAGGTTTAACATAGCATTTTTTTGAAAAAAATGGGGGTTTATTTATTTTTTTTTTGGGGGGGGGGGGGGGGGTGGGGTTGTCTCCGAAGACAGGTTGTAACCTGTCTTCGGAGGCAACCCCAAATTTTTTTTTTTTGGCCGATTTTTTTCTGGTTGTTTGCGTGCGTTATTTTGAGCACTCTTTCAGGCTTGTGGCTGAGTTGAACAGCGAAAAAAGCCTCGATTGAAGAATTTTCGCCAATTTTTCTGTTTTCTTTTAGTGTTAATGACCGATGTTTCTTTGTTCTGGCCCCAAGCCAAATGAAGCAGGGCTCTCATTAGAGCATTTTATTATGATAACGTCAATATAAAAGCAGAAAAAAATGAAATAATAGGTTTAACATAGCATTTTTTTTTTAAAATTGGGGTTTAATTTGGGGGGGGGGGGGTGGGGTTGTCTCCGAAGACAGGTTGTAACCTGTCTTCGAAGGCAACCCCAAATTTTTTTTGGCCGATTTTTTTCTGGTTGTTTGCGTGCGTTTTTTTGAGCAGTCTTTCAGGCTTGTGGCTGACTTGAACGGCGAAAAAAGCCTCGATTGAAGAATTTTCGCCAATTTTTTTTCTGTTTTTTTGTGGTGTTAATGACCGAAGTTTCTTTGTTCTGCTCCCAAGACAAAGGAAGAGGGGCTCTCAATAGAGCATTTTATTATGATAACGTCAATATAAAAGCAGAAAAAATGGAAATAATAGGTTTAACATAGCATTTTTTTGAAAAAAAATTGGGGTACATTTTTTTTTTGGGGGGGGGGGGGGGGGGTTGTCTCCGAAGACAGGTTGTAACCTGTCTTCGGAGGCAGCCCCAAATTTTTTTTTTGGCCGATTTTTTTCTGGTTGTTTGCGTGCGTTATTTTGAGCACTCTTTCAGGCTTGTGGTTGACTTGAATGGCGAAAAAACCTCGATTGAAGAATTTTCGCCAATTTTTTTTCTGTTTTATTTTGGTGTTAATGACCGTCGCTTCTGTGTTTTAGCCCCATATTAAGGGAGCGGGTTCTCAATAGAGCACGTTATTATGATAAGGTCCATAAAGAAGCAAAAAACGTGAAATGATGGGTTTAACATAGCATTTTTTTGAAAAAAAATTGGGGTTTTTTTTTTGGGGGGGGGGATGGGGTTGTCTCCGAAGACAGGTTGTAACTTGTCTTCGGAGGCAACTCCAAATTTTTTTTTTGGCCGATTTTTTTCTGGTTGTTTGCGTGCGTTATTTTGAGCACTCTTTCAGGCTTGTGGCTGACTTGAACGGCGAAAAAAGCCTCGATTGAAGAATTTTCGTCAATTTTTTTTCTGTTTTTTTTTGGTGTTAATGACCGATGTTTCTTTGTTCTGGCGCCAAGACAAAGGAAGCAGGGCACTCAATAGAGCATTTTTATTCGATAACGTCAAAATAAAAGCAGAAAAAATTGAAATAATAGGTTTAACATAGCATTTTTTTGAGAAAAATTGGGGTTTATTTTGGGGAGGGGGGGTGGGGTTGTCTCCGAAGACAGGTTGTAACCTGTCTTCGGAGGCAACCCCAAATTTTTTTTTGGCCGATTTTTTTTGGTTGTTTGCGTGCGTTATTTTGAGCACTCTTTCAGGATTGTGGCTGTTTTGAACGGCGAAAAAAGCCTCAATTGAAGAATTTTCGCCAATTTTTTTTCTGTTTTTTTTTGTGGTGTTAATGACCGATGTTTCTTTGTTCTGGTCCCAAGACAAAGGAAGCAGGGCTCTCAATAGAGCATTTTATTATGATAACGTCAATATAAAAGCAGAAAAAATGGAAATAATAGGTTTAACAATGCATTTTTTTGAAAAAAAATTGGGGTACATTTTTTTTTTTTTGGGGGGGGGGGGGGGGGGTTGTCTCCGAAGACAGGTTGTAACCTGTCTTCGGAGGCAGCCCCAATTTTTTTTTTGGCCGATTTTTTTCTGGTTGTTTGCGTGCGTTATTTTGAGCACTCTTTCAGGCTTGTGGCTGACTTGAACGGCGAAAAAAGCCTCGATTGAAGAATTTTCGTCAATTTTTTTTCTGTTTTTTTTTTGGTGTTAATGACCGATGTTTCTTTGTTCTGGCGCCAAGACAAAGGAAGCAGGGCACTCAATAGAGCATTTTAATTTGATAACGTCAAAATAAAAGCAGAAAAATTGAAATAATAGGTTTAACATAGCATTTTTTCGAGAAAAATTGGGGTTTATTTTGGGGAGGGGGGGTGGGGTTGTCTCCGAAGACAGGTTGTAACCTGTCTTCGGAGGCAGCCCCAATTTTTTTTTTGGCCGATTTTTTTCTGGTTGTTTGCGTGCGTTATTTTGAGCACTCTTTCAGGATTGTGGCTGTTTTGAACGGCGAAAAAAGCCTCAATTGAAGAATTTTCGCCAATTTTTTTTCTGTTTTTTTTGTGGTGTTAATGACCGATGTTTCTTTGTTCTGGTCCCAAGACAAAGGAAGCAGGGCTCTCAATAGAGCATTTTATTATGATAACGTCAATTTAAAAGCAGAAAAAATGGAAATAATAGGTTTAACAATGCATTTTTTTGAAAAAAAATTGGGGTACATTTTTTTTGGGGGGGGGGGGGGGGGGGGTTGTCTCCGAAGACAGGTTGTAACTTGTCTTCGGAGGCAACTCCAAATTTTTTTTTTTTGGCCGATTTTTTTTTTGGTTGTTTGCGTGCGTTATTTTGAGCACTCTTTCAGGCTTGTGGCTGAATTGAACGGCGAAAAAAGCCTCGATTGAAGAATTTTCGTCAATTTTTTTTCTGTTTTTTTTGGTGTTAATGACCGATGTTTCTTTGTTCTGGCGCCAAGACAAAGGAAGCAGGGCACTCAATAGAGCATTTTAATTTGATAACGTCAAAATAAAAGCAGAAAAAATTGAAATAATAGGTTTAACATAGCATTTTTTTGAGAAAAATTGGGGTTTATTTTGGGGAGGGGGGTGGGGTTGTCTCCGAAGACAGGTTGTAACCTGTCTTCGGAGGCAACCCCAAATTTTTTTTTTGGCCGATTTTTTTTTGGTTGTTTGCGTGCGTTATTTTGAGCACTCTTTCAGGATTGTGGCTGTTTTGAACGGCGAAAAAAGCCTCAATTGAAGAATTTTCGCCAATTTTTTTTCTGTTTTTTTTTGTGGTTTTAATGACCGATGTTTCTTTGTTCTGGTCCCAAGACAAAGGAAGCAGGGCTCTCAATAGAGCATTTTATTATGATAACGTCAATATAAAAGCAGAAAAAATGGAAATAATAGGTTTAACAATGCATTTTTTTGAAAAAAAATTGGGGTACATTTTTTTTTTGGGGGGGGGGGGGGGGGGGGTTGTCTCCGAAGACAGGTTGTAACCTGTCTTCGGAGGCAGCCCCAAATTTTTTTTTTTGGCCGATTTTTTTCTGGTTGTTTGCGTGCGTTATTTTGAGCACTCTTTCAGGCTTGTGGCTGACTTGAACGGCGAAAAAAGCCTCGATTGAAGAATTTTCGTCAATTTTTTTTCTGTTTTTTTTTGGTGTTAATGACCGATGTTTCTTTGTTCTGGCGCCAAGACAAAGGAAGCAGGGCACTCAATAGAGCATTTTAATTTGATAACGTCAAAATAAAAGCAGAAAAAATTGAAATAATAGGTTTAACATAGCATTTTTTTGAGAAAAATTGGGGTTTATTTTGGGGAGGGGGGTGGGGTTGTCTCCGAAGACAGGTTGTAACCTGTCTTCGGAGGCAACCCCAAATTTTTTTTTTGGCCGATTTTTTTTTGGTTGTTTGCGTGCGTTATTTTGAGCACTCTTTCAGGATTGTGGCTGTTTTGAACGGCGAAAAAAGCCTCAATTGAAGAATTTTCGCCAATTTTTTTTCTGTTTTTTTGTGGTGTTAATGACCGATGTTTCTTTGTTCTGGTCCCAAGACAAAGGAAGCAGGGCTCTCAATAGAGCATTTTATTATGATAACGTCAATATAAAAGCAGAAAAAATGGAAATAATAGGTTTAACAATGCATTTTTTTGAAAAAAAATTGGGGTACATTTTTTTTTGGGGGGGGGGGGGGGGGGGGTTGTCTCCGAAGACAGGTTGTAACCTGTCTTCGGAGGCAGCCCCAAATTTTTTTTTGGGCCGATTTTTTTCTGGTTGTTTGCGTGCGTTATTTTGAGCACTCTTTCAGGCTTGTGGCTGACTTGAACGGCGAAAAAAGCCTCGATTGAAGAATTTTCGTCAATTTTTTTTCTGTTTTTTTTTGGTGTTAATGACCGATGTTTCTTTGTTCTGGCGCCAAGACAAAGGAAGCAGGGCACTCAATAGAGCATTTTAATTTGATAACGTCAAAATAAAAGCAGAAAAAATTGAAATAATAGGTTTAACATAGCATTTTTTTGAGAAAAATTGGGGTTTATTTTGGGGAGGGGGGTGGGGTTGTCTCCGAAGACAGGTTGTAACCTGTCTTCGGAGGCAACCCCAAATTTTTTTTTTGGCCGATTTTTTTTTGGTTGTTTGCGTGCGTTATTTTGAGCACTCTTTCAGGATTGTGGCTGTTTTGAACGGCGAAAAAAGCCTCAATTGAAGAATTTTCGCCAATTTTTTTTCTGTTTTTTTGTGGTGTTAATGACCGATGTTTCTTTGTTCTGGTCCCAAGACAAAGGAAGCAGGGCTCTCAATAGAGCATTTTATTATGATAACGTCAATATAAAAGCAGAAAAAATGGAAATAATAGGTTTAACAATGCATTTTTTTGAAAAAAAATTGGGGTACATTTTTTTTTGGGGGGGGGGGGGGGGGGTTGTCTCCGAAGACAGGTTGTAACCTGTCTTCGGAGGCAGCCCCAAATTTTTTTTTGGGCCGATTTTTTTCTGGTTGTTTGCGTGCGTTATTTTGAGCACTCTTTCAGGCTTGTGGCTGACTTGAACGGCGAAAAAAGCCTCGATTGAAGAATTTTCGCCAATTTTTTTTCTGTTTTTTTGGTGTTAATGACCGATGTTTCTTTGTTCTGGCGCCAAGACAAAGGAAGCAGGGCACTCAATAGAGCATTTTAATTTGATAACGTCAAAATAAAAGCAGAAAAAATTGAAATAATAGGTTTAACATAGCATTTTTTTGAGAAAAATTGGGGTTTATTTTGGGGAGGGGGGGTGGGGTTGTCTCCGAAGACAGGTTGTAACCTGTCTTCGGAGGCAACCCCAAATTTTTTTTTTGGCCGATTTTTTTTTGGTTGTTTGCGTGCGTTATTTTGAGCACTCTTTCAGGATTGTGGCTGTTTTGAACGGCGAAAAAAGCCTCAATTGAAGAATTTTCGCCAATTTTTTTTCTGTTTTTTTTTGTGGTGTTAATGACCGATGTTTCTTTGTTCTGGTCCCAAGACAAAGGAAGCAGGGCTCTCAATAGAGCATTTTATTATGATAACGTCAATATAAAAGTAGAAAAAATTGAAATAATAGGTTTAACATAGCATTTTTTTGAAAAAAATGGGGGTTTATTTTTTGGGGGGGGGGGGGGTGGGGTTGTCTCCGAAGACAGGTTGTAACCTGTCTTCGGAGGCAACCCCAAATTTTTTTTTGGCCGATTTTTTTCTGGTTGTTTGCGTGCGTTATTTTGAGCACTCTTTCAGGCTTGTGGCTGAGTTGAACAGCGAAAAAAGCCTCGATTGAAGAATTTTCGCCAATTTTTCTGTTTTCTTTTGGTGTTAATGACCGATGTTTCTTTGTTCTGGCCCCAAGACAAATGAAGCAGGGCTCTCAGTAGAGCATTTTATTATGATAACGTCAATATAAAAGTAGAAAAAATTGAAATAATAGGTTTAACATAGCATTTTTTTGAAAAAAATGGGGGTTTATTTTTGGGGGGGGGGGGGGGGGGTGGGGTTGTCTCCGAAGACAGGTTGTAACCTGTCTTCGGAGGCAACCCCAAATTTTTTTTTTGGCCGATTTTTTTCTGGTTGTTTGCGTGCGTTATTTTGAGCACTCTTTCAGGCTTGTGGCTGAGTTGAACAGCGAAAAAAGCCTCGATTGAAGAATTTTCGCCAATTTTTCTGTTTTCTTTTGGTGTTAATGACCGATGATTCTTTGTTCTGGCGCCAAGACAAAGGAAGCAGGGCACTCAATAGAGCATTTTAATTTGATAACGTCAAAATAAAAGCAGAAAAAATTGAAATAATAGGTTTAACATAGCATTTTTTTGAGAAAAATTGGGGTTTATTTTGGGGAGGGGGGGTGGGGTTGTCTCCGAAGACAGGTTGTAACCTGTCTTCGGAGGCAACCCCAAATTTTTTTTTTGGCCGATTTTTTTTTTGGTTGTTTGCGTGCGTTATTTTGAGCACTCTTTCAGGATTGTGGCTGTTTTGAACGGCGAAAAAAGCCTCAATTGAAGAATTTTCGCCAATTTTTTTTCTGTTTTTTTTTGTGGTGTTAATGACCGATGTTTCTTTGTTCTGGTCCCAAGACAAAGGAAGCAGGGCTCTCAATAGAGCATTTTATTATGATAACGTCAATATAAAAGTAGAAAAAATTGAAATAATAGGTTTAACATAGCATTTTTTTGAAAAAAATGGGGGGTTATTTTTGGGGGGGGGGGGGGTGGGGTTGTCTCCGAAGACAGGTTGTAACCTGTCTTCGGAGGCAACCCCAAATTTTTTTTTGGCCGATTTTTTTCTGGTTGTTTGCGTGCGTTATTTTGAGCACTCTTTCAGGCTTGTGGCTGAGTTGAACAGCGAAAAAAGCCTCGATTGAAGAATTTTCGCCAATTTTTCTGTTTTCTTTTGGTGTTAATGACCGATGTTTCTTTGTTCTGGCGCCAAGACAAAGGAAGCAGGGCACTCATTAGAGCATTTTAATTTGATAACGTCAAAATAAAAGCAGAAAAAATTGAAATAATAGGTTTAACATAGCATTTTTTTGAGAAAAATTGGGGTTTATTTTGGGGAGGGGGGGTGGGGTTGTCTCCGAAGACAGGTTGTAACCTGTCTTCGGAGGCAACCCCAAATTTTTTTTTTGGCCGATTTTTTTTTGGTTGTTTGCGTGCGTTATTTTGAGCACTCTTTCAGGATTGTGGCTGTTTTGAACGGCGAAAAAAGCCTCAATTGAAGAATTTTCGCCAATTTTTTTTCTGTTTTTTTTTGTGGTGTTAATGACCGATGTTTCTTTGTTCTGGTCCCAAGACAAAGGAAGCAGGGCTCTCAATAGAGCATTTTATTATGATAACGTCAATATAAAAGTAGAAAAAATTGAAATAATAGGTTTAACATAGCATTTTTTTGAAAAAAATGGGGGTTTATTTTTTTGGGGGGGGGGGGGGGGGGTGGGGTTGTCTCCGAAGACAGGTTGTAACCTGTCTTCGGAGGCAACCCCAAATTTTTTTTTGGCCGATTTTTTTCTGGTTGTTTGCGTGCGTTATTTTGAGCACTCTTTCAGGCTTGTGGCTGAGTTGAACAGCGAAAAAAGCCTCGATTGAAGAATTTTCGCCAATTTTTCTGTTTTCTTTTGGTGTTAATGACCGATGTTTCTTTGTTCTGGTCCCAACACAAAGGAAGCAGGGCTCTCAATAGAGCATTTTATTATGATAACGTCAATATAAAAGCAGAAAAAATGGAAATAATAGGTTTAGCATAGCATTTTTTTGAAAAAAAATTGGGGTACATTTTTTTTGGGGGGGGGGGGGGGGGGTTGTCTCCGAAGACAGGTTGTAACCTGTCTTCGGAGGCAGCCCCAAATTTTTTTTTTGGCCGATTTTTTTCTGTTTGTTTGCGTGCGTTATTTTGAGCACTCTTTCAGGCTTGTGGCTGACTTGAACGGCGAAAAAAGCCTCGATTGAAGAATTTTCGCCAATTTTTTTTTCTGTTTTTTTTTGGTGTTAATGACCAATGTTTCTTTTGTTCTGGCCCCGAGACAAAGGAAGCAGGGCTCTCAATAGAGCATTTTTTTATGATAACGTCAATATAAAAGCAGAAAAAATAGAAATAATAGGTTTAACATAGCTTTTTTTTGAAAAAAATTTGGGTTTATTTTTTTTTGGGGGGGGGGGGGGGGGTGGGGTTGTCTCCGAAGACAGGTTGTAACCTGTCTTTGGAGGCAACCCCAATTTTTTGGGCCGATTTTTTTTGGTGGTTTGCGTGCGTTAATTTGAGCACTCTTTCAGGCTTGTGGCTGACTTGAATGGCGAAAAAACCTCGTCTGAAGAATTTTCGCCAATTTTTTTTCTGTTTTATTTTGGTGTTAATGACCGTCGCTTCTGTGTTTTAGCCCCATATTAAGGGAGCGGTTCTCAATAGAGCACGTTATTATGATAAGGTCAATAAAGAAGCAAAAAACTTGAAATGATGGGTTTAACATAGCATTTTTTTGAAAAAAAATTGGGGTTTTTTTTTGGGGGGGGGGGGATGGGGTTGTCTCCGAAGACAGGTTGTAATCTGTCTTCGGAGGCAATCCCAATTTTTTTTTGGCCGATTTTTTTCTGGTTGTTTGCGTGCGTTATTTTGAGCACTCTTTCAGGCTTGTGGCTGGCTTGAACGGCGAAAAAAGCCTCGATTGAAGAATTTTCGCCAATTTTTTTTTCTGTTTTTTTTTGGTGTTAATGACCGATGTTTCTTTGTTCTGGCGCCAAGACAAAGGAAGCAGGGCACTCAATAGAGCATTTTATTATGATAACGTCAAAATAAAAGCAGAAAAAATTGAAATCGGTTTAACATAGCATTTTTTTGAGAAAAATTGGGGTTTATTTTGGGGAGGGGGGGTGGGGTTGTCTCCGAAGACAGGTTGTAACCTGTCTTCGGAGGCAACCCCAATTTTTTTTTGGCCGATTTTTTTTTGATTGTTTGCGTGCGTTATTTTGAGCACTCTTTCAGGATTGTGGCTGACTTGAACGGCGAAAAAAGCCTCAATTGAAGAACTTTCGCCAATTTTTTTTCTGTTTTCTTTTGGTGTTAATGACCGATGTTTCTTTGTTCTGGTCCAAAAAAAGGAAGCAGGGCTCTCAACAGAGCATTTTATTATGATAACGTCAATATAAAAGCAGAGAAAAATTGAAACAATAGGTTTAACATAGCATTTTTTTGAAAAAAATTGGGGTTTATTTTGGGTGGGGGGTGGGGTTGTCTCCGAAGACAGGTTGTAACCTGTCTTCGGAGGCAACCCCAAATTTTTTCTTTGGCCGATTTTTTTTGGTTGTTTGCGTGCGTTGTTTTGAGCACTCTTTCAGGCTTGTGGCTGACTTGAATGGCGAAAAAACCTCGATTGAAGAGTTTTCGCCAATTTTTTTCCCGTTTTTCTGTTTTCTTTTGGTGTTAATGACCGATGTTTCTTTGTTTTCGCCGCTTATTTAGGAATCAGGGCTCTTACTAGCGCATGCTTATATGGTAACGTAAATATAGAAGTTGCCAAGTTTGAAATAATTGGTTTAACATAGCATTTTTTTAAAAAGTTTGGGTTGATTTTGGGGGGATTGTGTTGTCTCCGATGACAGATTGTAACAAGTGTACTTAAGTAGGTCTTTAATGGTTGAATACGGAGCAATCGCGCAATGTATTTTGATAGAGTTTTTTTCAGTTTTATATAATCCTCTTTAGACAACAATTTTATATACGTTGTGACACGTCAAACACTATTTTTTTATTGAAAATCTGTTGCTATAAATTCAAAGATTCAGAAATGCACCAAAAAAGTCAAAAATTTGTAATTTTATTACTGGAACGCGTTAATTTTTTTATAAATTGCTCATACGACTTAGTAGAGTGGTACCGCTTCATTAGAAGTGTTCCGAAAGATCGTTTTTCAAAACAACACATCAACACTCGATTTTTTCTATTTCGTTTGATCCTAGAGCAAACGCTCTGAGAGCCCCCATTGGTATAAATATATAGATACGACTGAAAACAATTTTCAAATAGTTCTACAACCCGCTAAACGTGAATGTTTTTGAGCAACTATTTGTTATTTTTTATTTAAAAAATCCTTCTAGGTTTTTGATAACCTGGGGTAAAAAATTTCAAAGAAGCAAAAACGCACCAAAAAAGTAATAACTTCTAATCTTAAAACGTTTTTGAGTTTTTTCATATATAAACCGCTCGCAAACCTAAACCGAGTGGTATCGTTTCATTAAAAGTGTTCCATAACAGCTTTTTTAAAACCTGACCTCAGTATTTGATGTTTTCACTTTCAATTGATCGTACCGCCGACACTCTCAATATCGTTTTTAGTATTGCAACTTTAAGCCGATGAAAAGCATTTTACAAGAGCTTTCCAACAAACTATATCATTTAGATCAAAAAACGAATTGTCCAATATACCGATATAGTGGTATTTTTCCGGTCGTAAAAATTAGCGTACTCCTAGTAGTACGTAACCTTATGCACATTTTCAACAAGAGTCAAAGAAAATTTTGAAGCGATCAATCTGCCGGAAAAAAAGGAAAATTTCTAGACGAAGTTTCCCAGCGAAAGGAAAATTGATATTATAAAAGGCGTACAACAGTGTTGATTCATTGAATGAGCTCAGAAAAATTTTATATTTAGGTTTGTGAATCGAAATATTGAGTGGCCGCTCACGAGAAAAATGTTAAAAACGGCCTCTTTGGCTTCTTTTTGACCTTGTATAAAACCGAGAATACTAGAGCACAATTTTTAAGGTACAGCTACGTCTCTTGAAACGCCGTTTCTTTAAACAACTGTTAATGGCCAAGTCATTTTCAACTCTCGACCCTCACTCATAACGCAAAGAGTTATCAGATTTTGAAATTTTTGGTGAAGAACAGTAAAAATTGAGTGGCCAAATAAAAGGAAAGGTTGTGGAAACTTTTTAACGTTGAGCCATTTAGGTTAGAGCACCAGAAAAATGATATAAAAGAGAAAAAAAAGATGTGACTCATTCTGGCCGCGATGTACAGGCACAAAATCGAGCAAATTTTTCTTTGTAATTTTGTAGCGTTTCGTGTGGACCTAACAGTCCAGTTTTTTGCATGACACATTTTTTTTCAAAAATCTATCACTGTGCCAATTTTTGCGAATTTAGGGCCATTTTTTGGATTTCGACCATTTTTCAGGTCAGGAATCTGAGTTTTTCTTTTCAACTGGGTCGTATACACTTTTTTGACGAATTTTTGACCTGAACTCCTACACTTTATGTGGGATAATGAAACTTTGCAGACACAAAGGTATGTCAAAAAAAAGTGTCCACGCAAAATTTCAGGCCCGTAGCTTCCATTTTGAGCGAGAAAACAAGTTTTGAAAATCACTTAGTAAGTGGCCAGCTTTTTGCCTCGAACTCCGATAAATGGAAAACGCATTAAATTTTGCTCCAATCGTCAAGTATTTGATATGGTTGGAAAGCTTATTATCTCTGCTTTCCTCTGAAGTATTTTATGAAGGTGTTTTTGCAAAATTCAGCAAGAAAATAGAGTTTTTGTGAAAAATGAGCCGAATTTTTGCCAGCTCAGAAAACTGTCCTATAATTATTTTTTTCCAGGCCATTTGTGAGCGCTGGCTTGGAAAATTCATGAAAATAATTTTCCTGGCCTTTTTAGGGCCTAAAAAATGAAATCCAGCAGCCGCGGAGGTTTTTGGCCGCACTTGGAATCACTAGCACAATTTCGATCCCGCTGTGCTAGTAGTAGTAGTAGTAGTAGTAGTAGTAGTAGTAGTAGTAGTAGTAGTAGTAGTAGTAGTAGTAGTAGTAGTAGTTGTAGTAGTAGTAGTAGTAGTAGTAGTAGTAGTAGTAGTAGTAGTAGTAGTAGTAGTAGTAGTAGTAGTAGTAGTAGTAGTAGTAGTAGTAGTAGTAGTAGTAGTAGGACTTTGGCCCTTCGTTATCGTCGGGAGCGAGGACTGTGTCCCTTTTCTTTGTCCGTGGTTGCTGTTAAATTTTCCACGTATTGCTTGTAACTCGTATCAAAATGATACCACAGAAAAATGAGTTGTCAACTTTTCAAACCCGCTGCTTTTCCAATTGTAATTTCTGTGGAAGTCTATTCACAAGAGGACAACTTCTATAGAAGAAACTTTGCTGGCAAATTTCAAGACGTGGTCTGGAATGGTCGAATTTCAGATCGTTGTCACTCCGTAATGAGCGTGTGGTGTTCTTCATGCAGACAAATTGGTCAATGTTAAAGTTGAAATGAAACGTAAGAGATTTTAAAAGAAAGAAAAAATCCTGTAATTGTAGATATAAAGAAAGCGTTAAGATACGACTGTAATAAAGTTGTTCTTTATAATTGTTATTGCTCGTGTCGTCTCTGAAGACTTTCAATTATTTTTGTGTTTGTTACATTAGCAAACCAACAAAAATTTCCGTATAACAAAACGGGCAATACCATTGATTTGTACAAGTTTAATTTAACTGACGGAATTAGGAATGGTGAGCTTCTTCTTAACATGAAAAGAACTCAGAGCGCTCTGTTCGCGGACTTTCTTATGTTGATGTCCCACTTAAGATCAATTGTTACATAAACTCCTAAATCCTTCTGTATGTGTACTTTTTTGATCAAAGTTCCGGAGAAACTGAAGTGATGCATGGAATTAGACATTGAGATATGAGAACATTTTTCAACGTTTAAGGGAAGTTTGGGTTGTTCACTCAATTTCAGCTTTCTAGTAGGATCCATTTGACAGATGAGACTGGATTTGTTAACTGCGGTACAGAGGAGAGTAACAACAGCTCTGCAAGTTTCTAGTAAATCGTTGACGTAGATTACAAAGAAGAGAGATGCCAGAAGAGATCCACGCGGAACTCCACTTGTAGCGTTAACGCTTTCAGAAAATCACAGTTGATTTATACTCTTTGCGTCTTTAAGATTAGATAAGATTGCAATAATTTGATAATTTTCCCGCGGACACCAAAATTCAATAGTTTTATTAAGAGAATACCGTGATCGACATTATCAAACGTTTTTTCATAGTCAGTATAAATTATGTCAATGTTTTCTTTTGAATTAATTGATTTATAGATAGATTTTAGGTAAACTAAGAGTTGGACGACGCAGGATCGACCATTTCGAAAACCATATTTAGCTTGATGGAATATTTGTTCTAAATGCCGGTAAACACATATAAACAACAACGTTCAAAAATTTTAGATGCAATTGTAAGAAGAGAAACCTGCCTTTAATTCCCTACATCAGACTTATTGGAAGTGGGAACGACTATTGAGTTTTTACAGCTACCTGGAAAAACACTATTTTGTTTTGTAGAAAGTTTGGTTTAGGGATTTACTGATGTAGAAAAAGATGTCAAATTTAGGAGCTTTTCCGTTTGTGCCCCCCCCCCAGCTTAGTGGGCGCATATTATTTGCACCCCCCAGACGCACGTGCAATATTTTTACATAGTAATTTACTATGTAATGATACGTGCTCTGTAACTGGGGGGCGCATAACGTACTGGGGGGGCACAAACGGAAAAGATCCCAAATTTATAGTGAACTTACGCCTTTAAATTAAGATGAAATTGAGCACTAAAAATGCAAACATTTAAATATCAAAGGAACAATGCATCCGTTACAAATGATCCAAGAATTTGAAATTACTCAAATAAAAGATAATTGCGGATTCTTTATATCGCGAAGTTTTAACTGGAGTCGTAACTGTTTCTACTAAAAGCCACTAAAGTTTTTTTTATTCCAAATAAAACGCAACATATCAATTAGAATGTTAATTAGATTCTTATAATAGCCCCTTATTATGGTTTAATTACTGTAATAGTGCGCTAGGGCTAATAGACGACACACAAAATAGAAGACAAACCAACTGACCGACAGATTTCGTCATGATGATCTGAAATTTATAAATTAGAATCTGATAATTCAAATAGTGTTGGAAGCTTCAACTTAATTATCTTCGGTCGTGATTTTTTTCTGTTGATAAATTCATGTAGAGTCCCATGGGCCGCTGTGTCTATTTTGAGATTGGTATTTGTCGTATGTGGCGTCCGGAAAACTAACCGACGTGATTATTGCCCGAAAAATTGAGTTTGGCTTAGTTTTTCTCACCCAAAGTATTGTATCGTATCCGTAAGATGCAATATAGATGGGATCAATGTAGGTTCCCTTACTTCTGTTACATTTCCGCGTAGATATTGAACGTAAGTATAACATCAAAACTCATTCTTTCTGTATATAAGATATTACTCGGGCATAATTGGTGGTTTTAAATGTTCTTTCGTGCTACACAAATATATTCATCGTATCTTTAATCCAACAAGAGGATATATATGCGGTTATTTATAGCCACCTCATCTTCTCAGCCGGCTATTATAGCGCTCCAATTTTTTTCGTTTTTTAGTTCGTCATACTAAATTTTTTCGCTTTGCCTTAGTTTACAGCTTGTTCAAGGTTTTGCGTGAAATATTTTAGACTTCTCTAGGCTAGTTTTACTCTTTCCTCATTCTGCTAAAAGTGTTTTTAGACAGCAGTTGCGCAGCAAATCAGTCCAAAGGGAACGGAGTCAGTATCAAAAACGAACGAAATCAGAAATAGAGACGGGATAAACCCATAAAGCCCAATTTTAGATGCCCGTTACTCGAACTTTGTTCTTAGTTACCATCTCTAATGCTTATTGGTATTGATAATAGCCTCTGTGTCGTCTCACTGCGAAACAGGAGTATGTTCAGCTCCAAAATCACATCAAAATAGTTCGCAATTTAAAATTGTTTGTGTACAGAAATCATTTTTTTCATTAGTTCTAATTCTCTTCTTTCAATCCCAGTCTTGGTTATGGGAATCAATAGCGGCTATTTTCCGGCAATCTGCCGGTTTTTTTTGTAATTGAATGTTGAAAAAGATCGAGTGGATTATGAGACTTGAAGATTCTTTTCAGGACTAGTTGAAGTACTAGTTGACATTGAAATACTAGTTCAAATACAAAAATTTGGCTTTTGAAATTCAAAAAATATACTGGTACATGTTAATTCGAAATTTTGTCAACCCCAAAAAGTAAAAATAAAAACATAGGAATGAAAGTAAAAATCCCTTTTCAGGAATAAACATCATTATACCCGGGATTTTCATAAAATCCGGAATAAAGAAACTGTAATAACACTGATATCATTCCGGATTTTTTGAGGTTCCGAATTCCCAAAAACGTTTTTTCAGATCAAGCGGTGCACAGCTTTCAGCTTAAGCTCTTAAGGAAAGAAATAAGTCGAGAGGAACAAGGCCGTAGGTTGTTCGAGGAAACACTTGGAGAGGATAGGGGCATTCTGAGGAAAGAGGTGAAGAAAGGACTATTACCTTCAAATGTAAACAGCATTAGAAAGGAAATGAGAGATCATTCCAAATTGATTAGTAAAAGACTTAATGACAAGTTAGCAAAGCTGTCTAAGAGACAAGACAGGCCTTTGCGGAATGGATCTCATAATAATGATGTTGTTACACTGGACGGTGTTGAACTGCCGAAATTTGTCCTGGACGTTTTATTGTTAGGTCCAAGGCATCCAGTCAGGGACAAATTTAATGAAGTGCACTTCTTTGCGGATGTAGACAGATTAGATCGTGAGTTAAGGGAGAATAACACTATTGGTGAAAAGTTATGTGAATTAGAATCGTCTGCCAAATGGTACGCCAAGAATTTACGTGAGACCCCAATGGATAGAGGGGTTAAAAAAGCTAATGATTTTTTGAAAGATCAAAAACTACTAGCTATACCATTTGATAAAGGTTGCTGTTTTTGTGTTATGAAACAGACAACACACTTGGATAAGCTAAATGAAATCCCGAGCTCCAGTCAGTTTGAGCCTCGTAATGGAGAAAGTGATGATCTATTAATAAGAACGGAAAAACTGATAAATAGCAGTTTGCATCAATTAATGAAAAGATTTATTACAGGCTCAGGACAACTGGATCTCAACCGGCCAGGCTTTATGGACTTGCTAAGGAATATAAAATTGGTACGCCGCTTCGGCCTGTTCTGTCAATACCCGGTAGCAGTTACGAGAACCTCAATTAATTTCTCTCTCCCTTTTCGGGAAGTTACCAGGTGCAAGTAATGAGACTAACTCGAAAGATGCCAGAGCAGCTCTAGAGGCTACCAAATTGGATGAATATGAGCTAAGGGTATCTCTCGATGTAAAAAGCTTATACACCAATGTACCGGTTGAGGAGGCAATTGAAATTGCGCTTAATGAACTACTCCAGTGACGAGGTACCTGAGATTCCGAGGTCGGCTATGAAGAGCCTTTTGAGACTAGCCGTAACGAATGTTCACTTTAAGTGTAATAAAATGTGGTACACTCAATCGGACGGTGCTTCACTGGCGGTAATTTTGCCAAATCTGTGGAAATCTTGGCAGAAACCAAAAAAAGGAGATCAAAACTCCTGAAACAAAGGTGATATGCTTTGACTGTAACAGACGCGTTACTTTCCGAGGGAAAGGAGTCGAGTGCGAATCATGCAAAAACTGGTTTCATGCAAAATGCCAAGGTATCACCGACACAGAATATAAGACCATGCAGGAAATTGTTTGGATATGTTCCTATTGTGCAGAAAAAGGTACAAAAGAGGACACACGGGAATTGAAATTATTCAAGAGGTATGCGGATGACATAGTGTGCACGGTAAAGGTGAAATCATTAGATTACCTTGAATATGCAAATTCTCTTCACAAGAACTTACCATTCACTCTTGAGACAGCAAACGGAAGTGGAGACATGGCATTCCTAGATCTCAACATAAACCTAAACGAAGATAGAAAAATCAGCTGTCATGGGTATCAAAAATCAACTGATACGGCATAATCCTAAATTTCCGTAGCTGTGCACCGTTACAACATAAGAGAAAGGTGATTAAAGGGACTGTGCATAGGATTTTAATGCGACCAGTGACTAGCAATCCTTTGATGTAGCTCTTGAGAAAAATCAAGAGATCTGGATTGAAAATCAATACGCAACGGAGTGGTCCTCCAGTATTGTTAATGAGACGTTTGATAAAATAGTCAAAATAGTCACGAGGGAAAAGGTCACAGCAAAACCACCCCAAAATGAACAACACCTTAAAAATGTTAAAAGTCTTAAATATAGGGAGTCTAAACCTAGGTTTTTTGTTCAATACAGAGGAAATATCACGCAAAATTTTGCAATTGGACTAAAAAAATTGTGTGATATGCAAATCATTTTCACAACAAGAAAGCTAAGAACTTGCTTGCCCACCTGAAATCACCTTTTGATAAGAATCTGAAATCACATGTTGTATATGAAGTTACATGTAATGGATGCAGTTCCATCTATGTTGGCCAAATCAGCCGACATGTTACGACTAGAAATTCAGAGCATCAAAAGAAGGATTCCCCTGTTGGACAACACCTCGTTGAGTGTTGTGGTACAACGCATAACGTAAAATGGGAGTTTCTTGATTCATGTCGCGGGGTTGAAAAACTAATGACGATAGAAGCGATCTACATCAAAAAGCTGAAATCGCAATTAAATACGCGCGATGAGGGCTGGAATTGACATTGAAGTACTAGTTCAAATTCAAAAATTTGACTTTTGAAATTCAAAAAATATTCTGGTACATGTTAATTCGAAGTTTTGTCAACCCCAAAAAGTAAAAAATAAAAACAGATAGGAATGAAAGTAAAAATCCCTTTTCAGGAATAAACATCATTATACTCGGGATTTTCATAAAATCCGGATTAAAGAAACTGTATTAACAATGATATCATTCCGGATTTTTTGAGGTTCCGAATTCACAAAAACGTTTTTTCAGATCAAGCGGTGCACAGCTTTCAGCTTAAGCTCTTAAGGAAAGAAATAAGTCGAGTGGAACAAGGCCGTAGGTTGTTCGAGGAAACACTTGGACAAGATAGGGGCATTCTAAGGAAAGAGGTGAAAAAAGGACAATTACCTTCAAATGTAAACAGCATTAGAAAGGAAATGAGAGATCATTCCGAATTGATTAGTAAAAGACTTAATGACAAGTT
The DNA here is from genome assembly GCF_964194025.1 of Convolutriloba macropyga. Lineage (NCBI taxonomy): Eukaryota > Metazoa > Xenacoelomorpha > Acoela > Convolutidae > Convolutriloba > Convolutriloba macropyga. The sequence goes on from NC_134468.1 coordinate 12,267,937, forward strand.
AGCGATGCTGTCTGAGAGACAAGACAGGCCTTTGCGGAATGGATCTCATAATAATGATGTTGTTACGCTGGACGGTGTTGAACTGCCGAAATTTGTCCTGGACGTTTTATTGTTAGGTCCAAGGTATCCAGTCAGGGACAAATTTAATGAAGTGCACTTCCTTTTGGATGTAGACAGATTAGACCGTGAGTTAAGGGAGAATAACACTATTGGTGAAAAGTTATGTGAATTAGAATCGTCTGCCAAATGGTACGCCAAGAATTTACGTGAGACCCCAATGGATAGAGGGGTTAAAAAAGCTAATGATTTTTTGAAAGTCAAAAACTACTAGCTATACCATTTGATAAAAGTTGCTGTTTTTGTGTTATGAAACAGACAACACACTTGGATAAGCTAAATGAAATCCCGAGCTCCAGTCAGTTTGAGCCTCGTAATGGAGAAAGTGATGATCTATTAATAAGAACGGAAAAACTAATAAACAGCAGTTTGCATCAATTATTGAAAAGAATTATCACAGGCTCAGGACAACTGGATCTCAACCGACCAGGCTTTATGGACTTGCTAAGGTATATAAAATTGGTATGCCGCTTCGGCCTGTTCTGTCAATACCCGGTAGCAGTTACGAGAACCTCAATAAATTTCTCTCTCCCTTTTCGGGAAGTTACCAGGTGCAAATATTGAGACTAACTCGAAAGATGCCAGAGCAGCTCTAGAGGCTACCAAATTGGATGAATATGAGCTAGGGGTATCTCTCGATGTAAAAAGCTTATAGACCAATGTACCGGTTGAGGAGGCAATTGAAATTGCGCTTAAAGAACTACTCCAGTGACGAGGTACCTGAGATTCCGAGGTCAGCTATGAAGAGCCTTTTGAGACTAGCCGTAACGAATGTTCACTTTAAGTGTAATAAAATGTGGTACACTCAATCGGACGGTTTAGCAATGGGCGCTTCACTGGCGGTAATTTTGCCAAATCTGTGGAAATCTTGGCAGAAACCAAAAAAGGGAAGGGAGATCAAAACTCCTGAAACAAAGGTGATATGCATTGACTGTAACCGACGCGTTACTTTCCTAGGGAAAGGAGTCGAGTGCGAATCATGCAAAAACTGGTTTCATGCAAAATGCCAAGGTGTCACCAACACAGAATATAAGACCATGCAGGAAATTGTTTGGATATGTTCCTATTGTGCAGAAAAAGGTACAAAAGAGGACACACGGGAATTGAAATTATTCAAGAAGTATGCGGATGACATAGTGTGCACGGTAAAGGGGAACCCTTTAGATTACCTTGAGTATGCAAATTCTCTTCACAAGAACTTACAAATCACTCTTGAGACAGCAAACGGAAGTGGAGACCTGGCATTCCTAGATCTAAACATAAACCTAAACGAAGATAGAAAAATCAGCTGTCATTGGTATCAAAAATCAACTGATACGGCATAATCCTTAATTTCCGTAGCTGTGCACCGTTACAAAATAAGAGAAAGGTGATTAAAGGGACTGCGCATAGGATTTTAATGCGACCAGTGACTAGCAATCCTTTGATGTAGCTCTTAAGAAAAATCAAGAGATCTGGACTGGAAATCAATACGCAACGGAGTGGTCCTCCAGTATTGTTAATGAGACGTTGGATAAAATAGTCACGAGGGAAAAGGTCGCAGCAAAACCACCCCAAAATGAACAACATCTTAAAAATGTTAAAAGTCTTACCAATAGGGAGTCTAAAGCTAGGTTTTTTGATCAATACAGAGGAAATCTCACGCAAAATTTTGCAAGTAGACTAAAAAAAATTGTGTGATATTCAAATCATTTTCACAACAAGAAAGCTAAGAACTTGCTTGCCCACCTGAAATCACCTTTTGATAAGAATCTGAAATCACATGTTGTATATGAAGTTACATGTAATGGATGCAGTTGCATCTATGTTGGCCAAATCAGCCGACATGTTACGACTAGAATTTCAGAGCATCAAAAGAAGGATTCCCCTGTTGGACAACACCTCGTTGAGTGTTGTGGTACAACGCATAACGTAAAATGGGAGTTTCTTGATTCATGTCGCGGGGTTGAAAAACTAATGACGATAGAAGCGATATACATCAAAAAGCTGAAACCGCAATTAAATACGCGCGATGAGGGTTGGAATTGACATTGAAGTACTAATTCAAATTCAAAAATTTGACTTTTGAAGTTCAAAAAATATTCTGGTACATGTTAATTCGAAGTTTTGTCAACCCCAAAAAGTAAAAAATAAAAACAGATAGGAATGAAAATAAAAATCCCTTTTCAGGAAAAGAAAGCATTATACCCGGGATTTTCATAAAATCCGGAATAAAAAATGAATTGATTTTTAGTGTAATAAGTGTAAATAAAGTATTGTAAATGTGATTTTAACTGTAAATAATTTCAAAATTTCGATGTTATTTTAACTCGTTTCTTAGAATTATAGTGAAAGACAAGTTTATATACTTTGTAAATGATTTCATTTAATTTTTTTAAACCTGACGATGAACTCATTGTTCGGAAACGTTCGTTTTAGTTAATCAATTTAAGTTTTAATTGACAATTACTTCTCTGCATCTTTTCAGGACTATGTAATTATCAGCAACATGAACAGAATCAAATTCGTGGAACCTTCTAAACTTTATAATATTATACAACAGAGACTTGTATATCCATCAGTTTCGGACAATAACTATCTTCTCATCTTAGGTATGTTTCTTTATCGAATCATTGTCGTTTTTTAATTAATTGGGCTATGCGAAACTTTCGTAGCTGGTCAATTGCTCGACATAAACTTATTAAGTTTATGTCGAAAAACAATTAAGTTGCTATAATTATTAGAAAATCCCATTTGATAACTCCCCCTAAGTAAAAAAAGCATTTTCTCATCGGTGCTTCGCTTCAGATGCGAGGGCGCCTTCAGAATATGCAGAGTCACACATAATAACGGCAAAGTTAGCCCCGCGACAAGACGTAAGTAAATATCATTTCATATTTGTTCGTTCTTTTTTATAATGGTAGATCCAAATTAAAACGTTAAAACGATCTTTTGTAGATAACTTTTTCTGACTCAAATCTCGTAGTCAAGAGTTGACTTTAAATCAGATAATGGGGCGTCTGTCCTAGTTTATCAAGGTCTCTGGAAAAGAATGGTCTATTTTCCTACTCTAGAAGTGATAAGAGAAAATTGCCGGGAGAATTTTTCCAAAAACAGTGAGTGTCAATTTTTTTGAGATTTGACTTAGAGTTATTAAGTAGACAGGTAAATACATATTAAGTACGTGATAATATCTTTTATACTAGTATAAGCAGTCATAATTTTTTTTCCGTTTTCAGATAGAATTCCTAGACCCCTTAGATTTCATGGTGAAACTTCTACTCTTCTCTGTCTCTCATCCCATTAATGATGATCTTTTCTGGTAACTTTATTGAGGTTTAATCAACCTTTTCAGGACGGACAGTGGAAAGTTCCTTACGAGGCGGAGTTAGAATGTAAAGAGTTCATTGTAGTTTACGATGGGAAAACGAGTTCTCAAGAACAGTCTCAAGATGAGGCATATTCGGATGCCATCCAGCTGGCTAAGTTCTTAGTGGCTCAAGGAAGCAAGAACGCAGTTCTCATAGCGGATGGTTAGTCCCTTTCTATTTTACTGCGAACTGTTTACGATAAATGCAGGCAGAGCATTTTTTTGTATTTCAGGTGGATATGAGAAGTTTTCGGCCTTGTATCCTTTTTTGAGAACAAAGAAGATTCTGTACATGCCAAAGGTAACTCAAGTCCAAATTTGAATGAAGATTTGTATTCATGTACTTATGTAGTGTAATGCTTTGAACTTTCTTGGACATTAACTTAGCCTGATATTTTGTCGTTAACTTAGCGTCATTTAATGTCGTTAACTTAGCGTGATATAATGTCCTTTTAATTTGCTGTAGATGTTTACTTGATGTAAAAGTTTTATAGCTTTGTTTGAATCATTTTCTGAAGAACATTCCATAATAACGAGTGTTAAACTCAAGATCTGAGCGCATGATTATTTGCTGTCAAACAAAGTTCGTAGCGATTATATTTGTCTTGTGGTCATTTTAATGCTATTTTTCGGCAGATCGATTTTTTGTCTGACACTTGAAATATTTGTCCTCAAAAACGGGATAAACAGGTAAATCCCACAGGGAATTAAGTCGCTGAGCAGCTCGCTTAGAGATCTGCTGGTCTAGAGATTCAAATACAAAACCGTCAACAAGACGTAAAATTAGTGTAAAAGGCATTTTAGCAGATTGGGACCCCCTCTTCTTCCCCACCCCACTACACTCTACTCCCGTAACACACTCATCCCCTACTACCCCCGTTTTTTACCCGCTGACCCCCCTCACATTCCCGCTGTTATCCCCACTCGAGCTTCAACCCCCCTAATGTTAGCCTCCCTAACTTCAAGCTGGCTACTACCAAAGCTAATGGCTGCGGGTTGTTTGGGAGCAATTCGCCCGACGTTAGTCTGTTATGTTTAAAACTTTGACTTGATTTCCTTTTATTCCTGGTGAAGGCTCTGTTCAAAATGTTTTTTTGAAGAATTTTTATGGGAACATAAACAACGCCCTATTATACTTTATATCCAACTGCAACTTATTGTGACAGTGCGTGTAATTCAGAAAAGTATAATGTACGGTTTAATGTAAACAGCAGACGTCAAAGAGCGCAGAAACCTGACCTGATCCAAAAAGAGCTTAAACAGTAAATTACATTCAATTACACATTAATTTATTGTTTAATTAGTACTGTCAGCGCTTTTTAACGTCGGCTCCTTTTAAAGTTACCATATTGCACATTATTTGAGAGGAAGTGTTTTATACGTTATTAATTGCTCTCGAACGAAGCTTGAAGCAGTTATTGTAAACGTATTGGTCTTTTTTAATGCAAAATTTTCGCTTGAACATTTCTGCGCTTTTGTTCTAAAACATTCTCTGACTTATCAAGTGACTTTCTCACGCTTCCTCATTTTAAGTGATTCAATTGCTCTTTTGGAAATGAAGTTCGTTGCTAATATAAAATTGATTGATAGCGGTTGAGAGAAAACACAGTTGTGGCTTTGTGGGTAAGATGTCCGATTGCAATCCGGGAGGTCGCGGGTTCGAAACCCTATCAGGACAGAATTTTTGCACCCAAAAAATTTTAAGCTACGCGCCTAAATTAAATTGACCCCCGCCTAAACTAAATTGACCCTCGTTCGAGAGCAATTCATGTTTGAATACACGGGGAGTAAAAGGAGAAAAAAGCGTCCAAATACCCGTTCAAGTTTTTTCTTTTTCGAAATGTTTCAGATAGCTGGTGTTTTTGGAATTGATGAATTTTTACTAAGTTCGAGAAAATGTGGAATAATTTTGAAATTGTTTTCAGCACCGGGATGAGTCCAAATATGATCCATGTAGCATAAGTAGTTCTCTAGCAACTCTTTCGAAGCACGGACCAATAGCCGACTGGCGAAACCACGACTTCTATAGAAACACTCTAGTACATACAGACTTCCACTTTTTATTCGCTTCTACTTTTTATACAGCCTCTATTCTACATTTCTTTCTCTTTTAATTATAAGTATCGAAGAGATAATTTATTTAATCGAACCAGTGTGGTGATCTTCTTCAAACCTGTGATGGTTTTGTCACTAGAAGTTTTTCTGGCAAAAAAGAGAAGAGCTCGGCTGGTTACGTTTGAGAGAAACGGCAGCTTAATTGCTAGACGCTAATTCATTGCACTCGACAATGTGCTTTAGAATCAATTTAAATTTTGCTTCTATTTTTAGGAGTTAGACGTAATTGTGACTTACCCAACGGAAATTGTTCCCGGGAAACTTTACACGGGCAGTCTGGCACAAGCACTTGACAAGAGGATCCAAAAAGACCTCAAAGTCAGAGCTCATGTGGCTGTTACAACAGAGAACCAGACATAGTGAGTGCAGCTCATGAATCTGTATTTTGAACACCACCATATGATTAATAGCCGCCGTCAGCCTCTCAACAACTGTAATTTAGGCGCTCTCCTTTTTTATTGGATTGTATTGGGGCTCTGTCTTTTTACGACTCGAAGAGGACTATTGGTGGAGCGTCTTTTTTTGATCGATATTTTTTTAGTGCATTTAAAACAAGATGTAAATTTAAAACAAGATGTAAAAGTCATTGCCGCACGTGAAAACTAAGCGCTTAGACCAAACAGCTGAACGAATTAAAGTGCACAGAGAAGAAACAATGATTTTCTGTTCATGATTTTGCGTTTTTGAGAGAACGAGAAAAGTAGGTGTGAAAATGACTTTTTCCGGTAAAACGTTTTTTTCTTAACCCTTATAACCCTACGAGTTTTATATGCAATCTTGAGCTATTTTGTGATTTCGCGGTTTAGACGCTTCTTTTTAAAGCAGTTTTTGTACTCTATTGTGTGTTTTTAGTGTCTGGTATAATTGTTTTGGTTGGAATCTGTTAGATTTTGTGACTTTTTGATTTTGTTAATATCAATTATAGTTTGTTTTAGTTAATGAAAATGGGCTACATTTTAGCATTTTTTGCCTAATTTTTCTGTTCTTTTCCTGACTTTCACAATATTTTTCTTATTCAATTTTGTCGTTTGAGGTTTTGGTATAGATGTTGTTACTAAGTCATAACAATTGAAAGTCTGATAGCACATATTTTGAAATAAATAAATCAATTCCGCAGTTTCATGTAGTTTTCAATTCTATCTTGTTTTTGTGTTTTTAATGCATTTGGGTGTCGTTCGGGTATGCATTGATCCAGCAGCAAATATTTCTTAGGACGTGTTGAGAACAGTTTTTGAGACCGTACAATTTTTTTTGGAGAATATTATAAAACAGTTAAACAGGTTTTTTTTTCAGATTTTGTGCTCTGATTCTTTTCTCTTTGCTCGGTTTTTCATTTTTCTCCAGATATACTGGTAATAATTTCCCATTTGTTGAGAGCAACGAAATTATACCTGACAAATCACTTATATACAATGGTTTTCAAGAAAGTTTGCAAGAAATTGCTTTTCCAACAACGAAATTCCTTTTCTCAAGAATTTTGCATAATATTTTTTTCCCATGATAATCTTCTTCCTTTTTTCAAATTGAATATATAATGAAATAGATAGTACTCTCAGTTAGTGGTTGGCTGGGTATAAGTTTGATTTTTCTTCGGGTCGATTCCGGAGTCTTCTGGCTATGTTTTTTCACACATTTTTTCAATGACTTCGATCTTTCAAAACGGGATAAACGAGTAAGGCCCGGAGGGCATTAAGTTTATTAGAGTCCAAAAGCTGCCTTTAGTATTCTCTCATGTGCTTATAGTGATGTAGCTGCTGGGAAGGCCATAATTTAAGATCATTTTAAGGAGTTTTTTTTAGACCAAATGTTGCAGTTTTTCACGTTTTTCGTCATTTTTCGAATTTTTGTTTGAATAGTCTTGTTTTGACATTTTTCAAAGTTCTTTTGCAAGAAAAAATGTACTTTTCATCACCGTTTTATGAGCTATATGTTTTGGTACTACAAACGAACACAAAAGTTGATACTAATTTTTGCTATTTTTTCTAAGTTTTTTAAATTCTCTCATTTTTACCTCAGGGGCTAATGAAGGGGCGAATTTTAGTAATCTTAGTAATCTCTTCTTAATCTCCTACTAGCTTGCCGAATAGTTTTTGCTGGCAATGGAATTGTTATCAACAATTTCAATTGCTCTCAAACGAAGTTTGTAGAAATTATATTAGTCCTGTCGGTTTTTTTTTGCGATTTTTCGCTTGAACATTTTTTCGTCTGACATTTTTGACTTCTCGTCCTCAAAAACGGGATAGGCAGATAGCGCCCAGAGGGGATTAAGTGCTCTTGGAGCCTTTCAGCTCTGTTTCAGCTCAAACTGTTTTGGAGACTTGTACTTTTGGTGTAAGGGCGGAAGAGAGGTTGACAACACCCCCACTGTTGACCCCCCCCGCCACTATTGCCCTCACCCCCCATCTCCCTGTTGCCCCCCACCCCACTGTTACCCACCCACCTCCCTCTCCATCAGCCCCAGTGCACCCCCCGCCTCCTTCAACGTGGCTACGTTCGATTATAACCAATCGCTAAAAACACGCAATTTTATACTATTTGTAACATTTTTTTCAAGCTTTTTGAAAATTTTTGACATTTTTGAGTTCTTTCAGTCCTATGTGTCAAGAAACCTCCTGTAGGGTTTTATAATAGGTTACTGCATAGTTTCTAGTGGTAGTGGAATAGTTTCAACTTTTTAATATCACGATTTTTGTGAAAAAACGTGAAAATTTTTTCAATTTTTTTGACATTGTCTTCATTTTTCAAGTTTTTAAAGACTTAGGGACCAGAAAAGCTCCTTATGGGTTTTCCAATGAGCCACTGAAAAATTTTTATTGGCCATCGAGTAGTTTTAATTTTTTATTATACAAATTTTAGCAATTTTTCGATAAATTTTTCAATTTCAATATTTTTGAAAATTTTTGTCGTTTTTTAGGTTTCTTTCATCTCATGAGACAAGGAACTTTCTCAAGGGTTTGACAATATGTTACTGTATAGTTTCTAAAAGTAATGGACTGTTTCAAGATTTCAACACCACGAATTTCAATTTTTTTTGGCATCTATTGTCATTATTCAGGTTTTTCAGTCTAACTGAAAATCGCCCTTAGGGTTTGATGATAAGTTACTGCAAAAGGTTTTTTGGCCATGGATTAGTTTTCAACCTTTATCATCACAAATTTTAGCAGTTTTTTTATGGAGCTTCCAATTTTTTTCTAATTTTAAAATTTGTCAGTATTTAGGTTTCCCCAGCCTCAAGAGCCACATAAGCGCCTCTAAAGCTTGATTATAGGTTACTGCATAGCTTTATGATGTAATGGAATGTTTTTTAAGTTTTTAATATAGTCAATTTTTAAAAATGTATACAATTTTGTCATGTTTTTGAATCTTTTTGAATTTTTTTTATCGTTTTTTCCGGCATCAGGGTCCTAGGGACCTCCTTCAAGGTTTGATGATAAGCTGTTGCATACTTTTTAGAGTTAATGGAATGGTTATCTTTATAAAAAAACTTATTTTTATTATATAAAGATAAAATTTATTTTTTCAAATTTCTTTGATTCGAATTTTTTTCAAATTTCGGATAATTTTTTGTTCTAAGTTTATGGATCTTTATGAGCCAGTGAAACTATTTAAAGCTTGAAATAGTTATACTGGATAATCTTTTGAGACAATGAAATAGTTTTGATGATTTTAATATCTTGAATTTGAGAAAGATTTTGTTAAAATTTGCGATTGTTTTCAAAATTTTTGAATATTTTCGTCCTTTTCTGAGTTTAACAATAATTACTGGCCAACGAAGCTTTTCAAGTCTTGCAGATGGGTTACTTGATATAACTCCACAGACAAAAAGTAGTTTTGAACATTTTCACTTCGAAATCTGGAAGATTTTCTTTTGAATTTTGCAATATTTTGCAACTTTTTAAATTCAGTTTTTTATTTGGTTTATTTACTAACAAGGATAAGAAACTAAAAGTTGAAAGGTCGAATCAAGCTAAAGCTAGCTTTACTTAGCCGTGGCTAGCTATTGAAGATGCCAACTGCTCGCTGGTTGTTTGAGAGCAATTCGTCCGACGTTAGTCGATTATGTTAGTATCAGCAATTTTTGCATTTTTTAAAAAAAATTTCTGGTTTTTTTTGAAAATAATTGTATTCTGTTGAGTTAATTTTTCTATCCTCAGCGGTCAGCTAACTTCTTCTAAGGTTTGATTGTTTGTTACTGCACAGTTACTAGGTGTAATGGAATGGTTTCCAACATTAAACCATCACAAATTTTTGAAATTTGTTCTCGTTTTCCAGTTTATCAGTCTTAATGAGCCAATGAATCTTTTTAAGGCTTGAAATTGGGTTACTAGATAGCCTCCGGGGACAATGAAATGTTTCTCAAGATAACAATATTTCCGATTTTAGCGGCAATTCTTTAAAATTTTCCAATGTTTTCAATTTTTTGTCATTTTTTGAGTATATCGATGTTTAGGCTTTGCATATTGGTTATTGAACCGATTCAAGAGACAAAAAAATGGTTTTGAACATTTCACCTTGCAAATCTAAGAATTGTTCTTTAAATAATGCAATGTTCAACTTTTCTGTATTTATCATTTTTCTCATTTTCTATATTTGACAATAAACCTCCAAAGCTTGTGTGTGTGGGTTAATGGATATCTTTAAATCTATCAATTCACAAATTATTTGGATTGTAGTTCAGGACTTGTCCTGCTATATTTTTTGCAAGATGTCTTCACACTTTTTTCAGTGACTTCACTATTTCAATATGGGATAAGCATGTGAGGCCCAGTGTTCACTAGATTTCATTAGAGGCCCAAATCTGGCTTTGTTAGACCAAGTCTTTAGAGTGATGCAGTTGTTGCAAAGGCCTAAACTGAAGGTTAAGAGGTCATTTTTGACCGTTTTCAAGCCCAAAATGGTGCAATTTATTATGTTTGTCGTTTATTTTTTGAGGTTTTGTTTGATTAGTCTGGAATTACACTTTGTCAAAGTTGATAGAGGTCTGTTGAAAGATATTATTTTTATTACCATTCTCTGAGCTATGTTTTGGTGCTGCAGACATAAACATGAAAAATGATAAAAAATTGTTGCAATTTTTCATGTTTTTTGAATTTCTTTGTCATTACTGCATAGTTTTTCAGTGGCGACGGAAATATTTTCAATATCTTAACGTCTCGAATTTCAGCAATTTGTTCAGTTTTTCTTGCCTCAGCGGCCAGGGAACATCCTCTGGGGTTCGATAGTTTGTTACTGCCTTGTTGCTAGGGCAATGGAAAGTTTCCAACATTTTAGTGTGATTTTTTGCAATTTTTAAAACTTCAATTTTTCGTTTTTAGAACTTTTTGTCATTTATGAGCTTTACAAGCTTCAGGGCCAGTAAACCTATAGAGTGTGATGATAGCCTACTGCATAGTTGTTTAATGGCAGTGGAATGGTCTCCAAAATTTGAATATCACTAATTTTCATTTTCCAGTTTATCAATCTTTGCGCCATTGAAACTTAATTAGGTTACTGCATAGCCTCTGGAGACAATGAAACGTTTCTGAAGATATTAATATCAACATTTTTAGTAGCATTCCCTTAAAATTTTAAATTTCCAATTTTTGTTTTGGAATTTTTGATCATTTTCGGAGTATATCGATAGACCTAAAAGTTATTTTAAACATTTTGTTATAGCGAAATTAAGACGTTCTTTAAATTTTGCTGTTCAACTTTTTTTCTGTATTTATCTTTTATATCGATGTTTCTATCTGTATTGGCCAATCAACCGCCTCCAAAGCTTGTGTTTAGGTTAAGGGGCATGTCAACTTCTGATATTGTTTGTGGCTGTCATTGTTCAATTGATCTGGTGGTCAACTACAGTAGTGTTAAGTTTTTCATTTAATTCATTGGATTGTATTTCAGGTCTTGTCCTGCTATGTTTTTTGTAAGATGTTTTTACACATTTTGCATCGACTCCACAATGGGATAAGCAGGTGAGGCCCAGTGGGCATCAAGTTTCACTAGAGGCCCAAAACTGACATTATTAGTCCTTAAACTTTTAGAGGCAGCTGCTGCGATGGTTATAAGGTCATGTCTAACCGTTTTTAAGCCCAAAATGGTGCAATTTTTCAAGTTTTTTCGTTATTTTTTGAGTTTATTTGTTTGATTAGTCTGGAATTGAAGTTCGTCAAAGTTAGTAGAGGTTTTTGCAAGATTTGATTTCTTAAACCAATTTCCGAGCTAGGTTTTGGTGCTGCAAAATTAAACATGAGAAATTCTACTAATTGTTGCAACTTTTTCTTTTGAAATTTTTCGTCATTGCTGCATGTTTTTTCAGTGGCAATTGAAATATTCTCAATATTTTAATGTCACGAATTTTAGCAATTTGTTCAGTTTTTCTTTCTTCAGGGGCCAGGTTACCTCCTCTAGGATTTGATAGTATGTTAATGCATAATTGCGAGGGGCAATGGAATAGTTTTCAACATATTTCACTAATATCAACATAATACAACATAATTTTTTTTGCCAATTTTCAACAAATTTCTGAAAAGTATTGTCATTTTCCTAGTCTATGGATCTTTAAGAGCCAATGAAATTTTTAAATTGGTTTACTCGGTAGACTCTGGCGACAATGAAATGGTTCTGAAGGCATTAATATCATAATTTTTTGCAACGTTTCATTGAAATTTGCTATTGTATTCAAATTCCTCAAAATTTTTTGTCATAATCTGTGTTTATCGATCTTTAGCGGCCATTAAAACCTTAGGTATTGCAGACAGCTTATTGGACAGATTCCGTGGACAAAAAAGTGGTTATGAGGATTTATATCTTTAAATTCTACAATTTTCAATTTTATGGTGTTTTCTTTGTTTCCGCGTTTTCCATTCCTAATGACCGAAAAACCTCTTTCGAGGCTTGTGCGTGGTTTGATTGGTATATTTTAATTGATGCTTCAAGAGTTTTAGTATTGATTATTTTTTGTTTAGTTTGTTTGACCATTTTACTTTCTCAACTTTTGAGATTGTTATTTGTCTGGCATGGTTCAATTGGTCTGCTGGTAAGTTAAAGTGGTTTTGGTAAGTTTTCCATTCAATTCATTGTATTTTATTTCAGGAGTTCTTTTGTTGTGCTATGTTATAATTCGTATTAAATTTTTCGTTTTAACATAAGTGAACATTTTTCACGTTTGTCTTTTGGCTTACCTATCTGTTTTAACTGAATGGAATTTAGAATTGATTCAGCAACTCTACTCAAATACGTTCAGGGTCAGAAGGCAAAATCAAGAAATCAAAAGAAAGGGGGAAAACTAATAATGCACGGGCACTAAGAATAATTGTTTGAAGATTTAGTGCATTAAGTTAAGTTCGTTGGAGTATACTGCTAATTGGTATTTGTATTAAGCTTGTTGTCCTTCAGTATAGAAGCTGAACTCACCAAATTTTGTTGGAGGTAATGAAACACTGCGGATCATGTTAGAGGACTTTATTAGAGGACTAGGCCGTCGTCATTTTTTCTCGTGCTTTAAGTTATGAATGTTCCTTAGAGTGTACTGCTTACCGGCATCAGTATTTATCCTTAATATTTTCCAATTTAGAATGAGAGTTGCCATATTTGTCTAATCTAATGAAAATGCAGAAGAGATTAGAACACTTAAGAAAAAATATTTGTCTCGTCAATTTTTTAATTCTTACAGTTTCAATCCCAAAGCAGTTCAGTGAGGTTAACGGCGACTATTTTCCGGTAATCTGCTGGCTATGTTTTATTAGTAGGAATGACATGCCTAATTGCTCGCTTCGAAAGTTTGCAACTTAGTCCTGCTGGTCTTCTTATGCAATTTTTCGTCTTATCGATATTTTGCCTGAATTTGACGTTTTTACGTTTGACCTTCGACAAAAATTTTCGTCTGACCATTTGCATGACTTTTGTCTTGAGAAACGGGATAAACAGGCAAACTCTGAGGGAAATAATTGAATAAGCACTTATTCGATACCTCCTACGCAGACCAACAATTCTGTCATTGTTGCCCCCATTCTCTGCTATCTCCCTCAACCAGTAAGGGCTACCCGGCCTAAGCTGCAACAACCTTAGCCAGAAGCACGAAGACAAATAAAAGAATATATCGAGAGGCTTTTGAGTATGTGTTGCGTTGTCTTATTATAATCATTGTCTCCAAATTTGTCAAGAACACTTTTTTCAAAAGTTATTTCAAATTTCAAAAAGTAATTAACACAAAACTGTGAGGTCTAATTAAAAAACAATTTGAAGTGCGTTAGCAATTAATCAACGTAATGATATCGTGGAGATCACAAGTAGGACTGAACATATTTTTTTTATTTGTGTAATTTTTATTTATGCCTTTAACCTCTTTTTGATAATTTACGGCAATGAATTACATCTATTTCTTATTTCTATTCAAGATAAGTAAAAGGCAGTGGCTTTTGTTTCTATGATTTATAATAAGATCTAAAACAGGCTCCACAATTTGGATTTTTTCAATGACTTCGATCTTTCAAAACGGGATAAACGAGTAAGGCCCGGAGGGCATTAAGTTTATTAGAGTCCAAAAGCTGCCTTTAGTATTCTCTCATGTGCTTATAGTGATGTAGCTGCTGGGAAGGCCATAATTTAAGATCATTTTAAGGAGTTTTTTTTAGACCAAATGTTGCAGTTTTTCACGTTTTTCGTCATTTTTCGAATTTTTGTTTGAATAGTCTTGTTTTGACATTTTTCAAAGTTCTTTTGCAAGAAAAAATGTACTTTTCATCACCGTTTTATGAGCTATATGTTTTGGTACTACAAACGAACACAAAAGTTGATACTAATTTTTGCTATTTTTTCTAAGTTTTTTTAAATTCTCTCATTTTTACCTCAGGGGCTAATGAAGGGGCGAATTTTAGTAATCTTAGTAATCTCTTCTTAATCTCCTACTAGCTTGCCGAATAGTTTTTGCTGGCAATGGAATTGTTATCAACAATTTCAATTGCTCTCAAACGAAGTTTGTAGAAATTATATTAGTCCTGTCGGTTTTTTTTTGCGATTTTTCGCTTGAACATTTTTTCGTCTGACATTTTTGACTTCTCGTCCTCAAAAACGGGATAGGCAGATAGCGCCCAGAGGGGATTAAGTGCTCTTGGAGCCTTTCAGCTCTGTTTCAGCTCAAACTGTTTTGGAGACTTGTACTTTTGGTGTAAGGGCGGAAGAGAGGTTGACAACACCCCCACTGTTGACCCCCCCCGCCACTATTGCCCTCACCCCCCATCTCCCTGTTGCCCCCCACCCCACTGTTACCCACCCACCTCCCTCTCCATCAGCCCCAGTGCACCCCCCGCCTCCTTCAACGTGGCTACGTTCGATTATAACCAATCGCTAAAAACACGCAATTTTATACTATTTGTAACATTTTTTTCAAGCTTTTTGAAAATTTTTGACATTTTTGAGTTCTTTCAGTCCTATGTGTCAAGAAACCTCCTGTAGGGTTTTATAATAGGTTACTGCATAGTTTCTAGTGGTAGTGGAATAGTTTCAACTTTTTAATATCACGATTTTTGTGAAAAAACGTGAAAATTTTTTCAATTTTTTTGACATTGTCTTCATTTTTCAAGTTTTTAAAGACTTAGGGACCAGAAAAGCTCCTTATGGGTTTTCCAATGAGCCACTGAAAAATTTTTATTGGCCATCGAGTAGTTTTAATTTTTTATTATACAAATTTTAGCAATTTTTCGATAAATTTTTCAATTTCAATATTTTTGAAAATTTTTGTCGTTTTTTAGGTTTCTTTCATCTCATGAGACAAGGAACTTTCTCAAGGGTTTGACAATATGTTACTGTATAGTTTCTAAAAGTAATGGACTGTTTCAAGAAACTGCGGATCATGTTAGAGGACTTTATTAGAGGACTAGGCCGTCGTCATTTTTTCTCGTGCTTTAAGTTATGAATGTTCCTTAGAGTGTACTGCTTACCGGCATCAGTATTTATCCTTAATATTTTCCAATTTAGAATGAGAGTTGCCATATTTGTCTAATCTAATGAAAATGCAGAAGAGATTAGAACACTTAAGAAAAAATATTTGTCTCGTCAATTTTTTAATTCTTACAGTTTCAATCCCAAAGCAGTTCAGTGAGGTTAACGGCGACTATTTTCCGGTAATCTGCTGGCTATGTTTTATTAGTAGGAATGACATGCCTAATTGCTCGCTTCGAAAGTTTGCAACTTAGTCCTGCTGGTCTTCTTATGCAATTTTTCGTCTTATCGATATTTTGCCTGAATTTGACGTTTTTACGTTTGACCTTCGACAAAAATTTTCGTCTGACCATTTGCATGACTTTTGTCTTGAGAAACGGGATAAACAGGCAAACTCTGAGGGAAATAATTGAATAAGCACTTATTCGATACCTCCTACGCAGACCAACAATTCTGTCATTGTTGCCCCCATTCTCTGCTATCTCCCTCAACCAGTAAGGGCTACCCGGCCTAAGCTGCAACAACCTTAGCCAGAAGCACGAAGACAAATAAAAGAATATATCGAGAGGCTTTTGAGTATGTGTTGCGTTGTCTTATTATAATCATTGTCTCCAAATTTGTCAAGAACACTTTTTTCAAAAGTTATTTCAAATTTCAAAAAGTAATTAACACAAAACTGTGAGGTCTAATTAAAAAACAATTTGAAGTGCGTTAGCAATTAATCAACGTAATGATATCGTGGAGATCACAAGTAGGACTGAACATATTTTTTTTATTTGTGTAATTTTTATTTATGCCTTTAACCTCTTTTTGATAATTTACGGCAATGAATTACATCTATTTCTTATTTCTATTCAAGATAAGTAAAAGGCAGTGGCTTTTGTCTCTATGATTTATAATAAGATCTAAAACAGGCTCCACAATTTGGATTTTTTCAATGACTTCGATCTTTCAAAACGGGATAAACGAGTAAGGCCCGGAGGGCATTAAGTTTATTAGAGTCCAAAAGCTGCCTTTAGTATTCTCTCATGTGCTTATAGTGATGTAGCTGCTGGGAAGGCCATAATTTAAGATCATTTTAAGGAGTTTTTTTTAGACCAAATGTTGCAGTTTTTCACGTTTTTCGTCATTTTTCGAATTTTTGTTTGAATAGTCTTGTTTTGACATTTTTCAAAGTTCTTTTGCAAGAAAAAATGTACTTTTCATCACCGTTTTATGAGCTATATGTTTTGGTACTACAAACGAACACAAAAGTTGATACTAATTTTTGCTATTTTTTCTAAGTTTTTTTAAATTCTCTCATTTTTACCTCAGGGGCTAATGAAGGGGCGAATTTTAGTAATCTTAGTAATCTCTTCTTAATCTCCTACTAGCTTGCCGAATAGTTTTTGCTGGCAATGGAATTGTTATCAACAATTTCAATTGCTCTCAAACGAAGTTTGTAGAAATTATATTAGTCCTGTCGGTTTTTTTTTGCGATTTTTCGCTTGAACATTTTTTCGTCTGACATTTTTGACTTCTCGTCCTCAAAAACGGGATAGGCAGATAGCGCCCAGAGGGGATTAAGTGCTCTTGGAGCCTTTCAGCTCTGTTTCAGCTCAAACTGTTTTGGAGACTTGTACTTTTGGTGTAAGGGCGGAAGAGAGGTTGACAACACCCCCACTGTTGACCCCCCCCGCCACTATTGCCCTCACCCCCCATCTCCCTGTTGCCCCCCACCCCACTGTTACCCACCCACCTCCCTCTCCATCAGCCCCAGTGCACCCCCCGCCTCCTTCAACGTGGCTACGTTCGATTATAACCAATCGCTAAAAACACGCAATTTTATACTATTTGTAACATTTTTTTCAAGCTTTTTGAAAATTTTTGACATTTTTGAGTTCTTTCAGTCCTATGTGTCAAGAAACCTCCTGTAGGGTTTTATAATAGGTTACTGCATAGTTTCTAGTGGTAGTGGAATAGTTTCAACTTTTTAATATCACGATTTTTGTGAAAAAACGTGAAAATTTTTTCAATTTTTTTGACATTGTCTTCATTTTTCAAGTTTTTAAAGACTTAGGGACCAGAAAAGCTCCTTATGGGTTTTCCAATGAGCCACTGAAAAATTTTTATTGGCCATCGAGTAGTTTTAATTTTTTATTATACAAATTTTAGCAATTTTTCGATAAATTTTTCAATTTCAATATTTTTGAAAATTTTTGTCGTTTTTTAGGTTTCTTTCATCTCATGAGACAAGGAACTTTCTCAAGGGTTTGACAATATGTTACTGTATAGTTTCTAAAAGTAATGGACTGTTTCAAGATTTCAACACCACGAATTTCAATTTTTTTTGACATCTATTGTCATTATTCAGGTTTTTCAGTCTAACGGAAAATCGCCCTTAGGGTTTGATGATAAGTTACTGCAAAAGGTTTTTTGGCCATGGATTAGTTTTCAACCTTTATCATCTCAAATTTTAGCAGTTTTTTTATGGAGCTTCCAATTTTTTTCTAATTTTAAAATTTGTCAGTATTTAGGTTTCCCCAGCCTCAAGAGCCACATAAGCGCCTCTGAAGCTTGATTATAGGTTACTGCATAGCTTTATGATGTAATGGAATGTTTTTTAAGTTTTTAATATAGTCAATTTTTAAAAATGTATACAATTTTGTCATGTTTTTGAATCTTTTTGAATTTTTTTTATCGTTTTTTCCGGCATCAGGGTCCTAGGGACCTCCTTCAAGGTTTGATGATAAGCTGTTGCATACTTTTTAGAGTTAATGGAATGGTTATCTTTATAAAAAAACTTATTTTTATTATATAAAGATAAAATTTATTTTTTCAAATTTCTTTGATTCGAATTTTTTTCAAATTTCGGATAATTTTTTGTTCTAAGTTTATGGATCTTTATGAGCCAGTGAAACTATTTAAAGCTTGAAATAGTTATACTGGATAATCTTTTGAGACAATGAAATAGTTTTGATGATTTTAATATCTTGAATTTGAGAAAGATTTTGTTAAAATTTGCGATTGTTTTCAAAATTTTTGAATATTTTCGTCCTTTTCTGAGTTTAACAATAATTACTGGCCAACGAAGCTTTTCAAGTCTTGCAGATGGGTTACTTGATATAACTCCACAGACAAAAAGTAGTTTTGAACATTTTCACTTCGAAATCTGGAAGATTTTCTTTTAAATTTTGCAATATTTTGCAACTTTTTAAATTCAGTTTTTTATTTGGTTTATTTACTAACAAGGATAAGAAACTAAAAGTTGAAAGGTCGAATCAAGCTAAAGCTAGCTTTACTTAGCCGTGGCTAGCTATTGAAGATGCCAACTGCTCGCTGGTTGTTTGAGAGCAATTCGTCCGACGTTAGTCGATTATGTTAGTATCAGCAATTTTTGCATTTTTTAAAAAAAATTTCTGGTTTTTTTTGAAAATAATTGTATTCTGTTGAGTTAATTTTTCTATCCTCAGCGGTCAGCTAACTTCTTCTAAGGTTTGATTGTTTGTTACTGCACAGTTACTAGGTGTAATGGAATGGTTTCCAACATTAAACCATCACAAATTTTTGAAATTTGTTCTCGTTTTCCAGTTTATCAGTCTTAATGAGCCAATGAATCTTTTTAAGGCTTGAAATTGGGTTACTAGATAGCCTCCGGGGACAATGAAATGTTTCTCAAGATAACAATATTTCCGATTTTAGCGGCAATTCTTTAAAATTTTCCAATGTTTTCAATTTTTTGTCATTTTTTGAGTATATCGATGTTTAGGCTTTGCATATTGGTTATTGAACCGATTCAAGAGACAAAAAAATGGTTTTGAACATTTCACCTTGCAAATCTAAGAATTGTTCTTTAAATAATGCAATGTTCAACTTTTCTGTATTTATCATTTTTCTCATTTTCTATATTTGACAATAAACCTCCAAAGCTTGTGTGTGTGGGTTAATGGATATCTTTAAATCTATCAATTCACAAATTATTTGGATTGTAGTTCAGGACTTGTCCTGCTATATTTTTTGCAAGATGTCTTCACACTTTTTTCAGTGACTTCACTATTTCAATATGGGATAAGCATGTGAGGCCCAGTGTTCACTAGATTTCATTAGAGGCCCAAATCTGGCTTTGTTAGACCAAGTCTTTAGAGTGATGCAGTTGTTGCAAAGGCCTAAACTGAAGGTTAAGAGGTCATTTTTGACCGTTTTCAAGCCCAAAATGGTGCAATTTATTATGTTTGTCGTTTATTTTTTGAGGTTTTGTTTGATTAGTCTGGAATTACACTTTGTCAAAGTTGATAGAGGTCTGTTGAAAGATATTATTTTTATTACCATTCTCTGAGCTATGTTTTGGTGCTGCAGACATAAACATGAAAAATGATAAAAAATTGTTGCAATTTTTCATGTTTTTTGACTTTCTTTGTCATTACTGCATAGTTTTTCAGTGGCGACGGAAATATTTTCAATATCTTAACGTCTCGAATTTCAGCAATTTGTTCAGTTTTTCTTGCCTCAGCGGCCAGGGAACATCCTCTGGGGTTCGATAGTTTGTTACTGCCTTGTTGCTAGGGCAATGGAAAGTTTCCAACATTTTAGTGTGATTTTTTGCAATTTTTAAAACTTCAATTTTTCGTTTTTAGAACTTTTTGTCATTTATGAGCTTTACAAGCTTCAGGGCCAGTAAACCTATAGAGTGTGATGATAGCCTACTGCATAGTTGTTTAATGGCAGTGGAATGGTCTCCAAAATTTGAATATCACTAATTTTCATTTTCCAGTTTATCAATCTTTGCGCCATTGAAACTTAATTAGGTTACTGCATAGCCTCTGGAGACAATGAAACGTTTCTGAAGATATTAATATCAACATTTTTAGTAGCATTCCCTTAAAATTTTAAATTTCCAATTTTTGTTTTGGAATTTTTGATCATTTTCGGAGTATATCGATAGACCTAAAAGTTATTTTAAACATTTTGTTATAGCGAAATTAAGACGTTCTTTAAATTTTGCTGTTCAACTTTTTTTCTGTATTTATCTTTTATATCGATGTTTCTATCTGTATTGGCCAATCAACCGCCTCCAAAGCTTGTGTTTAGGTTAAGGGGCATGTCAACTTCTGATATTGTTTGTGGCTGTCATTGTTCAATTGATCTGGTGGTCAACTACAGTAGTGTTAAGTTTTTCATTTAATTCATTGGATTGTATTTCAGGTCTTGTCCTGCTATGTTTTTTGTAAGATGTTTTTACACATTTTGCATCGACTCCACAATGGGATAAGCAGGTGAGGCCCAGTGGGCATCAAGTTTCACTAGAGGCCCAAAACTGACATTATTAGTCCTTAAACTTTTAGAGGCAGCTGCTGCGATGGTTATAAGGTCATGTCTAACCGTTTTTAAGCCCAAAATGGTGCAATTTTTCAAGTTTTTTCGTTATTTTTTGAGTTTATTTGTTTGATTAGTCTGGAATTGAAGTTCGTCAAAGTTAGTAGAGGTTTTTGCAAGATTTGATTTCTTAAACCAATTTCCGAGCTAGGTTTTGGTGCTGCAAAATTAAACATGAGAAATTCTACTAATTGTTGCAACTTTTTCTTTTGAAATTTTTCGTCATTGCTGCATGTTTTTTCAGTGGCAATTGAAATATTCTCAATATTTTAATGTCACGAATTTTAGCAATTTGTTCAGTTTTTCTTTCTTCAGGGGCCAGGTTACCTCCTCTAGGATTTGATAGTATGTTAATGCATAATTGCGAGGGGCAATGGAATAGTTTTCAACATATTTCACTAATATCAACATAATACAACATAATTTTTTTTGCCAATTTTCAACAAATTTCTGAAAAGTATTGTCATTTTCCTAGTCTATGGATCTTTAAGAGCCAATGAAATTTTTAAATTGGTTTACTCGGTAGACTCTGGCGACAATGAAATGGTTCTGAAGGCATTAATATCATAATTTTTTGCAACGTTTCATTGAAATTTGCTATTGTATTCAAATTCCTCAAAATTTTTTGTCATAATCTGTGTTTATCGATCTTTAGCGGCCATTAAAACCTTAGGTATTGCAGACAGCTTATTGGACAGATTCCGTGGACAAAAAAGTGGTTATGAGGATTTATATCTTTAAATTCTACAATTTTCAATTTTATGGTGTTTTCTTTGTTTCCGCGTTTTCCATTCCTAATGACCGAAAAACCTCTTTCGAGGCTTGTGCGTGGTTTGATTGGTATATTTTAATTGATGCTTCAAGAGTTTTAGTATTGATTATTTTTTGTTTAGTTTGTTTGACCATTTTACTTTCTCAACTTTTGAGATTGTTATTTGTCTGGCATGGTTCAATTGGTCTGCTGGTAAGTTAAAGTGGTTTTGGTAAGTTTTCCATTCAATTCATTGTATTTTATTTCAGGAGTTCTTTTGTTGTGCTATGTTATAATTCGTATTAAATTTTTCGTTTTAACATAAGTGAACATTTTTCACGTTTGTCTTTTGGCTTACCTATCTGTTTTAACTGAATGGAATTTAGAATTGATTCAGCAACTCTACTCAAATACGTTCAGGGTCAGAAGGCAAAATCAAGAAATCAAAAGAAAGGGGGAAAACTAATAATGCACGGGCACTGAGAATAATTGTTTGAAGATTTAGTGCATTAAGTTAAGTTCGTTGGAGTATACTGCTAATTGGTATTTGTATTAAGCTTGTTGTCCTTCAGTATAGAAGCTGAACTCACCAAATTTTGTTGGAGGTAATGAAACACTGCGGATCATGTTAGAGGACTTTATTAGAGGACTAGGCCGTCGTCATTTTTTCTCGTGCTTTAAGTTATGAATGTTCCTTAGAGTGTACTGCTTACCGGCATCAGTATTTATCCTTAATATTTTCCAATTTAGAATGAGAGTTGCCATATTTGTCTAATCTAATGAAAATGCAGAAGAGATTAGAACACTTAAGAAAAAATATTTGTCTCGTCAATTTTTTAATTCTTACAGTTTCAATCCCAAAGCAGTTCAGTGAGGTTAACGGCGACTATTTTCCGGTAATCTGCTGGCTATGTTTTATTAGTAGGAATGACATGCCTAATTGCTCGCTTCGAAAGTTTGCAACTTAGTCCTGCTGGTCTTCTTATGCAATTTTTCGTCTTATCGATATTTTGCCTGAATTTGACGTTTTTACGTTTGACCTTCGACAAAAATTTTCGTCTGACCATTTGCATGACTTTTGTCTTGAGAAACGGGATAAACAGGCAAACTCTGAGGGAAATAATTGAATAAGCACTTATTCGATACCTCCTACGCAGACCAACAATTCTGTCATTGTTGCCCCCATTCTCTGCTATCTCCCTCAACCAGTAAGGGCTACCCGGCCTAAGCTGCAACAACCTTAGCCAGAAGCACGAAGACAAATAAAAGAATATATCGAGAGGCTTTTGAGTATGTGTTGCGTTGTCTTATTATAATCATTGTCTCCAAATTTGTCAAGAACACTTTTTTCAAAAGTTATTTCAAATTTCAAAAAGTAATTAACACAAAACTGTGAGGTCTAATTAAAAAACAATTTGAAGTGCGTTAGCAATTAATCAACGTAATGATATCGTGGAGATCACAAGTAGGACTGAACATATTTTTTTTATTTGTGTAATTTTTATTTATGCCTTTAACCTCTTTTTGATAATTTACGGCAATGAATTACATCTATTTCTTATTTCTATTCAAGATAAGTAAAAGGCAGTGGCTTTTGTCTCTATGATTTATAATAAGATCTAAAACAGGCTCCACAATTTGGATTATTTTTAGTTTCCCAGAGGAGGATGAGAGTAAGGTTCTGAGAGTTGGGATAGAGGACGAAATAGAGAGTGATCTCTTGTCCAGTTTGGAGAAGGCCTGCCATTTCATTGGTAAGTACTTGTCGCGAAAACTTGGAAAAATGGTTCGTACATGCTTAACTAACTCGCAAAGAACTCGCTTAACTATTTCTGCTTAAAGAAGGTGATAAGACAGGTGACGAGGTCTCTGCAAGATTTGATAATGAAAAATATTATTTTGCATGACCGTATCTTGCGTATCCTGCTGTTTGGGATTCTGAATTCTATTTTTACGCTGGGATTTGAATGCTTCATAGTGGTTTGTGTAATAATAGTCTTCGTAACTTCATAATCAGATTTAACATTTATTTCAAGCACAGTTGGTGTTTTCATTACCAGATCGCCAGTCGCCTTCTTGGCTATTGTAGCTGTTGTTGTTGTTGCTTCAGATGATCGCATTGCGAACAGTGGCGGCGTGGTGTTGATCTACTCCAACTTGGGCATAAGTCGCAGCAGTGCAGTTGCCCTCGCCTACTTGATCCACAGTCAGAAAAAGTCTCTCAAGGTTTCACTTTTCTTATGAATTCTTTAAATTTGTAGATATGATGATAAGAATGTGTGTAACACAATGTATGATTCGATTTATTTATTTCGCTCTTACCATTTCAGCAATTTATTCGCTTTAATTTTGATGATAATAAATGTGGTTTCTGCGTATTGGCATCGGAACATCATTAGACGACAGTAGCCTGTCACTTTTCTTATGAATTCTTTAAATTTGTAGATATGATGATAAGAATGTGTGTAACACAATGTATGATTCGATTTATTTATTTCGCTCTTACCATTTCAGCAATTTATTCGCTTTAATTTTGATGATAATAAATGTGGTTTCTGCGTATTGGCATCGGAACATCATTAGACGACAGTAGCCTGTTCTCAGCTGCCCTTTTGTCTTTTCAAATGCCGTAATTGCAGCTAAGATTGGTCTGGCTATGGCTAAGTGAGAGCTTATCATTTAACAGGCAGCTTCACTGATATGTGTATGAGGAGGAGGGGGGGGGGGGGGGGGGGTATTGAACTTTCAATTATTTGTATGCGAATCATACGTCTCACCTCTCGGGCATAACGAGACGTAATCTTGTGCAGCAGGGACATTAAAGTTTTCCTATTTATATTATTAATTGCTCTCGAAAGAAGTTTGATGCAATTATTATAAACATGTGCCTTTTTTGATGCAAAAGTTTTGCTTAAATATATTTTTTGACTTGTTATACTGATCATTCTAGAAAATTCGTTCGCTCGCTTCAGTGATTTAGGTTGACCTTCGTCTTCACAAACGGGATGAAGTGGTAAAGCCTGAGGACATTAAGAGTCTGAGCAGCTCTTAGATCTTTAGTAGTTTAAGTGTACAGTTGGACAACGCTACCCAGGAATGCTTGAGGAGGCATATAGCCATAGTTTAAAGGGCGATCTTGGACCATCGCCCGTCTCACTTTTTAGCCGCTCTGTGCTTAAGCTAGCAACTAGCAAAAACAACTGCTCGCTTGCGTTCGAGAGCATGTCGTCCGATGTTAGTCGGTTTATGTTAATATATATAACTTTTTAATAGCCGACCTCATCTTCTCAGCCGGGTATTATAGCGCTCCTATTTTTTACAATTCAAAGAATTTGAATTGTATTGGGGCGCTGTCTTTTTTAAGATCTGCACACATTTTCATGATTTGTGAAGTCAAATTGGAGTAGTGATTTTGGTCACGCTGAAACGGGAAGTGGAGCGAAAAAGCGAGTGGTTTTGCGGCGTGAAATTTTTTCGCTCTAAATTTAAAGTAGAGTGAGAAAACGGTGTTTGAACAAAAATTGGCTTTCTGGCCAGTGGTTTTTTGTTCACATGCGGCAATTTCAATTTGATTTTTACAGTTTTTTTATCTCGATTTTTTGGATCGGATTTTTTTTCTATATGGTTTTCACAATCCATTCATAGTCCGTTCTTGGACTAGTTTTCTGTTCATTCAATGAAAATTCTTTGAATTGTACGTCAGGACTTGTCCTATGTTTTTTTTTACTTCGTCGAACTTTTTTTTCGCTTTACCCTTTTTGCCGCTTTTTCGACGTTTTGCGTGAAGTTTTTTGACTTCTCTAGGCTAGTTTCACTATTCCGTCATTCTGCTCAAAGTCCTTTTAAACAGCAGCTGCTCAGCAAAGCAATTCAAAATGAAGAGAGGCAGTATAAATTAATCAAAGTCAGAAATAGAAACGGGATAAACCCATAAAGCCCATTTTTAGATGCCCGGTACTTGCACTTTGTTCTCATAAATTTTAGTTACTATCTATAATGCTTATTGGTATTGATACTAGACCCTGTAGCCTCTCACTGAGAGACAGTAGTATGTTCAATTACAAAATGACAAATAAATTGCACTTAAAAAATGTTTTTTATACAAAAATAAATTTTTGTTGATATTTTTGTTTCTTTCAATCCCAATAAAGTTATGGGAATCAACGGCGGATATTTTTCGGCAATCTGCCGGGTATGTTTCAATTTAGGTATAATAAATTCATCGAAGATCGTGAAATTGTTGAACCATCTGGTCATTTTTTCTGAGTTTTTCTTCGGAATCCAAAATGGTATGATATTCAGGAGAGCATTTGGCGTTTCTGTATAACCGTTTTTTGAAAAGTATGCATGCTTCACCTATTTAAACGCATAAGACTGGTAAAATTTAGTGGAGGATTTGAAAGTTTTTAATTGCTCTCAAACAAAGTTTGTAGCAATTATATTAGCCGTACGGTCTTTTTTATGCGATTTTTTGTTTGACCGCATTTTTGTCTGAATTTTTGTCCACAAAAACGGGATAAAGAGGTAAAGTCCGGAGGGCATTAAGTGGCTGAGGAGCTCTTTTAAAGCCTTAAGCCTTAACGGTCTACGATTAGCCGAAACTGTTGTGAGGAGACACAAATTCAAGGTGCGAAGGGCAGCTCTTAATCCTTAGAGAACCCAGAGTAAGATTTTAAGACTTAAAGAAGTGAAAGTCCTATTTTTTTGTCCTATACTTTGTTCCTATAAGACTCTAAATTTAGAACAAAAAATTAGACTTTCACTTCTCGAATCAAACCGCTACAAAAAATTGACTGTTTCACTATCGGGTAGGGAAAAGTTTTGTTTATTTCGACTCCTTTTTTTTTCTTTCACTAATCCTCAAAATTGTACTTTTAACTTCAATTTCAAATTAAATTCAACACCTTCGTAACATCTGGTTCTCTAAATACGTTAGAACAAAATCTTAGTCCACCTCGGGACTCGGACGCAAGCGCCCTCGGGCGACTAAGATTTTGGTCGGACATAATTTCTAACATCCAATCCAAGTGTTTGAATCCCCACCCCCACCACTCACCCATCCATCATCCTCCACTTGCCGATGTGGACACCCCCCCCCCGTCTAGCCCTCACAAAACAATCCCACCCTCCCCCTACCCCTATTGCTATCATCTCTAAGCCCCAGCTGGCCACTACCAAAGCCAACCGCTCGTGGTTCGCCTGACGTAAGTCGGTTGTTTTTTTGTTCCTAACAAATCGCAAATGATAGTTCATGTAGCCTTTAAATTTCTAGTACATTTATGTATGCTCTCAATTTTGCTGTGCTTTTGAAAGATTGCTTATCATCTGTGATTTGACAGGATGCATGGGCTCATGTGATGGAGTGTCAAAGGAGCACTCGACCGAACAGAGGATTTGTGAAGCAGCTCTCTCAGTGGGAGGAGAAGGTGCTCGGGGAAATGATGACCAACATTGACGATCCAGCATTTTAACACTGCCAACCAACACTGTCCGTGCCATCACGGAGTTGCTGGTCATTTTTTCAAACCGTTGTAGAATATAAACATCTATAATTAATTGCTCTCAAACGAAGTGTGTAGCAATAAACTAAGTTCTCCGGTCTTTTGTACGATTTTTTGATTGACCGATTTTTTATCTGACCCTATTAACTTTTCGTCCTCAAAAACGGGATAACTTTTTACTATACCGTAAGTATGCGGATCACTGAAACTCTTGGAGACTCAAATTCATGCTATGAAGGTCGAGTTTGAACACCCCCCCCCCCCCCCCACTTCGCGCCAGTTGTTGGAGAGCAAATCGTTGTAGAGCAATTCGCCCGGCGTTAGTCGGTTATGTTTCGTAGATTCTATAATGCCAATGAATATGTACATATGTAAATACTGTTACATTTGGATGTATAAAACAATGAAACTTTCTAATTTCAGAAATCAAAGATAAGTTTTTAAATATACGTTGACTTCAGAATCTTTTCCCCCATGATGCATATACAACGCGTTTCAAATGCCAGGAAATCATTTTTATAGCTGCGAAGCTGTAAGCTGAGCGAAGCTATATTGCGGCGCTCTTGGTTTTTTACAATTCAAAGAATTTGAATTGTATTGGGGCGCTGTCTTTCTTTTTTTTAAGATCTGTTCACACATTTTCATGATTTTTGAAGTCAAATTGGAGTACTGATTTTGGTCACGCCGAAACAGGAAGTGGAGCGAAAAAGCGAGTGGTTTTGCGGCGTGAAATTTTTTCGCTCTAAATTTAAAGGAGAGTGAGAAAACGGTGTTTGAACAAAAATTCGCTTTCTCGCTAGTGGTTTTTTGTTCACATGCGGCAATTTCACTTTGATTTTTACAGTTTTTTCGATTTTTTGGATCGGATTTTTTTTCTAAATGGTTTTCCCAATCCATTCACAGTCCGTTCTTGGTCTAGTTTTCTGTTTAGTTTTCTGTAATGAAAATTCTTTGAATTGTACGTCAGGACTTGTCCTGCTATGTTTTTTGTTTTGTCGTCTGACGCTCTTTTTTCGTTTTACATTTGTTCACGCAGCAAAGCTGAAAAAGTCAAATTTTCTGAATTACTTCTTCCTCTCACTAACGGCATTTGCGCGCGTGACGTCATTTCTCACTCGCTTTAGCAAATTTTTTAGGATAATTGCGTGATTAGATTTTGATCATACGTGACTTACCTCACTCAATAAAATTACTTTTGCACTTTAAAACTTTAAGTTTAGTTTGAATTTGTTTAAGGTCACAGGAACTCATTTGTGCAGTTAAGGTCCCTAATAAGAGGCTTCTGCGGAATGAATTTTAACAAACTTTATTTATCGCTGAATTTTTTTTACCTAGTTTTTTGAGCGGCGTTTATTTTTTTTTCAATTTAGATCTGTATCTGTATCTATCTCTATTATATGGCACGCAGGTCTATTATTTCGCAGCTATTCCGGCAATCTGCCGGCTATGTTATGATCATTGGCCACATTTAAGAAATATAAATTTAGAAATCGGCCGAAATGTTTATCAAAGGTAAGTTGAGAGAGTTACGCACGAATACAATGATTTTCTGATCCCGGTGGTGAGAATGCTGCAACTTGAGATTTTGGAGTTGCATTGCTTTTAGGAGAGCAGATAATTAGTAGACTTATTAAGTTATTAAAAACTTTTGCTTAGGATTTTTGAGCCTTTCAAGGACACTGAGTAGTATATAAAATTACCTCTCCATTTTGCGGCACCGAGATCGTGATGGAAAGGTACGGATCTTTTTACGCAAAACAAAAACAATAGATCCCAAAAGTCCTATGTTGGCTGGGGGAAATCGTGACAGAATGTTAATCTATTTTGTCACTGATTCCTATATATCACTATTTTCCGCGTGTAGTAGTTAATTATTGGACAGATGTTCTCTTCACTAAGTGAAAGTGAAAAATCTTTCGACAAAACTGATGTTAGTATATGGTATATTTTATTGAGATAGAATGAACAAAAATAAAATCAGTGTCATTTTGGGGAGAAAAAGAAACACTTAATTATATTGGTTGCGTAAATTAAACAATATGAACAAGTGTAGAGCAAGTAAATAATAATCCTAACAGGTACCTAGACTACCAGCAATCAATATTAAATCTAAGGATAATTACAAAATAGGGCACTGCACAGCTGAAGGGTTTCACCGTGCCTAAAGATAAGCTTCCATAGCCGGCTTTACTTATTAAATTTAAGTTTCTTGAAGCTGACTTGTTCATTTGATGTTTGTGATAACTGTGTAAGCTGCATATTTTATCTGACGATTATTGCTCAACTCACTTGTTGATGCTCAATAAAAGAGATCACAGAAGAGTTCCTCGTTTTTTCCAGCTAGTCTGCTCTATTGTTCAAAGAAGTTGTTGCCTACTGCCGAAGACATCATTTCAAAAATTGACTGCATTCGTAGAGAAACCTATTTTATTTCTCAAATTTTTGGAAATTTTAGAGCATTTTTTCCAGAAATTTCGGCATTGAATCAAATTCATTCAATTAAATGACTAATGTAGTTACTACATGATAACTTTGTCGCTCTTTTTAACGTCTGTTTCTGTAAAGAAAGGGAAGCAATTATTAGTTGATTGTTTTAAAAAAAAAATAAATTGCGTCGACGCTAATATTGATGATTTGGAAAAATATTGTCTAAAGTCTATTCGCAAAAAAGTTGAACAGAATTTTTAGGTAACTGGGATAATGAGGATTGCGTCTTTCGATAATTGGGTAAACGCTTAATTCACTTCGTCAATGGAGTTGGTTGCTGAACTGTTTATCATGATTCTTTTGTGAAACTTGGAAATAAAAGCGCTTTTTGGAATTAATCTAATTACTGTGGTGGATAATAGTTGGTCATATACAGCTGTTCCAATGAAAATAAGTTTAAAATAGAGAATCTTTGACTGAACAGCTCAAAAAAACGCAAAGCAAAACATCCAGTTTAAAAAAACCCATCAAATTAGACCCAACTTGACCATCAAAGCTGACAATTAAGCGTTTGGCCATGCCTCGTGGACCAAGGACATGCCTTAGCGGCCAGTGAAACTAACATGAAACCAACAATATGAAACTAACAGCCGAGCACGGTATCCCGACCAGTATTAAAAGTATTTTCAATCTAAAACACAAATATGCAAACTCAAATATATTTCGAGGGTAGATTTTCTCTCTTAACAAAAGCTTTTTCAACAACTACTAACGGTTGTGGTCTTATTGTAGGTTCATTTTAGAATTTTTGACAAATATTTCGGGGTTATTTTAAAATTTTATCAAAAACAAACTTCCATTGCTACAGATTCCACAGGCAGGCAGGAACTATATTTTATTTCAATCAGTAACTGCATGAGAGTGACACAAAAGGTAATTGAT
The DNA here is from genome assembly GCF_964194025.1 of Convolutriloba macropyga. NCBI lineage: Eukaryota > Metazoa > Xenacoelomorpha > Acoela > Convolutidae > Convolutriloba > Convolutriloba macropyga. The sequence continues at coordinate 12,298,412 of NC_134468.1, forward strand.
GTTTCATTACTGTGCCCACTCTGAAATCTGGGAAGAAAGTGAGATTTGTTGGCTCATATTGAAACTGCTGCTTCCTTTTTTTCCATTCTTGAGCATAGAAAGCTATTAGCTTCCAGCTGATCAAAATTTGCTTCATTTTAATAATTTCCTGTTCCCAAAACTCGAATTCCATTATATCGAATTTCAGATTTTGAAAAATGCCCTTGCACAATGAGCAATCATATTTCAGAATCTTGAGGGAAAGGAAAACTCTATTTCACTCATTTTAATTCACCTCAATTCTGTTACTGAATTGTTCGTTAACTTGATACGCAAAGTTTTGAGGTGAAAAGTGCTATATCTTGATTATTTTCCCCATGCAAATAAAAAAATTGACTTTTTAACAAAAGAAGAGTTGAAAGAATTGGTTTTATATGCCGAGATAAGCTGAGGACGAACATTAGCCAAAAATTACCTCAATACTATACCTCAGTATTGGAACAGAAGGTGACGTTTTTTAACAGCAAAATCATTTTTTTGAAATTGAAAACCAGGCAATCAGAATATTTTGACAATGGAAGAAGCTGTCATTGGAAGCTGCAACATAACGTATGATCGTAATGTCCTTTTCATTTTAAAACAATAGAAAAGAGTTTGTTAGTTTAAAAAATTTATGAAAAACTCCATAAAAAATCTAAGAAACAAACACTTGGACGAAGAAGATTCAATAAGCAGAGAACATTTCATAACGAACGTGATTTATTTTGAAACACAAACAGTACTATTGAATGAGACATTCAACGCTACGAAAGCATTAAAAAATGCCTTATACAAGTGAACGGGTTACTCAACAATGCTTCAACCAAAACAAAACAAATCGGAAAAGAATTAATTTAATGGCGAACCAGACAACAGAATCAGCAATTCATTTAACAATTGGTAACAACATCATCTATATTGCTAAGCAAATGTATACCGACGAAATAGAACCCGAAATGTCCAATGCAGAGTTTGTGAAAAAAATTGAATTGATTTTCACAGATCAGTATGTCCTGCCCAATTTAAGACTTGTAACTCTTTCGGATTTGCAAAACAGAACTGCAACAGCAAGGTAGAAACAGACAAAAGAAACGTAAATCAGATTGCGGAAAACGTACACAAACTAAAGAAATATTTTATAACACAAAAGAAAGCTAAAATTCGGCCTTCATTTCATTTTTACGAAAAATCAGATATCTAAGTCAAAATGATAACAACTAAAAAATCATGATGATCATTAGCCACATTTAAGAAATATAAATTTAGAAATCGGCCGAAATGTTTATCAAAGGTAAGTTGAGAGAGTTACGCATGAAAACAATGATTTTCTGATCCCGGTGGTGAGAATGCTGCAACTTGAGATTTTGGTAGTTGCATTACTTTTAGGAGAGCAGATAATTAGTAGACTCATTAAGTTATTAAAAACTTTTGCTTATGATTTTTGAGCCTTTCAAGGACACTGAGTAGTATATAAAATTACCTCTCCGTTTTGCGGCACCGATATCGTGATGGAAAGGTACGGATCTTTTTACGCAAAACAAAAACAATAGATCCCAAAAGTCCTATGTTGGCTGGGGGAAATCGTGACAGAATGTTAATCTATTTTGTCACTGATTCCTATATATCACTATTTTCCGCGTGTAGTAGTTAATTATTGGACAGATGTTCTTTACACTAAGTGAAAGTGAAAAATCTTTCGACAAAACTGATGTTAGTATAAGATATACTTTATTATATATAGATAGAATGAACAAAAATAAAATCAGTGTCATTTTGGGGAGAAGAGACACCTTAATTATATTGGTTGCGTAAAGTAAACAATATGAACAAGTGTAGAGCAAGTAAATAATAATCCTAACAGGTACCTAGACTACCAGCAATCAATATTAAATCTAAGGATAATTACAAAATAGGGAACTGCACAGCTGAAGGATTTCACCGTACCTAAAGATAAGCTTCCATAGCCGGCTTTACTTATTAAATTTAAGTTTCTTGAAGCTGAGTTGTTCATTTGATGTTTGTGATAAATGTTTAAGCTTCATATTTTATCTGACGATTATTACTCAGCTCACTTGTTGATGCTGAATAAAAGAGATCACAGAAGTTCTTCGTTTGTTCAAGCTAGTCTGCTCTATTGTTCAAAGAAGTTGTTGCCTACTGCCGAAGGCATCATTTCAAAAATTAACTGCATTCGTAGAGAAACCTATTTTATTTCTCGAATTTTTGGAAACTTTAGAGCACTTTCCAGAAATTTCGGCATTGAATCAAATTCATTCAATTAAATGACTAATGTAGTTACTACATGATAAATTTGTCGCTCTTTTTAACGTCTGTTTCTGTAAAGTAAGGGAAGCAATTATTAGTTGATTGTTTTAAAAAGAAAATAAATTGCGTCGACGCTAATATTGATGATTTGGAAAAAAATTTTCTAAAGTCTATTCGCTAAAAAGTTGAACAGATTTTTTAGGTAACTGGGATAATGAGGATTGCGTCTTTCGTTAATTGGGTAAACGCTTAATTCACTTCGTCAATGGAGTTGGTTGCTGAACTGTTTATCATGATTCTTTTAAGAAACTTGGAAATAAAAGCGCTTTTTGGAATTAATCTAATTACTGTGGTGGATAATAGTTGGTCATATACAGCTGTTCCAATGAAAATAAGTTTAAAATAGAGAATCTTTGACTGAACAGCTCAAAAAAATGCAAAGCAAAACATCCAGTTTAAAAAAACCCATCAAATTAGACCCAACTTGACCATCACAGCTGACAATTAAGCGCGTTTGGCCATGCCTCGTGGACCAAGGACATGCCTTAGCGGCCAGTGAAACTAACATGAAACTAACAATATGAAACTAACAGCCGAGCACGGTATCCCGACCAGTATTAAAAGTATTTTCAATCTAAAACACAAATATGCAAACACAAATATATTTCGAGGGTAGATTTTCTCTCTTAACAAAAGCTTGTGTTTTGCTTTTTTCAACAACTACTAACGGTTGTGGTCTTATTGTAGGTTCATTTTAGAATTTTTGACAAATTTTTCGGGGTTATTTTAAATTTTTATCAAAAACAAACTTCCATTGCTACAGATTCCACAGGCAGGTAGGAACTATATTTTATTTCAATCAGTAACTGCATGAGAGTGACACAAAAGGTAATTGATGTTTCAATACTGTGCCCACTCTGAAATCTGGGAAGAAAGTGAGATTTGTTGGCTCATATTGAAACTGCTGCTTCCTTTTTTTCCACTCTTGAGCATAGAAAGCTATAAGCTTCCAGCTGATCAAAAGTTGCTCCATTTTAATAATTTCCTGTTCCCAAAACTTGAATTCCATTATATCGAACTTCAGATTTTGAAACATGCATTTGCACACTGAGCAATCATATTTCAAATTCTTGGGGAAAGGAAAACTCTATTTCACTCATGTTAATTCACCTCAAATCTGTTACTGAAGTGTTCGTTAACTTGATACGCAAATTTTTGAGGTGAAAAGTGCTATATCTTGATTATTTTCCCAATGCAAATAAAAAAATTGACTTTTTAACAAAAGAAGAGATTTTCTGATCCCGGTGGTGAGAATGCTGCAACTTGAGATTTTGGAGTTGCATTGCTTTTAGGAGAGCAGATAATTAGTAGACTTATTAAGTTATTAAAAACTTTTGCTTAGGATTTTTGAGCCTTTCAAGGACACTGAGTAGTATATAAAATTACCTCTCCATTTTGCGGCACCGAGATCGTGATGGAAAGGTACGGATCTTTTTACGCAAAACAAAAACAATAGATCCCAAAAGTCCTATGTTGGCTGGGGGAAATCGTGACAGAATGTTAATCTATTTTGTCACTGATTCCTATATATCACTATTTTCCGCGTGTAGTAGTTAATTATTGGACAGATGTTCTTTTCACTAAGTGAAAGTGAAAAATCTGTCGACAAAACTGATGTTAGTATGTGATATACTTTATTATCTATAGATAGAATGAACAAAAATAAAATCAGTGTCATTTTGGGGAGAAGAAGAGACACCTTAATTATATTGGTTGCGTAAAGTAAACAATATGAACAAGTGTAGATCAAATAAATAATGATCCTAACAGGTACCTAGACTACCAGCAATCAATATTAAATCTAAGGATAATTACAAAATAGGGCACTGCACAGCTGAAGGGTTTCACCGTGCCTAAAGATAAGCTTCCATAGCCGGCTTTACTTATTAAATTTAAGTTTCTTGAAGCTGAGTTGTTCATTTGATGTTTGTGATAAATGTTTAAGCTGCATATTTTATCTGACGATTATTACTCAGCTCACTTGTTGATGCTGAATAAAAGAGATCACAGAAGTTCTTCGTTTGTTCAAGCTAGTCTGCTCTATTGTTCAAAGAAGTTGTTGCCTACTGCCGAAGGCTTCATTTCAAAAATTAACTGCATTCGTAGAGAAACCTATTTTATTTCTCAAATTTTTGGAAACTTTAGAGCATTTTTTCCAGAAATTTCGGCATTGAATCAAATTCATTCAATTAAATGACTAATGTAGTTACTACATGATAACTTTGTTGCTCTTTTTAACGTCTGTTTCTGTAAAGTAAGGGAAGCAATTATTAGTTGATTGTTTTTAAAATAAAATAAATTGCGTCGACGCTAATATTGATGATTTGGAAAAATTTTGTCTAAAGTCTATTCGCAAAAAAGTTGAACAGAATTTTTAGGTAACTGGGATAATGAGGATTGCGTCTTTCGTTAATTGGGTAAACGCTTAACTCACTTCGTCAATGGAGTTGGTTGCTGAACTGTTTATCATGATTCTTTTGTGAAACTTGGAAATAAAAGCGCTTCTTGGAATAAATCTAATTACTGTGGTGGATAATAGTTGGTCATATACAGCTGTTCCAATGAAAATAAGTTTAAAATAGAGAATCTTTGACTGAACAGCTCAAAAAAACGCCATCAAAGCTGACAATTAAGCGCATTTGGCCATGCCTCGTGGACCAAGGACATGCCTTAGCGGCCAGTGAAACTAACATGAAACTAACAAAATGAAACTAACAGCCGAGCACGGTATCCCGACCAGTATTAAAAGTATTTTCAATCTAAAACACAAATATGCAAACTCAAATATATTTCGAGGGTAGATTTTCTCTCTTAACAAAAGCTTTTTCAACAACTACTAACGGTTGTGGTCTTATTGTAGGTTCATTTTAGAATTTTTGACAAATATTTCGGGGTTATTTTAAATTTTTATCAAAAACAAACTTCCATTGCTACAGATTCCACAGGCAGGTAGGAACTATATTTTATTTCAATCAGTAACTGCATGAGAGTGACACAAAAGGTAATTGATGTTTCAATACTGTGCCCACTCTGAAATCTGGGAAGAAAGTGAGATTTGTTGGCTCATATTGAAACTGCTGCTTCCTTTTTTTCCACTCTTGAGCATAGAAAGCTATAAGCTTCCAGCTGATCAAAAGTTGCTCCATTTTAATAATTTCCTGTTCCCAAAACTTGAATTCCATTATATCGAACTTCAGATTTTGAAACATGCATTTGCACATTGAGCAATCATATTTCAAAATCTTGGGGAAAGGAAAACTCTATTTCACTCATGTTAATTCACCTCAAATCTGTTACTGAAGTGTTCGTTAACTTGATACGCAAAGTTTTGAGGTGAAAAGTGCTATATCTTGATTATTTTCCCAATGCAAATAAAAAAAATTGACTTTTTAACAAAAGAAGAGTTGAAGGAATTGGTTTTATATGCCGAGATAAGCTGAGGACAAACATTAGCCAAAAATTACCTCAATACTATACCTCAGTATTGGAACAGAAGGTGACGTTTTTTAACAGCAAAATCTTTATTTTGAAATTGAAAACCAGGCAATCAGAATATTTCGACAGTGGAAGAAGCTGTCATTGGAAGCCGCAACATAACGTACGATCGTAATGTCCTTTTCAAGTTAAAACAACAGAAAAGAGTTTGTTAGTTTAAAAATTTTATGAAAAACTCCATAAAAAATCTAAGAAACAAACACTGGGACGAAGAAGATTCAATAAGCAAAGAACATTTCATAACGAACGTGATTTATTTTGAAACACAAACAGTACTATTGAATGAGACATTCAACGCTACGAAAGCATTAAAAGTTGCCTTATACAAGTGAACGGGTTACTCAACAATGCTTCAACCAAAACATAGCAAATCGGAAAAGAATTAATTTAATTGCGAACCAGACAACAGAATCGCCAATTCATTTAACAATCGGTAACAACAGTATCTAAATCGCTAAGCAAATGTATACCGACGAAATAGAACCCAAAATGTCCAATGCAGAGTTTGTGAAAAAATTGGATTGATTTTCACAGATCAGTATGTCCTGCCCAATTTAAGACTTGTAACTATTTCGGATTTGCAAAACAGAACTGCAACAGCAATGTAGAAACAGACAAAGCAAACGTAAATCAGATTGCAGAAAACGTACACAAACTAAAGAAATATTTTAACACAATAAACAGCTAAAATTCGGCCTTCAATTCATTTTTACGAAAAATCAGATATCTAAGTCAAAATGATAACAATTAAAAAATCAACAGATGAACTCAAACTAAACGTAAATTAAAAAATTAGCTCTTATAGAATGGCGTTCAGTGATACACTATGGAAGTAACTGAAGCATAATAACCAAAGGCCGGGCAAACAACGATCTCAATGCTTCGGCGTTCTCAACCTAGATGAAAAACAAGTACCTAAAAGAATTTAAACATTCTCAAAAGAACGGAATACATTAGTTGGCCCAGCAAAAACTTAAGTACAATGACAACTACTGACAGTGATCGAAGTTGGACATAAAATCAAAATTGTTAATTATTTGTTCACAGATCTGTGACTGGCCGTGATACAATCAAGTAAATCATTAAAAATTTTCCATCCAGTCTTTATTTTTCATTGTATCGGTTTGTCTATAACTATAGTGCAAAAACTATAAAAAACAATTAAATGAAACAAATAAAAGACAATAAAATGTTTTCTAAAGGAAGGTTATACGAAAAAGATAGCGAGCTGTTCAGACAAAAATTTTATCCCTCCAGTTGTTGTAACAGTCGTTAAAGACAAGCTTATAAAATGTGCACTGGACGCTAAAGTACTTAATTACTTCATAAAGAAATCAATAGCAACAAATGCCAGATGCCAAGCAACGAAATGCTTTTTGATACAAAATTGCATCACATCACTGAAAAACACAACGCAAAAACCACTTATTTTTTCAAAAATTGACCAGAAAAATGCCTAATATCAGCTCAAACGTCATTCCAAAGTTTCCGATTGTTTGAATTCTAGTAAAAATGACGGGGAATTGATTGGCTTATACCGTTGTTAAATTGGATTCTATATTCTGACTGGTACGCCATCTTAATTCCAAAATGCCAAAAATTACCCATTGAATATATTTTAAAACATTTTCTCTCTGGATTACATTGTAGTAGTAAGTACTGGCAGAAGGGAAGACCAAATTAAAACGTCTGGATGGATTGGCCACAATCAAGATCAACGCTGCGTTAGGTCAATATACAAAAGATATCTGGAAACCAATTGCCTACGCGTAAAGACTCGTCAACCTAGCATAAACAGATACGAACTCCAGACAAACAACGTGGACGAACTCGAGCTTCTAGAAATAGCTTGGTCGATCAAGATAAAAGTCAGAAGAAGAACTTGGCTGGATTGCAAAGAGTACTTGCGCCGGGCTCAACAGTCACAAAATCAGCCCAACTACAAGACAATTTAGAGATTTGGGAAAACATATAGTTATGGGGAAAAAGAATCTAGCTGAATTTGGGATAAAATAGGAGCGAAATAGTGATTTGAGATAATGTGCAGAGAAGCACCTAGCGAAGATTCCAGAAAAGAGGCTGCCCTGAAGAACAGAAGATCGCAGCGCAGAAAAAGGTTGCCTCACAAACAATTGGGAGACAAGAAGATAAAGCATGCGATGAAGTTTCTTGACAACCAATATCAAGTATCTACAAAATCATTTCTACAACTGACAACAATATGGCACGAGCACTAAGAATTCGAATTCGCTGAAGAAATTCTAAAATCGATCTCAATCTTGTCATTTTTACAGCCGAACACTAGTTGTAATTTAAACTACTCTGTTAAATCTCACTTCATTCTACGAGCGTCTTTCGCAGATCCGGACAGACATTGAGAACTTGATTTATTTTCAGAAATGACTTCAAGCAGCAAAATCAAAAGCAGTCAACTTTCGCGCCGCAGAATTTATCGTTTATCCTATGTGGACCTAACAGATCGCAAGGAAACAAGATCAAAAACCGAAAAATTGCGACAACAGATCGAAAACTAACTTCTGTTCTCATTGAACGAAGTTAAGCGTCTCCGGGAGCTAACATAAAGTTCCTGCATCTGGCAACGTCTCGCGATCCATGAAAATGTCTTAGCGGATTGGATATGAAGCTGTCACAACCGAGCAAATTATTATGACCAAAATTCATTTTTTAAGTGGCGGTTTTTTTCCGTGTGGGTTTATTTCACTGGCGTTTGATTTTCTAAAATTAGGTGTTTTTTTCCGTGGGGTTTTATTTGCTGTAGCCGAAAAAGTACAGGTTTGAAGTCAATTGGGCGAATTCTATAGTATTTTTTCTGGACGATGCACAATACTCCTTCTAATGCGATTGCATCAGTAGGTAGCATCTTTGTAATATTCTTTTTCATGTGGTTCTGTTTTTGTACAATTGTTGAAATTTAGATACAATCGGCTGAGAGGGCTTTCAATTAGGAAAGTAAATGACTCTCAAGTTGCTTTTTTGAGTCATGACAATCACATCGACAACCATGTATAACATTTAAAACTTGAAAACATTATTGATTAACAATGGTTGAATGTACAACATGGAGTACCACAAGGGTCTATACTAGGCCCCCTGCTTTTTCTTATCTACATAAATGACCTACCAATTCATTGTAAACATGTTCAAGTCCTCCTTTTCGCAGATGATACAAATCTTACGTTTCTTAATAAGTCCTGCGAGGAAGTGCAAAGAGAAATTGATAATGTTAAACACTGGCTAGATGCTAATAAATTTTGTTTGACTATTAATAAGACCATTCAATTGAATTTGAAGTCAAGCGAAAATAGGTTTGATATTGATAACAAGTACATTTCCATTGAGCCCGTATGTAGATATCTCGGCATTTTAAATGACTTCCAATTTTCCTTTGTCTCTCATTTATTGGTGCTGAAATCGAGACTCTCTAAACAATGTGGTATTATTTCAAAACTTAGGCATTATGCCCCGCGTAACCAGCCTATTGATTATTATAAAACGAAGGTAAGTTCTATTATCCAATATGGCATACTAGTCTATGGCTGCAGCAGCTATAGCAACCTCTTGCCCATTTAAAATTTACAAATGAAAATACTTAAACTCATTTATTTCAGAAAAAGGATCTTTTCCGTTTGTGCCCCCAGCTTAGTGGGCGCATATTATTTGCAACCCCCAGACGCACGTGCAATATTTTTACAGAATGATTTACTATGTAATAGCACGTGCTCTGTAACTGGGGGGCGCATAACGTACTGGGGGGTCACAACCGGAAAAGATGCCAGAAAAAAATCCGACACCTTCGACATCTTTGTTAAAAAAAATTTACTTAACATCTACCAGCTTCATATATACGAGTTATTGAAGCTAGTTTTGAAGTCATTGAGTGGAAAACATCGTGAAAGTTACCTTAATTCTTTGTTTTCGTTTTCGCCATCGAGACCTACGCGAAGTGCATCAAAAACATTACTAATGGAACCGTCTTGTAAGCGAATGATTGAAAAACGATCAATTAGATTCAGAGCTTCGAAGCTCTTTAAAGCTTTGAGTAAAGCCGATGTTCTTCCCAACAATATTATTATGAAAAAAAAATATAAAGTTTTTACCATAAATTTAAGGATACCTTTTTGGTTAATAATGATGATATAGTGAAATACATCTTTGAATAATTCTTCTAGGAAATTCTAAAGAAAACGACCCCTTGGATAAATGCTATCAGACATCTGCTTTGGGAATGGGATTTCTGTGGAAAAAATGCGCTCTCAATTCCTTCTAGTTTCCGAGTTATCGCAATTTTTCAAAAATATTTGAATTTTTCCCGCTAAAATTGCTTCTGAAAAATTTAGAAAAAATTTTTTCAACCGAAAAATTTTGGAGGCCTATTTTATGCCTCCAGTAGGTTTAACGAGTTTTGAGCTTTAATTAGGCTGCTGTTAATTTTTTTCGAATGTAGCGAAAAAATTTTTTGTTTTTTTTCCATTTCTTCATTTTTCTATGTTTTTCATGGGAACTTCTTTGTTGAAATAGTCCTACTGCCTAGTTTACAGAGTCTCTAAGGGCAGGGCGTGTGGGTTTAAATACCCCGTTTCCTGTCCACTTTGATCATGTTTGTACGAGTCAATATTTACGTTTTTTTTGTACTTGCTTTTACTTATTAGGTACTTGATCAAAGAAATAAATTCTTTCTTCTTTCTTTCTTTCTAATATAAAGTTTATTTATCAAATTATCCTAAGTTATAGTGAACTCTTCTGCAAGTGAAAAAACTCTTCTTCAAACAAAAAAATGAAAAGCTTCTAATATGCATATCAATGCAACCTTCTTTTTCTGGCTTTTGCATAACATTTTTCGTTAATGTTTTTGTCTCTTCTTTTAACTTTGCCACTGTGACGATTAGGAACGATGGATATAAATCACTCATTTTGATTCAGCTCACAGAGTTTCAATTTCCTCGACATCTTTTCCACCTTCCTTTTTTGTGGTCTCAACCTGGACTTTTAAAACAAGAATAGAATTTTTATTACAAGTCTGAATATACACGAATAGTGATTGGATATTGACACTCAAAACTTTCTTTACAATCCCTCTTCAAGTCCGAATAGGCTTTTATGGCAAAATTTTTTCAACTAAATTCCGTAATTGTTGTTACACGACATCTTAACGCGATTAATTCTGCAATTAATTTTTGAATAAGAGAGAAAAAAGTTCTGTGACAACGTCGAAATTTTGGAGTTTTTAAACCGTTTAATGTTTTAATTTGTTTTCGGGATGTTGATGCATGTCATAAAAAAGCAATGAAGCCGATTCTTTAATTAACACAATTCTAAGATTTTAAAAAATATTTGGATAGTTAAAAAGAATAATTTCATCCCCGCAAAGATACTCAATGCCAAAATACACATTTTTTAAAAAGTTTTCTATGCCATATCCTTGATAACCAATTTATTCCCTCTGATATTTTCTCTCAATAATCCATTTGCAAACATAGGGTATTTGAGACTGGTTATTTTGTGCTCACACTCTTGACCCTACTACACACGTGAGGTGATTAATTCTCTATTGTTTTTTATAAGTAATCATTTGGTCAAAATTAGCAAAACTGAAAATTTAGGAAAATCGGATTTGAATCTCCCATTTTTCAGATTGTGAACCCCTTTTTTGCTCATTGATCTGGTTAAATTTTGCTGTAGGCTTATTGGAACCAATTCAGACGGATAGAAGGTTTGCAATGAAGAGAAATCAAAACTTGATATCGGCTGATAAAATTTTGTCTTTAATAGTTTGAGTGAATTGAAGGTAACTCTTGCTCTTGGCATCGTAGTAATACATGTTTTGCATCTCATTTTCTGGTACGTTAAGGAATCCCTCCTTGACTAGTTCTGTTTTCTTCAGTTTGTAAGTTCCAGTTAGATAGTCTTCAGTGTTGGTTAGTAGACGCAAGAACAGAGGTCGTGCATAAGAGGCAAGATTCTGAAAGAGAACATTACGTCACAAAATGTACATCTAACTTGAGTAAATTTACTAGTAATTGTCAATTATTTTTTCGCGATAGTTGGTAAAAACGTGTCATTTAGAGATGAACAAAAGAAAGTCTAATTTTCTAAACAAAACTTTACCCGACTGGTTATGAAAGTAATTACCTGTCATTCGTAAAAAACAAAAGATGCCTGAAATACCCTCGGATTTTTAATTGCGGATTGAAGAGAAAAAAATGCAAAAAAATCATTCTCTGATTGAATGGCTGTTCAAAAATTAGATCTTTAAAAAATGTTTTCCCGACTGGTTATTAACTAGTTAACAGAGCAATTCACAAAATCAGTTTTCAGGTAATTGAATTTCTTGACAATGTTGTCCACAAAAGCGCAAAAAAGTGCGTTCTGCTGTAAGATGGGACTTTTTATTGCCTAATGAAAATTGGGAAGGACGACTGAACTAGGGATTTCTCGGAGTAGTAAAAGTGGCTACTAGTTAAGTCAAAAACTACGGCTATGGATCATTAGTAGTAGAGCAGAAAAAATTGCATTTCTTGGAGGCATGAATGACAAGCCGTTCTAATTGTGCGTTTTTTTTTTATTATCCTAGTGAAATTCAGAGTTAATAGCTAGATTAATAGATTAAGAAACTGCTAAATTGCTTTAGGTTTATCAAGTAGCGTTGATAAAGATCGAAAAATAAAAATTTTACTTAAAATTGTAACGGTTTCCAAACTTCTCAGTTCCCATTCTTTGAATTGGCGTTAAAAAGCCAGCTCATAAAATGTTATTTGTTACTCTAATTTCGATTGTTTTATACACGCTTTTAGAAAAACACTAAAGAATCAGTGCTTTAGAAAACCATACCTGTTGGTCATATCAAAGATATACTAAAATCATTTTCTTACAAAGGACATGCTACGGCTCTATATTTAGTCTTTTAACGCAACAGTAATGCATAAAGATAAATTTGAATTTAAGAGCAAATAGACAAAAGATAGAGCGAAAAAAATAAAGTTCTAAGATAATTATAATTTGACCTGTAGTTAACAGAGAAAAACCAGATGAAGCATTCCTTAAGAAACAAAATGCCTGTGATGCATTGTTATTTAATGTCATAAATTCAAAAGGTAGTTAATATCTATTTTTTGGATTTTGAAAATACGGAAAACTAAAGTTTTCTTTGCCCGGAGGTTGGTGGAAGAGTAAATCAGCGCTGAACAAATACGGATACATTCTGTTTTCCTGGATGGCCAGTACTCTGTTCATGTCCCAAATTACAAGGGCCATTTTTGATTTTTGAGTAAAATTTGTTGCATGAAAAATATTATGCTCTGCATAACTCCCGCCAGCAAGGTTTGATTTACATGCGGTTCGAGCTTCCGCGTGGGTACTTGTAACATTTAACTTGCGTAGCAGGTCGTAACCACTAAGCTGAATAGTCTTTGTGGCAATTGCCTACAAACCAGCTTATATATAAATAGTGTGTATACTACTATAGTAATTACAAGTTATAAGCTACAAAAGAATGATATTACTCTGCTCAGACTTAATTTTGGGGTATGAGTAATTTTCAGACTGTACAGGATAAGTTTAGCCTGGGCTATCTCATTGACCTCAAATTAATCATAATGAAAAAGAACTGCACATAAAGAAACTTAAAAATTTCTGGAATTGTAATGTTTTAGAACTGAATTAAGTTTTTACACTTGAAGTGTGCTAGTTCAGCTCTGAAATGTTGAGACTCAAATCCGGGTAGTCAGCGAATACAACAAAAAATAAGAAAGAAGAAATGTGAATTTGAATAAAAATCATGAAAACATAAGCTATCTTAAAATTGTTGTATTCCATGCAGATGCTCATGGCTCTACTTTTATAGTACTCAAATGTCAAAAATCAGAAATTTTAAGACATATCAATTTCAGAAAAATATCGTGATATTGCAACAACATAAGACGAACGCATTTGGCTGCAGTTATTGGTATAGTTCAGGCAGATGCCTCTCGTTAGCGTTAAACCACTAATTCTAGTTCTGATTCTAAAATTTGTTACAATTCTGATTCTAAAAAGATTTGGTGATCAATTTTTTGTGTAAGGTTTGCGCTCAATTTATTGAGATTTTGAATTATTTCATTGACGGGGTCAGACTTTGTTACTTAATTAGCGAGATAATTATCGTTAGAGATTGACCAAAGTTTTCTCTACGTCGTTTAACTTCCCACCAACCTTTGCCAAAAAAATTGATGCCAAAGATTTTAGTTTTTAAGGAAAGACCTCTTTCCCTGCAAATTTGTAAAGTGTTAAACCAAGCCGATTCAGCTGTATTTAACGTTGTTTGTTCCTGTAGCTGCAATAATTTTCCCTGAGAATTCGCTTCGTTTTTTTTAATTTGCGTAGGCTGAGGTGTTATGAGACTGCAACGCAAAAAAAAATTAGGATTTTTTGAATTAAGTTGTTTATAATTGAGTTCCTAGATTTTGATTGTGAGTAAAGTTGAGCGAGCCAGTAATGAAAAATAAGATCGTTCAACAATTAAATTTGAACAAAAGAAATTACTGGAATGGAATGCAAAAAAGCCAGTAAATTTCTTTCTACCTATTATTAAGGACATGAAAATTGTTTTTTTTTTTAATTCCACGCTTTTTGCCCGTTCATAGAGTAAATAGTCCAAAACAAGGTGATAGTTTTCGTCAGGTTTTGGTATCTTGTGTTGACATTTTTGTAAACAAATATTTAGCCCCAAACGCGGATACAACTGGAAGCAACCAACTGTTCCTTACAGGAAAAAATCATCAAAAATAGAAGAAACTTCCAAGTTAAACTTGAACACTTTAATTTAGTTTAATTAGAAATAAATAAGTATTGATGAGTCTCAAAAGTTATTTGTGTATAACAATAGCCCACAGAACCTTTTATTTAGATTTACACTATCGGGAATTACTATTTGTAGATTTTTTATTTTTTTTCTGTCTGGTCTAATAAGTTTCAACGCCACCCCCCCCCCCCCTAAAAAGGATTCGAATATCCATGTTCCAAAAACTAAATCTTTCTTAATCGAGAAGAGTTAGTTAGTTATAACCTTGTTAATGATGGCAGTGAGAAATGGGAGGTCGACGTTGTCTTCGTCATTGAGTATTGCAGCCATTCCCGCTCTCCCATCACTCTGTGGAATTTCCACCCCAAACACTATCACATCCTTCTGACCAACTGCGGGGAAAATCACACCCTCCACTTCTATAAGCAACCAAAGAGTAATTCCCATTATAGCTCACCCGCCCTTGAATCTATTACCTTTATTATGGAATTAAACTATCGATCTGTTGAGTGGTTGAAATATTATGCTCTTCCCGTATGTAACGCCAAGTTAATATCAGTACTGGGCAAGTCTAATTCCAAGTCTAGGTATCAGGACTGATTCAGAGCTATGATCATAACACAATTAAGACTTGTCAGACTTGGCCAAGACTTGGCATTTCTTATCCAAGTCTTGGCCAAACGTGCGAGTCTAAATGCAAGTCTTATAGTCACGCATACCAAGACAGGTTCTACTGAACACTTGAATCACACTTCTGGGCTTCCCAAATTAGACCAAATATTAAATCGATCAACATTTATACTATTACATTCCCGCCATTTTGTTTACAAATGTGAAGCAAGATATTTATCGTAAAAAATGAACACAAATTGTGGTTTGAGACGGGACAGTACAAGCTATAAACAATGCAGGAGAAATGAAGTCAAACAGTGAATGACTTATTAATATGAATTTGATGACAGCTTGAATGAAATTAAGGTGTTTAGATGAGAGTTAGGGAATACAATTATAAAATTACTGGGTTCCTTTACCTGAGCATAAGGGGTCTATTCCGTCCCCCCCCCCGCCAGCTTACTTCTTTTACGCCACCCAGAGACACGTGCTATTTTTTTTACTTAGTAACGTGCTATATTTTAACACATAATTTGTAACTGGGGCGTAAAAAACACTAGGGGGGGGGCAAAACAGAATACATGCGACCATAGTTATGATAAACAAGGTAATTGTGCAAAAGAGCTTGAAAAATGGTACAAAACAATGGTATATTGAAATGTCCAGGGTGAGAAGGTACTCAAAATGTTCTCGTTGTTCTGGCTGTGCTTCACAGACCACGCGAAACGAACACTGCTAGTTTTGATTAGAAAAATTCTAAAAACTGGCAAACCTCAAAAAGATCTTAACATATTGAGCATTGAAAGAAAGATTAAGATGTACACAAACTTGCAAAATCTTTGCATGGGTGTGAAGAGACAAGATCCTAGCAAGATAACAGTGAAAGATTAACCACGACAGAGCAACACATACCAAATTACATAAATTAAAATAAGGAAGGAGAAAATTTTCAACACTAACAAAAAATATCTCTGGTTCAGTTGTGCAGGCCGTTTCAGCGTATTATCAAGAGAGGTTTTGTGCTGTTTCTTTTGAAAGAGCTACGCATTTCTCAGATAGTTTTCGGAAAAATCCTGGAATCAGCTTTTAATATCCGAAGAGACCAATCTCAATGTATTTTGCGTTTTGTGGAAGCCAAACGATTTTGTGGTACACAGGTACCAAAGTACCGCTACCTCTGATCATTCCGTTTTTCGTAAATTTATAGCCGAGCTATTCTATTTCATCTTTTGCAAAATGGCATTTGGTTAGGTTTGTTCTTAAATTTTTGTCTTCTAACTTTTGTGGCAGTTTTTGACTAGTGTCATGTGTTCTTCTAATGTTCCGCAAACCATAGTGAGTATATCTTGTGTCCTCTATTTTTCCCAATGAAGTGGTGGTTCTGATGAGTATTTTCCCCAAAATGGATTGAGCATCGTTGGGTTTTTTTGTGATCTTGTTGAGTGCGCCATGTCGTACACACTTACTGTACGAAAAAAAAATTAATAATTCGAATTAATAATTTAATAATAATTAAGAATCAAAGTTTTAGAATGGAGAACTGAATCTCTTAGCGAATAAGGCTTATTTGAATTGCGAATACTAATTTAAATTTCCGCTGTGGTGATTCACGGAGCGAATCCGTTTTATTGTTATACGTAGGATTACTGCTAATCGCTTGGTGATTAGGCTAATTTGCTGGAGAGTGGTATTCGCTTAGCGAATAGAAAACATGATTTAGAAGAATGATTTACAACTGGTCGCAAGAGTTCTGATTAGACTGAATAACTTAGCAGCAGACAAAAACGGGATGAACAGATCTAAATGTTTACAACGCGTAATGAACAAGAGTATGAACAAGAAATGGAATGTATCAACATTGTAAAATGGAACGTATAAAGCCTGAACAACTCGTGAAAATGAACATCACAGACATAAAGAAATTATGAATAGAGGGAAAATTGAACTACAACTATAAATGGGAATAGGTAACGAAAAAGATAAAGTAGCATCGGAATGATCAGAGTTAGTGGTACATTGCTACTTGTTTACCACGCGTTTTTAACATGTCTATAGGCTAAATTTTAGTGCCTGATTTTTATCAGTAATTACTTGAGACCAAAATCGAGGAATTAACTGTTTCTCTGAACAGCGAAATGGGTAACTGCAAAACCCACTAAGTGTATTCTTAATCCACAACTAGTATCGAGAGAGCGAGATTATTCTGAAATTAATCAACAACTAGGCTTTCTTTCTTTTCGGTAATTAGATACGGTATCCGTGGGAAATGGTTAATTTTACGCAAATTTGAACTTAATTAGTCTAGTTTCACTCGTTTCCAAATCCGATTAACGAAAACAACTCTTGTCTTAAATCATGGGTCGTGAAAAAGCCCGACAAAATCGAGTTTACACCTTATTGGACATTGGCCGATAATGATCTTTTTGAAGGGCGAACATGAGTTCAGGGGGGGGGGGGGGGTGGCGGAGGGTTTAAATTGTTGACAACAAACCAGTAGTGGACACATTCTCTCCCTTCCACCTGAAGGTGTCTCCAGTTCTGTCTCTGAAGTAGAGGTATCCCTCCCTGTCCATAACCAGAGTATCCCCTGACAGGAATGCCATATCTCCCTTCTTGAACACATCCCTCCCTATCTTCTTCTTAGTCTCCTCCGCTCCAATGTACCCATCGAACTTACTGATTGCGTCATTCGGGATTATTTTGCCCACTACTTGACCGGGTTCACCTGTCCAAGCACAGAATTAAAGCAAAACTTTTCAGGACAGTCTCACAAGACACGGTGGTTATCTCGGACCTGAGTGTGTGATCATATTTCAGTACTGAATCATTTATTATGATTTTTCAGTATGACAGTATGAATTTATTATGATTTTTCCTATGATCAGAGTTCTGACCATGGCAGCTACCCGGGTCGAATATTTCCGCCCATAAAAAGTAAGAGCGGAGATGCAATGGGAGGATTTTTTTAAGGAAAATGCAGCTCTAAACTCTTAAATCTATTTGGGCTGCAATGGGCTGCCAGTGGGGTAAATGATGCAAGTGTGATTGGGTAAAGAATAAATTAACAGCCTACTCCTACATTTTTTTGGTCTGTCAAGAGGGTAAAATGATGTAACACCTCTCACTCCTAAATCATTTCACACCCCTCGGCAGCCCAATTCTTACACAATTTTACC
This sequence comes from Convolutriloba macropyga, assembly GCF_964194025.1. Taxonomy (NCBI): domain Eukaryota; kingdom Metazoa; phylum Xenacoelomorpha; order Acoela; family Convolutidae; genus Convolutriloba; species Convolutriloba macropyga. The sequence continues at coordinate 12,316,835 of NC_134468.1, forward strand.
CCCCCCCCCTGAACAATTACCCCCTCACTCTTACAACACTTTAGTCCCCTTGGCAAACCAAATCCTACACAAATTTAACCCTCTATGATTAAATTACCCCTTACTCTTACATAATTTTACCCCCTTGTGAGCCCAATACTTAAGTCGGGGTAATTCCTTAAAAGTCCTTCCATTGCAGACCATTGAAACCCACTCTTTCGTCGTAATTTCGGTCAGAGGGGGGGGGGGAGTAATTCCTCAAAGTTCCTGTCATTGCAGCCCAATGCAGCTCACTCTTACATCGCAATTTTAGACGGGGGGACGGTAATTCCTCAAAAGTCCTCCGATTTCAGCGCAACTCTTACATCATTTTGCCCCCTAAAGACCATATTACGCCCTCACTCTTACATCAATTTACCCCCATAGACAAATCCCCACTCTTACAACAAATTGAGAGGAATTTAGAGAGGTAACTCGACACGGGCACTAGACATTCAATGGTAAAATTAAGAGTAAAATTCAATGTTTAGTATGAAGGTAATTAAATTAGTGTCTTTTTTCAAACTGAATATTATGAAAAATCGTCATCAGCCGGCAGACTTAGAAAAGACTGACAGCCTTGAGGTGCACAATAATCAATTGATTCAATTTATAAGCTTGATGGACAAATTTCTAGAGCTCTTCTATTATTTTTAGTTCCAAGAATATTGTGATGAGATTTTGTACAAAACTAACCTGGTCCGCACTTGACACATACTCCATGTGAGTCTCTAACCAGTTGGCCTTCAGGGTTGACTTTGACTAGAGTGACAGGGAGAACTGAAGGAAAAAGACGGCTTGTGAAGCCACAAGCACCCTCCTTTTTCACTCAAGTTGATCATGTTCGCATTGCCCTCAGTCGACCCGTACAGTTCCATCACGTGTTTTATTTGGAACCTAAAGTTGAACAAAAAACTCAGTTCACTAGATGAGAAAATTTTGGTTTTCAACATTAGCAGAAACAGAACTGATCCGCTTATTGACCCGCATCTTGGAGACGTTTTGCATTTTATGAAAACGTTCTGGCAGATTTTTTTCTTTGATCATTAGAAATGTTGGAGACATCTTAATCTAAAAGTTAAAGGATCTTTTCCGTTACATAGCAAATCAGGATCCCCCCCGTACGTTGTGCACCCCAGGTTACAAAGCACGTGCCATTACATATAAAATCATTAATTAAAAATATGGCACGTGCGCCTGGGGCGTACAAATTATACAAATCTGGGGGAGGGGGTGGATTTCGAAACAGAGTAGATCCAACATATATATACAATTTATATTAAAATAAAACTAACCTTGTCAAGAATGGTTTCCATAATTCCTTTTTTCAACCCAGCTCCAAAAATCAACCTCAATTTATGATTCGTCTCCTCCTCTTTAACCGGTTGAGCATAAATATATCGACAGATTTCTCCCAAGTATATGAAAATAGTAGACTCTGATGCAATTATATCTTTCCAGAAATTACTGGCTGAGAATTTTGGCCTGAAAGCCATACAGCAACCGGTTGTCAAAACCTGGGTAACTCCTAAAAGCCCCGCATTCGAGTGGTACAAGGGCAGTGGTGACCAGATAATATCTTCACATGTGGTCTTTAGAATGTGGTTGAACGAAACAGCGATTGAGATAATTCTAGAATTTTTCAGATTGGCCGCTTTCGGTAACCCTGTAGTTCCAGATGTGAATATGTAGAGAACAGTGTCGTTATAGTCTAGTTTGGGTTTGTTTACTTGCATCGTTTCGTATTGTTGCGTCTCGATGTCAACCTGAAAGCCAAAAAACGATAGATTTCAGGTTTAATAGTTTTTTATTTCTTTTCTGCTTGTGTTTGAAGAAAGCTGCATGATTTTTTGCTGAACATGTTTTTCTGTGTTCTGAACCAATTTTCTGTGTTCAATTGTTAAACAAAAAACTCGAATGACTGATTTTGGTTGTTCTCTAATGATCACGCTTTTTTGTAGAAAAAGTGTTACCAAATTCTTTTTGGTATCATTAGTTACAAAATCTGTTGTTATTGCTATATTGACAAACTAGTGCTCTTCTTCAAACGGTTCCTAACAGATTGGAAACAGCAAGTAAATTTTATCAATCTTTATATCAAACTCTGTAAATATTGGAAGGATCAGTTTCTGCGATTTTCTTGTTCTCGGTCTTTAAATGATTTACCTTAACTCTTCCTTAACAACAAACTTTGTTTGGCGACGATGCAAAAAACTGCAAGATCTGTTGCAAACTGATATAAGAATTGGCATCGGACGCAAACTGATATAAGAACTGCCACCAAACGGACGGATCAAAGTTGTGCTAACTGAATATTAAAAAGTCAGAGTGCTTTTCAGCAGATTGAAATTTTAATTTTACTGAAAAACGCATTTTTTGGGATGATAACCGTCAAGCCTAAAAAACTCATATCAATGAAAAACCTTGGCAAAAACTTTTCGAACAACCATGCGATGATCAATGTTATCAAATGCTTAAGAATTGTTATGAAACCCTGGTCCAATTTTGATGGTTTCTGTTCTCCGAATCAAAAGTCAACGTCAATCATCCTACGAATAAACGACTGAAAGATTTGTCTTTTTTGGTTCAATGGCTTGGAGTTTCAACAAATATTGAAAACATATTGTGTGAAATAGGTATGCCAAAAATCAGATATCTCTTATTCGAACATTTACAAAATCTATTAGAACAGCGTATGTTACCAATTAATTGTGAACTAGTTTTTCAGACCTTTTTCTTTGTTGCAAAGTTATAGACGAACAAACAGTGCTAAATCGAAATAATTTTTGGAGGATCTGTGTTAGTGATAGCAAGGCACAATCCAGCGTAAAAATGTCACTTACGTTTTGGTACTCAATGCGGAAAACGACAATCTTTTATTTGCTCTTTTGCTGCACCCCTATCAATCCAAACCAATTCAAAGACGAATTTGGAATTCGAATTTGATAATTTTAGTAATAATATTATTTTTTTAATATTATTATTGTTTTTTTGTTTTTAGTTTTGTTACAACTATATTCATATATATATATATATATATATATATATATATATATATATATATATATATATATATATATATATAGTTTTTTAAATCCAATTTACTAATTAGCAAAAAACTGTTAAAGGTTTATTCTTGTAAGGCGTTTCAAAAAATTTATTAGGGGAAAAGTGGAATAAATGTTTTAACCCCAAATTCGTTAGCACCTGGCGCGTAGAAATTTTGACATTCATCGCTAAAATAAGTTGCAGAGGTAGTGAGTGCGATGGATTAATTTCAGAAATGCGCTGATTTCTGTGAAAAAGCAAATTTTCACAGAATGTTAGAGGTGATCTTGTATCATTTCACGGGTGTCAGGACAATTTACTTGATTCTCTTTTACCCAATACTATTTTACCCAATGCCATTTTACCCAATGCCAACTTTAATTTATCCTATTGTTTAAATTTCCTGGTCGATTATTTAGCCAATTATACAAATAAATGGACCGCGGGATTTGATATGAAGCTATCACAACCGAACTATCACATCGGATAATTGAACGAAAAGATCAAACGACATTGGGTAAGTTGGCATTGGGAAAATTATCATTGGGTAAAATGAAATTGTGTAAATTGCCATGTAACTCATTTCACTAGTTAGTTTAACGGCAGTCATACATAAATTCACCGTGAATAAATTCTAAGATATCCGCTAAAATTATGCAAGAAAAGCTGCTAAATTGGTGACAAGTTAAAAATCTCCGCCTATTAGCGGTGGTCTGATTTAATTCTTTTATATAATAAATCTTTCATAAATTTTTGTTAAGGTTACTATTCATGTTAATATTTTTCTCTGCAAAACTAATTCGACAATTATAGTTTAAGTTTCCTGATAAGCATTATTATCATTCTTATGGCAACCAAGCGTGTACATGGAACGACCGTCTGTCGCGTTTAAACATACATATGGAATGAAATGTCATTTTTGTCAACTTTTTAAAGCGAGGATACTAACAGCGGATTATTTCTTAAGGGAATAATAGATGCAATTTTTTAGCGATGGAGCGTACGATTGTATTAGACAAAAGAAAATATGCGAATGAATGAGTTTTAGCAACAAAAATGTGTTACAACTGAAAGTGATATTAAATTGAAAGTGATATTAGCAAAAAACTGAAACGAACTAGTCATATTAAACATCTATTTTTATACAGCTATAGAAATAAATGTATACATGAAACATCAAATAGTTTCAACTCCAGTAGAGCAAATTTCAAAGGACATTTTAATATTTTTTGGGAAAACTAGGAGTCGGAAACATTGAACGAAGTTCTTCCAATTTTTTTGCCTAGTTTCATTTAATTTTAATTATCATTTTCGGACTATATTAGTTTAACTTTCTACGAATTCATAAAATTTATAGATTATGCTTTTACATTTGTTTGTGGCAAATATTTAATGCACTTTAACGTGAAATAAAAAAAAATTGACAATTAAATAATGTTTTACAATAACTGCCAACTGCCATCCTGGTTATTAATTATAGTTATTATCTCAACCCCTCTTGCTGGTCAGAATGGACTTGACAAACGTCAACAACAACAACAACAACAAACACCAGCAGTGGGTGGCGAAGAATGTGTTGCATCTTTCAAAGAGGGCCAAAAACTGGACATAATGTCTCTGGCCCCCGACGACAGTCGAACAATCCTCACAGCTCTCACAGTTGACGATGTTGACACTTGTGCCGAGTTCTGTTGTGAATTTGACTTTATGCAGATGTCCACAACCGTTAGTGTCATTCATTTTAAGATCTCAGGAACTGACCTTTGATCTGAACGTCCCAGACAAAAATGACATTATGTCAGAAGGTTCCACTTAAAAATGATCTCTGATCAGAAGGTTTTAGGACGAAAGTACCGCTGATCAGAACATCTTAGTTTGAAAAGACCTCTGATCAGAATATCTTAAACCAAAGTTCATCAGATCATTTTTCTTCACATTAGGAGTAGACCAATTTATTCTGCTCTGAAAATAAACAATTTGAAAAAACCCAAGAACAGATAGATCCTCTCGCCGAGACTAAGCCATAAAACTACAAATTAAAAAATGCAGACAAAACTCAGGAACTTACAAACAATTTACGAAAACACAACATTTTTAATCCATTAAAATCATTAGCTATTAATTGAAGATTATATGTTCACGTCGTTAAATTACAAGAGCAATGGAGCCTGTTATTAAAGGGAGTTATTAAGGACGTTCTCCACTAAGTAGCAGTGTTTTTTTTTGGATCAGGATTGTCTCATAGTGATGTTTTTGAGCGCAATTCGAACGCACAAATTAGTTCGAGAGCGCTAACGGCTTCTTAAAAGTTGTGCCACTCAAACTGGGTGGCTACTGGGAAGCAATGAAACTGTCAACTTTAAGTACCCAAATAAAATATTTTGATTTGTATTATACAAGGCGCTTAGAACTGGTAGTAAATTTCTCACATTTTGTGTAAAATTTTGTAGCTAGTCTCAAGAGACTTCCGAAGGCACTCACCAAAAGTAGCTGGCTCTTACTGACCGTTGCGATCTAAAACTGGTTTCGCTTTGAAGTGACCCTATCCTAGGGTTGACTTTTATTGTCCTAGGAGTGTAAAACTTCACTGTGCAAAATGACCCGGTGTAAACTAATAATGCAGAAAAATTTTTAACTTCTGAGTTCATAGTTTTTGAAAAATTTCTCATTTCCACGTGGTATCTAACAAATAAGATAGTGTCGATTTGACTAAAATTAACGGGTTGTGAATTTACATCAGATTCAATAAACGCTATGAAAAACAAATTCGTTAAAATTTGTAAAATTTGCGGTTTTTAGCGGAGAATTTTTTATATTTTTGCTGCTTAAGCGCCGAAAAAAAATAATTGACCGATAGCAACGGGAAATGCTGAAAAAAATTTTATCGCCAAAAACCGCAAATATTAGGAAAATTCACCGCAAAAAAATTTACAGTAACTTTTAGCAGTGAATTTTTTTGAGATTTGCGGTTCTTAGCGTTGAATTCTTTTTTTCCACCGCATTCACACAATTCACCGCTAAAAATAGCAATTCTTACATCTTTTCACCGCATTCACCGCAAATCTTACATTTTCAAGCAATTTTTAGTGTTGGCACCTCGACACGGGTTGTTTAAATTTTGTAATGCAACCTTCGGTCTCAGTTTGTTTGTTTTTGTACATATTGTTTGTTTCTGACACCGGTCTATATTAATAACGGTTCTCCCTTATTGTTTTACGGGCCTAAATGGTTTCATGAACTTTGTTTTCACCTTAAGCCTCGGTGGGGGGGATGGGGCGTTACGAACTGCGGGCCTATGACGGCTGGTGGAAGTACGTTTTTTTTGTAAACACATTTCCATAAACATAAAAAATTAGATCTGAGATCTAAGACTCCTATTTTTTTTAGCCATGTGGTGCTGCTCTCTACTCGGAACGAGAAGGTGACAAGAAACCCAAGCTCACTTCGGACGAAGCTGACGATATAAACATCGGACACAATTGCTACCTTCTAAGTTGCACTCTCGGACTGGACTGCGATAACTTAATAGACTCGACCCATCAGATCACGACCATTCTTATCCACACTAAAAACACGACTCAACCTAAAATTGTTACCGAGAGTGATTCGTCAAACGATGTCCCGAATCAGAACAATGAGGATGACAACGATTCCGGCGATAAGAGTTCCGACGATAATGAATTGGCCCGAGCTTCACCCGAGAAGGGTTCGGGTTCCGAGGACGAAAGCCCTTCGAGTTCGGATGCGGCTGTGATAAGTCTTCTGGTTTGTCTGGCGTGTTTTGGGTTCGTTGGGGTTGCGGCAACGGGGCACTATTTCTACCTTCAGTACCATAAAAGGAAAATGTACTATAAGTTGGACAGAGTGGACTCGGGTGGAGATTTTTTCACGTCTGAAGGGGCAACTAGTTATAACTAAATTTATAACTGACTTTTTCGAAAAAAATTACCCGAAGATTTGCAATTACTTGACATCTGCGGATGAATTATCAAAACTCATTCCGCCCTTGCTTGATTATCATAACTAACTAAGCAACTATTTATCATTTCTTTAGTTAAATATGCGTAGAAAGTGTTGAACATTTTCAGTTCATTGATTCCCCTCAAGCATTTTAAAATCTTTTCAGTTTGTGCCCCCCAGTATGTTATGCTCCCCCGGTCACAGAGCCACGTGCCATTACGCAGTAAATCACTATGTAAAAATATGGCACGTGCGTCTGGGGGTGCAAATAATATGCACACACTAAGCTGTGGGCGGGCGGGGGGGGGGGGCACAAAAGGAAAAGATCCGCATTTTATGTATCCTATAGCCACACATAGGTTATTTCTGAAAAAAATTTCAAGAAGGGGGGTAAGAAACTGTCCCGGTGGTAACAAAATAGATCCCTTTGTATGGACGCCTGATAATAAAAACTCAAGTGGGAGGACTGAAGATGGTAATTAGTTGAATTTCTTCAGAGTAGCTTTATGGTTGTTAACAATTGAAGTTCAGAGTCGATCTCGTAAATTTGACGGCAAAATTCACTTTAGACTTTAGTACATGGGTTTTTAGTAACCCGTCTTAATCCACTTAACTTTAAATAAGCTCCGGCAGCGATATTAATGGTACCTGCTCTGGGTTGCATTTACGTGTTTTTTTTCTATAGTTACACCCACAGTTTCTCATGATCTTTTTTTGTCAATTGCTGACTTTTTTTATCTCGCAAAAAACGTGTTGCTTTAAATTTGTAAATTAGTTATTTAAGTATACACCATGTTGAATGTTTGTTTAATTTTGCTCGAGGGAAGATAGTCTTAAATTGGAAATTGTTTTTTAATTCAAAGGCGCTGAAAATTCGGATCTTATCCGATTATGTCCCCAGTAAGTTCACCCCCCCCCCCAGTTGTAGAGCAACGTGCAATTACATAGTAAAACATTGCATGCAAACGTGCAAGGTAAAAATATGGTACATGCGTATTTGGGGTGCAATTAATATGCACCGACTGAGCTGTGGAGGCGCAAACGAAAAAGATCCGAAAATTCTTTGAGGACCTCTGACCAGATCAGATCATCCCATATTGATATGACGAGTGACACTGATATCATGAGCTGCACTATCAAAATTTTGTTACAAATATATTTTTTAATTATTTCAACTCTATCAGTATGCAGACTTTTGAACAGTTTACGTCACTCAGTATTTAATTACACTAATTCTTCAGCCACATTTTTTCTCAACTCTCTTTAGAAGGCAACAGTGGCCAGAAAAGGGCGCTAAATGAAAGTATAATCTTCACCGGTACCTCACAATCAGTCAGCATCAGAACTGATTCAGAAAATTTACAGAGGAACACATTAAATTTCGGTACTGATTCAGAACATTTTCAGACTAACATTCAGTTTCAGTACTGATTCAGAACATGTTCAGAGATACGTATTAACTTTCGGTTTTGACATTGTCTGTAACAATAACTTTCAGTACTGATTCTGAACCCTTTCAGAGCAGCAAATTAACTTTCGTACGAATTCAGAGCATTATCAGAGTAACACACTAACTTTCAGTACTGATCCAGAACATTATCACAGTAACATTAACTTTCAATACTGATCCAGAACATTATCGCAGTAACATTAACCTTCAATACTGATCCAGAACATTATCACAGTAACATTAACTTTCAATACTGATTCAGGAAGTTTTCAGAATAGTTTCGTACTGATTCTTAAACTTTTCTGAATCAGAGCAAACTTCAGAATGATCGACCTCTTAATTTCTTCGAATCATAGGAAAATTCAGAATGCATATCTGAATTAGCTGTAAATCAAAATGAAAATCCAATATTGCCGGTAAAAAAAACAAATATTTTTTTTTGTCCAGCCTATCCTCACTCATTGTTTTTTACTGCAATTTCGGAATTATAAAGTACACAGTGAATTCCTTTTGTTCTTGCAAAAAATTTCGGATCTGTTTTTGAAATTTTTGTTAATTTTCTCACCTGTCTGTATTTGATCTCCCTTGTGACGTCATCTCCTTCTTGTCGTCTTTTGCCCCCGGTGTGAACAAATATCATAGAGTCATCGATGTCAACTAAGTCTGCTCTAATTGGCTCTAGTGCTTCGCGGAGTAGTGAGGCACTGCACACGATTGATTTGGAGTTGCTGATTTTGAAAGAATGGAGCAAGGGTCCCTGTAAAATGGACGCATCATTTCTGTTTGTGCCTCCCCCCCCCCCCCCCCCGGTACGTTATGCAGCCCCCCAGCTACAGAACACGTAATATTGCATATTAAGTCATTATGTAAAACTATGGTGTGCGCCACGGATATCAAATAATACAAGATTTTGAGTTCAAATCAGTTCTCTAGTAACCATTCATTACATTTTTTAGTTTTCTAAATATCATTTTGATGGTTTGTATAGTTTTCACTCGAGTTTAAAGCGACATCTGAATCAATTTTCCGACACTTTTACTTTCAATTTTTCCAAAGAACTGTCTATTCTCGTAAATGTTGCTTCAGAATTGTCCATAAATTTTCAGTTGGATTCAGATCAGGACTATTTGTTGACCATTCCGGTACTTCCCGCCCTTTTTCTTTAAAAAAATGATGGCAATCTTTTATTTACAGGAGCATCATTTGGTTGAAAAAAAATTGTCTTCATAATACAATTTTTCTCCGCAATCCCGGGTTAACGATCATACAACTTTCTTTGATTTCGTACTAGGTCATATATGATTCTTAGTAATCATACTAGGTCATATATGATTTGTATGAATTCTTGGCAGCCATACAAGGACCATATATGATTTCCTAGAAATCATACAAGGATCATACAAAAAAATTCAAAGACAAAACTGTATAATTTTGATTTTTCATTGAAGTTGAAAAAAATTCTTGGATTTCATACAAGGTCATATATGACACATAATACATTGACTGATGCCACAAATTCCCGTATAATGTAGTCAGAGGACTTATTAAATTATCATATCGCATTTGCAATCCACATTTGATTCTTTGTGTGCGCTAAAAGAATAACTTTGTGGTTTAAACGTATTCAGAAAACGAAAATGACGTGATATGCATTTTTTTCGTGATTAATTTTTTTTATAAATGAGTATTTATATGTATAAACTGGCTTCAGAGTATGTCAAAAATTTTGTTATTTGTTTGGACTTACTCTTTTATTTTGTGCCCAACTTGCAATTGATATTGTACGTTAGGGTCTTTTGGCGGATCACAATGTGATGCCGGGGTATCATATATGTGATGCCCTACCGAATAAAAACAAAAACAACATAAATTTTTAAAGATTTTCAAAAAATAGATGTATGATTCTGGGTATTCGTACTAGGATCATATATGATTTCTTGGTAATCATACAAGGATCATATATGATTTTTTTGGTTTCATACAAGGATCGTACTAAGAAATCAAGTATGGACAGTATGAAATCATACATGATCCTTGTATGAAATCAAAGAAACTTCAACACGGGATTCTTCAACATTTTCAAATAAACTAAAACAATTAGCTTCTTTTGAGCATCAGTGAGTGCATATGATTTGTACCCCCCTGAGGCACGTGCCATATTTTTACATAAAGATTCACCATGTAATGAGACGTGCTCAGTAAATGGGGGTGCATATCGCACTGAGGGGGGGGGGGGCACAAACGGAAAGGATCCAAATTTATATAATAGCTTATTATATAATATTATATACTACACCTGTCTTTGATTGAAATTGACAAGAGCAGATATCACTCCAATTTTGGCCAATCCAAGCCAATATATGACAAGGTCAGGAGAGTTCTCGAACAACAGACCCACGCAGTCACCTGAACAGATGAGAAAAATTATGGGGTCTTTACTATTACAGCCCCCCCCCAGCTTAGTGGTCATATAACCTACCCCCCCCCCCCCAATCATGCGGGGCAATTATACTACAATGGGGGGGGGGCTATGATTTCGTGGGGGTGGGATCATAATGGGAAAGACCCAAGTTATAAGTCGTTAAGTGAGAATGACAAATGTTCTTCAGATATTATGCCCCCATACCGTTTCTGAGCCCCCAATTACAAACCATGTACTGCAAACTAGCAACGTAACAATGTAAATAATCGCAAGTGCCGGAGGGGGTAGAATTGTCACATTAGTTCTAATTAATGAAAACTTCTAGTTGATGAATATCGGGGCTAAAATTTTCGGATCTATTCTTTTTCGCCCGCCCCCAGCTTAGTGGGCATATAATTTTAACGACCCCAGTCACACGTGCAACTTTTTACATAGTAATGTGATATATAACAACACAAGTTGTAATTGGGGGGGGGGGGTATACCTGGAATTTTTTAGATCTGGACCGAGAAAAATAAGCCACCGCCGGGGTTCGATCCCAGGACTTACTCATCAATACCATGTCGAGTCATCGCCATTTCGCACTCAAACGAAGCTGATTGGCACTATTCGAGCTTTACTTTTTATACAATTATGATGGTTCAATCAAAAATTGAATTTGTCCTTGAAGTTCAAAAATGATATTAACCAATTTTGTGAAAATTATTAGTTAAAACTCAGATAATCAAGTACTAAAAATTGGTGACAAAACTTGAACATGCGGAACTGAATTCAAATTTCTGTCGATGCTTCAAATAAACAGAATTTAAATTAAAGTATGCACGGCGAGTGCTCTTTTTTGTCATTTACGTTTGTCTAAGTTGCCATTTTGCCGTCTTGAGACCTAATACAACTTCTGACCGAAGTATAAAGATTATGGTCGAGGCAAAATTTAGGTTGTATTAGCATTCATTGGGGGACTATAATTTGAGGGGACTGTAAGTGCAAGGACACAAAACTGTTTTTTAAGAGGTACAGAATGAAAAAGAATATGCGCATCTCAATACCAACTGCAATGAAACGTTTTTCATGAAGCTACCAGCATTTTTTATTTTGCAAGGTTTTTGTTGCTAAACGGAAGCTTTTCATTCAAACAGAGCTGAATTTGCAAGCAATTGCGTGCTTCCAGATGGCTCAGAGGCACAGAAAAGCTGTCAAACAACTGTCAACAAAAATATAGGAGTATTTCATTAAAAAAACCTGCAGGAAGATCCATTAATAAATTTTTGCACTTTGTTTAACTGCACTGTGAAAATGAACACAATTGCCTGCAAAATTTGAATGATAAAAAGGCCAATCAATGGAGATAAATAATTTTTTGAAACTTTCAGCTTTATAATGACGAAGACTTTTCGGAAAAGTGTTGTTGGTTCCAAAAAATGATAACCCGGGTTGACGAAAAGTTATAATCATAGAACTTTCATATTATGGACCATTGACTTCATAATTCAAAAAAGTTTTAAGAGATTGGTAAAAATATAACTTTGCCATAAATGAAAGTTCTATGACTAAAACTTTTTCATAAATGGAAGTTTTATGACTACAACTTTTCCATAATATGGAAGCTCTATGGTTACTACTCTTCCATAACAACAGAAAGGAGGCATTTAAAGAGTCTTGGTTTCCAGTCACATTGAATGATTTAAACAGCGTTTGTTCTCTTTTTGCATACGTCACATATGACTAGTTTAGTCGGCTCTGGAAAAAAGTTAAAAAGTTACGCATTACATTCAAATTGGCTGTTAACAAGCAATTAAATTTATTTTTACTCTATGAAGTTTTATGACTACGACTTTTCCATAAAGTAATGCAAAAATGTCACCTGAGGCTCAGATTTGAGTTGACTGTAAAGAAATTGCAATTTTCGAAACATCTGGAAATTACGATTTCTAAATCTTAGGGTTCAAAAAAAAATTTTTTATGAAGTTCTATGACTACAACTTTTCCATAAATACGGTATCACTGAAAAATAATTTTTTCGAAAATTTTTCTATTTAATTTTTTGAAACACACTAATTGTGCATTGTTTTAGCCCTCTTCATGATTTCTTTAAAAGTTTGTTAATTTACAACTTTCATACAATGAGAGGTCTATGATTACAACTTTTCATAGAAGCCATAATATGAAGTTTTAATTTTATAACTTTTTGAATTATGGGGTCAACCCGGGAAGCCTAATCTAGGTTCCTACCAAAGACGAAGCAGATGGAGGTGATTGCAATCTTGAAGAGCTCAAAATTGGGAGAAATAACTGGACATCAGTTATCTTTATATAAGACGTACATATATACAAGTTGTCCCTCGGAACTCTTTAGTATTTGCCCTGTAATATTTTGTTTGTTCCTTCAAATTAGCTTCCAGAGTTCGTTTGTTGAAGGAAAGATTAAAATTGTATCCCAGTAATTTCTAATCAATCTCGCATTTAACACCAGAGGGTAGGTTTTTCTGAAAAAGTTAATAAAATTGCAGGATCTTTTCCGTTTGTGCCCCCAGTACGTTATGCAACCCCCAGTTTCCGAACAACTGTCATTAACATGGTAAATCATTATATTAAGATATGGCACATGCGTCTGTGGGGGAGGGGGGGGGGTGGGTGCAAATAATATGTACCCACTAAGCTGGGGGGGGCAAAAACGGAGAAGATCCAATTTGCATTGTAGTTTACTGGGTCTCTTATATTAGAATCCACAGTTGATTTGTTTGCGTCAAAGATGAAGTGATTTTAGATCCCAGTAGTTTTGGACCAGTTCCACCAATTAAAAGAACTGATAAGTTCAAAACGATTGGTTTTAGATTAATGAGACGTGTGATAGGTGAATAGAGTTAATTGCAAAAACCCCGAACAGGTGTTAGTCAACCGCTGAGGAGATTGCACCTTGAAGGATACTGCCCATTTTTAGTCGATGAGCAGCAAATACGAGGTTAGAGACTGAAAGTTTGTTTTTTTTCTAGTTGAGCTAAAACTTTTTGTTCATTAGGAAATATTATTTTTACTGGTGAACTCAGAAATCACAGAGTAACGTCTGACTTCTTTTAATTGAAAAGATTTTACCAACTGGTACCGCTAATTCACAGTTTTGAAATTATTAGCCTGGATACCCCCGAATGCCCGCGGCCCAAGTCGATCTGATCAGCGACAAATCATGTCTATATGGCTTGATACTCCCCCAGTGCGTGGACCAAGTCACTGCAGAGCTGGCTTGGTTCTGCACCGCAACCCGATCTGGGCATAAACATTATATGCCTCCCTACGCTTGGGAGTCTTAGATAATGTCAAAAATCTTTTATTATAGTTTAAAGCTGACATTTGAAGATCATGTGATCATATTTTATTTGCCACCCTCTTTGTAATTGGTTGTTTCTCAAATGAAAGAGACTAACTCAAAAGGACTTTCAGTAGTTTGCGTTCAGTTAAACTCGTCTTTACCTTTTTGTAATCCCTGATGGTGGAAAAATGCCGCTATTCCGTTTGCTTCTCTTTCCACCTCTTCAAAAGTCCACTCACAACCCTGGAACTTAAACATAGTCCTTTTAGGGTATTTTCTGGCAGTCTCTTCAAACAGTTCAACAATCGATACATTTTCTCTCTTCATTTTCTCAGTACTCATTTTGATCTTGAGAAGCACTCGACCAAATCTCAGGTCACGTGGTAAAGTGTGCCATATTAGCCATAATGTCTCTTTCCCAAGAAGTAAACAAAGTATTGGGATGAACAACAACAACAAATAAACAACCCACAACATGCTCAAGCTTATCTACGAATAAAAATGACGGAATATCGGAACTTTTCTATTATTACCCCAGCCCCCTCCACTAGGTCAAGGCGCCCTCAGTTAAAGAAACGTCGCCACTACTTATTAAACCAATATGCTGTAATGAAAAACGTACGCACTGGGTTCAATAATATCACCCACTAAGCTGCGGGGAGGTGGTGTTCAAGTATTAGCACCCCCGTACCTTCCATTCAGTCAGCATCAGAACTGAATCAGAACATTTTCAGAATAATTTTAACTTTCAGTACTGATTCAGAACGTTTTCAGAATAGTTTCTGTATTGATTCTGAAACCTCTCTGAATCAGAGCAAAATTCAGAATCTATGTCCTCTGAATTTCTCTGAATCAGAAGAAAATTCAGAGTGCAATTCTGAATTAGTTCTGAATCAGAAGAAAATTCAGAAATTTTTGAAAATTGTTCAAGCTTGGTTTTTTTTACCATGCTATACCAGTTTTCCTAGAATTTATTTCAGTAACTCCGCCACTGCCGGTCCCCAGCCCGGAATGAAAAAGGAGGAGGGTTTAAACCACACAGAACATACTGGAAAATCTCAAAAAGTCAGTCTTTAACTTGACTTGAGAAAATTTCCGACAACCTATATAGATTTCATCAATTTCTACAGGTTTTGTATGAATTTGTATTTTTAAGGACCTGAGAGCAAAAGCAACGGTAAAACCTGGCTTGGCTCACGAACTTAGTTATGAATTTACCCTAATTCAGAGAAAAATCAGAGTCTGATTCAGAGTCTGATTCAGAGTCTGAATCAGAGTCTGAATCAGAATAATTCAGAGTCTGATTCAGAGTCTGAATCAGAAAAAATTCAGAGTCTGATTCAGAGTCTGATTCAGAGTCTGAATCAGAGTCTGAATCAGAGAATTTCAGAGCCAAATGTGACATGATCAGACTCTGAATCAGTACTGAATTGTTTCTGAAAATCTTCCTGATTCAGTACTGAATTACTCTGAAAGTTAGGTACGGGCCCTCTAAGCCGGGGGGGGGGGTCGCAAATGGAAAAGATCCCAAATTTCTTTCAAAATTATTTTGTATTTTATAGAAGTTTTTATAGATACCAACTGTATTTTGATGAAAATTATTAGTCTGATTAAAGCGAATCAGTTCTATATAAGGCTTTTTATCTACAGTTCGAAGTGTAAAGACTAAAGGTCGCTATTATCAGGGTTAAAGATCTATAACATCTATAACACCTTCTTGCATCACAAAATAAACTCAACAAAATTCGTGTCGAGTTCGCTAAAATACGCCTCAGAAATAATCAAATAATAGCACGTCAAACAAGTACCAATTCAGGGCAAACTCAAACACACCGATGGTTTAGTTTCAGAATTTGTGACGCATATTCGAACTTCATGTAGAATCATATATTGACCGATGATTTGTAGATCGTTTTGTTAATTTTACTATGTGCTAGCCTCGAATTTTCGTCGAATTAGTAGATGAAACTTTGCATAACCGCAGCTTGTTGTAATTCTTATCAATGTGCATAATATCTAATACGCAGAAAGCATGTACGTTTTGTTCATATCTGTTTATCAGTTATGCCCAACAAAAGTGAGTCATTGAAATTTTGCGAAAGTTACAGCCAAGTTGAAATTTTGTCACTAAATTTTGTGTTGGGGCATAATTGAATCACTCCTTTCTCCTAGAAACAATTAGACCTCCTGTAGGTTTTATTTGAGATCACTTTCGGGTGAAGTTCAGAGAACATTTGAAAGTGCTTGAAAATACTTTAAATTTTAAAGCTTTGACGTTGATTTTTTCAGCTGATTTAAGTAAGTTGATGTAATTAATGCGAACAATTAACGTCATTTTCAGGCAGTTTAAAGGTAGCTAAAAAAATCTCACGTTATCTTATCTTCTATTTTCGTCAATTCAGTCAACACTGAACTTTATTCAGGTATGGTAAAACTAAACCAACGTGTCAGGGTAGCAAGGTCGTTTTTCACTTTAATATTTTTGAAAAAAAGTGTTTTTTTTTTAAATTTTAAATATGCAAATGTTTTGACTTTGCGCACCAAATTGGGGAAATCTGTATGCAGATGCGTTTTATTTCAGTACATCCTTTGTTTACACCTGAAAAACAAACAAGAGCAACCTAATTTTTAAGCTCTTTAATGCGAGTTTGGATTCATGTTCTGCTTATTTTTCTTTTTTCGTTCCGAATTGCATAATTATTATACAAAAGAGGTTCCAGTTCACAGACAGACGTTGGGAAAATTTTGTTTGACTGTCTTCTTTTTTAAAAAAAGTTGTAAGAGAGTGAGAAAGAAATGCATTTGAAATGCTATGATAGAAAAATAAAACAAAAGCTTATTTTTAGGCTTGATCTATCAATACCTATCAATTTAAAAATTCACCAAAAAAAATATTTCCAAGACAATTGAATTTTTTTTGCAAAATTACCACTCTTTAATCGTATAAATCTCTCCTGAAAACAGTAGATGGCCTTTCATATTGAGACGCTAGAAACCTTTTCAAAATATATTACAGCTGAAAAATCGCTAAATAACTTGATTGCTATAAGCGAAGTTTAGAATTTGTCTATTCAAGTAGCTGGTCTGTTCGGAAGAAATTGTATAGTGTTGTAAAAGCAGTGTTCTAAAAAAGTAGTGGTAAATGATCTCAAAACGAGCAATATCACTAAGGAGTGTTTTTGTTACAACTTTTGACGCTTTTGTCTATAAAACAATATTTGACAAAAAGACATGAATTTCACGAATTTTGTTCTAAATTTTCCAATAAGCATTGGATGCATGAACAGTAGTGGATAAAAGGTGTCTTCCAACCAAACACTCAACACTAACGTGTATTCATGTTTGATTGGAAGACACCTTTTATCCACCACTACATATACACACTCAATCAAGCACTCAACACTAACGTGTATTCGTGCTTGAATAAAAACTAACTTATATCCACTACTGAATATACACATTACACTTTACATTTTCCCATTCCTATACATTTAAAAACTATCATTTCTTGTTCCTTGTTCACTTAGTGCAATCCACTAGTACAGAGTTAAGCTGGTAATTAACCGTTATCAGACGGATAGTTTGGGTTCTATCCCCACTGACTTCAGTGGACGTCCCCAGACACTAGTGTAACTAATGAGACCGTGTAAAAAGCACGTTAAACCAACTTGCGAAATCTGTGAAGCCACTTTGTGGATAACTTGAACAAAAAACCAGCTTAACTCTACACATTTATATTAAATCTTTCAGCACATCCCTTGAATCTATCTTTAGTACGTGTATATCTTTATCTATGTATAACAACACATAATCCACACCTAAATTGGTTAAATCTAAATCAATTAGTATGCTGATTTACATTACAAATTATACAAGATATATAGATTTGAATCATTTTAATGTGTATTTATATGATCAAAAAAATCCCTATTCTTAAAGTAACCTTTACGGATATGAGCATTCAAATGAACTACCTAAACTTTTATCACAACATTTTCTCCATGATTTATCATTACAACTAACACATTTTACTGATTTAGACAATTTTTATTTTTATATTTTCAAAAACGAATTTTTGTCCTTAAAAAACGATTTCTAAAGTTGAAAACGTAAACTTGTGTTATAATTATTATTTGGCCTTTGAAACAAGGAAACTCCTTACTAAACACAATTTAATTGATGAACACTTAGACAGAACGAGAAAGGAGGTTGAAGATGCGGTGGAAGATGGGACTATGGAGAGGGTGTATGATACAGATCAAGATGAAAACTTTCTCACGCACAAACCTAAAGCTAAAAATAAACCCAAATCTCAAATTCAAACTCAGCCTCGAACTCAAATTGAAACCACGCCCAAAGTTGAAGTCCTATGTCTGGTCTGTGGTGAAAAGCTTTTAAAATGATACTGCCCGACAAACTCATATGAAAAAACACTGGCGAGAGATCATAGCTTCAACTGGCGATTATGAAATTAAATCAAGTTTTACTCATCGACTGCTAAATATTACTAAATCTAATGATGAACTTATTGCAAATATCAATGAACCAGTATATTATATATTAGATGAATCCGAGTCAAATATATCATATGAATATAAAGTTACCGTTAATTGTTTATATAAGAAGAGAGCGTCCGAGGAGGAAGGGGCCCCGGCCCTGGTCCCCTCAAAACTATTAATACAAACTTTAGAACATAAAAGTATATGACTAAAGATCATCGAATAGATCCAAATCAATGGCTTCATTATTTTAGAGAAAAGTATGAAGGTTATGGTTATCGTTAGGATAACCATCACAAGGATCTTTCACTGAACAAACACATGTTTTAAGAAGTAGAACAAAAGAAATGTAAAATATGAAAAGTGATAAATTTAGTTTTCTTCGCCTATGTATTACAGCGGTGTTATATCCTGTAACTGATCACGAAACTAGTTAAAATAACTATATTAATAATCTAATTGAAGACTGGGGGGATAATGAATAAGTATCGGATTATTTTAAAGGAATACAGAATAAATAGAATATTAATTTATGGTTTTATAGACCTTCAACTGAAGATAGTTCAAAAGTAGAACGACTAGAAAAAGCTCAAATTTCGTCAAGTTCGTAAGAATGTAAGAATAGTAGTCTGGAATGAACACTGTGCTTTAATTAGGAACATAGAAGTATTATTGGATAGACCTGATACTAAACATGCAAAGTTTTTGTTTTGTGATAATTGTACTTATTGGTTTAATTCTCAACAAAATATGAAGCTCATGAATGCTGCTTACAAAGCAAACCAAAGAGTGTTTGCCCTAAATTAAAACAAATCAAACTCAAGAATCATCACAAAGAACAAGAAGTGAAGAATGTTGTCTATAGTGATATTGAATGTTTTAATGGTAATTACCAATCATATTTTAGCCGAAATTGTATAAAAGATTATGTTAAACGTCTATTAGAAATAGAAACAAAGCACAGTGTTAAGTTAAACAAAACAATAATATTTAATAAAGATAATTTTTTATTATGCAGCCAATAACACTTGTCATATATGTGGTAAAACATGTATTAATAAAATAAGAGATCACTATCATGAAACATGTAAATATAGAGGTCCTTCATGTAATATTTGTAATCTTAACTATAGACAACAAAACTTCATTCCTGTTATACTTCATAATGGTAAAGGTTATGACTTCAATCTATAATTCAATGAGCTCTTCAAACAGAATGGTGGTAAAAGAAGAGTAGATGTTTTACCTAATACTAATGGTAAAGCTAGACTGTTTTGAGCAGGCATACTAAAGTTTATAGATATTTAAAGTTTTAAGACAATGTCTCTTGATAAAATGGCTAATGTCTATAATATTGAAAGTAAAACATTATATCGTTATAAATAACTTAAAGATGAAATTAGCTATAATAATATTTTAGGTAATCTGTCAATAAAAGACTTTAGATCATCACTAACAAATAAGTTACAACTCCAATCGGAAGCTGATGAGACTAATAGAAGTCATAGTAAGAAAACAAGTAAAGAATTAACACTAGAGTATATGAAAAAAGATGTTAAAATATTAGAACACTGTTGCAATCTATTTGTTAAGTTAAACATAAACACACATAAACTCAAAACTCTACATTATATTAACCTACCTGGTTACAGTTTTGATTGCTTCCTAAAAATAAGTAAATTGAATTAGATACAATACAAGACGAACAATTGCTTAAAGGTTTCATTGTTTCTATAAGAGGTGGTATATGTGGTGTTATGGGTGATAGATATGTTAGTAATGGTGAAACATTGGTGAAGCCGGTTTCCTGATGAACGAAGTCCCATAGTATTAGAAATATCTGGTATTTTGGCGACAACAACTTATATGATTATGCATTAATGCAGAAACTGCCATAAAAGATTTCGAATTAATTACCACCACATCTTTAGACGAGGTGCTAAGTACTCCAGAAGATAGTGTCTACGGCTGTTGGGTTATCTGTGATTTAAATTACATAAATGAATTTAAAGATAGAACCAGTAACTTTCCACTAGTACCTCTTACAAGAGGAGTAGAGGATAATGAATTAGGTTATGAGAAAAGGTCACCAAATTTTCCAAAAATTGAGAAACTATTAATAGATCAAAATGATAAATATGAATATCCAATACACTATAGAATGTTATAGTTTGTCGATAAGTTGGGTATGAAAGTTCTTAAAGTTCATAGAATAATCAAAGTCAAACAAGACTATAATATTAGAAACTATTTTGAACTTAATACAAAAATGAGAACAGAAACTAAAACTGAGGTTGAGAATGATAGATTTGAATTAATGAATAATTCTCTATTTGGTAAAAGTTGTGAAAATCAATTAAAGTATTTAGAAGCTAAACTTCTAACAGATGATTTTGAAATACTTAAAGTTGTTAGTAAACCAACATGTAAAGATGTAAATAGATATGATAGTTATACTTTCATAGAATATTCTAAGAAGGAGATAAAATATGATAAACCAATATACTTAGGCTCAATTGTATTAGAACTCAGTGAACCCCACAGGTATGGTTTCTTTTATAATGTATTGCAACCATCTTTTCAAGATCTAATGTTACATTATATAGAAACTGATAGTTTTGTATTAAGTTTTACTGAAGGTTTTATCCCCAATGAATATATGGACTTAAGTAATTTAAATATACCAATTAGAACCAATAATAAAAAACCTGGTATATTCAAACATGAATTTGGAAGTAAAGACATAGAAGTGTTTATAGTCTTAAAACCAAAGACTTAAAGTTTTAAGAGTGGAACCTCTAAAGAGAAAGGAGTAAAGAAAGAAAACAATGGTAGAAAAGAAGACCATTATAATGCATTATTGTATGACACAGAAAGAACTTTAGAAGAATGTAGAATACAAAAAGTGGGAGATAAAAAGGCTACTATTAAAATTAGTAAGAGAAATCAAAGTAACCAGGATGATAAAAAAAATCAATGTAAATAATTTTAAAAGCTATCCTCAAGATAAAAACTTATATTTATTCAAAGGAGGTTTAATAAAAAAAATTAATACTACATCATTGGAACAATTTTTAGATTTGGGGCTAGAAGTAAATAAAGACAAATTAATAAATAATAATAAAGAATTAACTATTAATGATAATGAAATGTTAATCCCTGCTGCTATTAAATATTATAATGATTTAACTTATTTTTCATCCTTACAAATTAAAAATGACAAAGCTAGATAAATTTATGGAATTAAAAAATCTAGAAAAACAAAACAGAAGAATTAGAATGTAAGAGAAATTAAGACAACAAGAATATTCTGGAGAAATAGAAGAGTTATTTGATTCTTTAACTAAAACTTTAAACACTATAATGAACAGAGTTTAGCATTGGGTGAACAAACATTAAGAGCATTTGATTGGCAAAAACAAGATTTAGACAAACAAAAAAGAGCTACTAATGAAACTGCTTCATGGATCAGTGAAGCCGGTTCTCAGATCTGTGAAGCATGGAAGAATTCCCAAGAAACTAACCTACAAAATGAACTGGAAACTCAAAAAGAACCACTGGTTATAATTGATACAGACAAAGCCAATGTTCCTCATTTAACGAGTGCTCAATCTAACTCATAATTAAAGTTTAAACTCAGACATTTACCTACTAGGAAATATACAATGAATGGTGCTGATATAACTCTTGAGCAAAATGCATTTATAGTTGGGGATAATCTATATGAGTTTTCAGATGGCTTTATTAATTTATTACCAATACAAATTTAATATATGAGGACATTGGAGATGAGGATGAAAAAAAATAAAAATTTTTTTACGGGAAATAAAATTTGATGTAGGAGTGGGTGATAAAAGAAGCAAATGTTATAAAACAATAAAACACATAATTGAAGCTAAAGGAAATTGTTATTGAGGTAGAGGTCTTATTGACCCCAACAATCAACTAAATTGCCATGTAAACGGTTTAGTAGAAAGATTAGAATTACTAATACTAGAAACAAAAGCTCGCCATGATGGATTCTATGATGAAATGTTAAATATATCTAAACAACTATTATCAATGAATGTTGTTAAAAAAGAACAACTTGATAATTTTGTTTTTATTTATGGTAAATAAAGAAAGCTATGACTACATTCATAAATAAACTGCAACAACAACAACAATTACTAGCTAAAGAAGTATTCAGCCCTCCAATAATAAAGTTTAGAAGAGAGAGAATAATACCAATTTATAAAGATGAAACATGGTCAGCTGATTTATTTGATAAGTATTGCTTAAGTAAATATAACAATAATTATTAGTTTGTAAGTAGTGAGTTTTACAATAAAATGTTCAAATCTTTACTAGAAGTAGTGAGTTTTACAATAAAACGTAGTGAGTAGTGAGTTTTAGAATAAAACGTTTAAATCTAGTGAGTTTTACAAGTTTTACAATAAAGTAGTGAGTTTTACAATAAAACGTTTAAATCCTTACTAAAAAAATATGAAACTGAACTATATTCCACATATAGTGATAATAAAGACGTTTTTATAGAAAGATATAATAGAACGTTATTACACAGAATTAAAAAAACCAATGTTCACCAACGGGGATGGTAATTGGGTAAATATACAAAATGATGCTGTTGTATCATATAATAATAAACACACATCAATAAATATGACACATGTTGATGCTTCTAATAATCCTGATAAAGTTAAATACTTTGTTAAATCTTCCAAATCAATACCCACACTTAAAGTTGGTTATTATGCCAGGAAAGCTGACCAACGTAACATTTTCTCTAAAGGATACACTTCTAACTGGATTAGAGAATTATTTAAAGTTAATCAAGGTCTAAAAACCCAACACCAACATATAGAATAGAAAATTTTAATGGTGAAATAAAAGAAGGCAAATACTATGAACAGGACTGATTAAAATCCGAGTTTAATTTCGAATCTTATAAAAAGGGATTTAGAATCTTTAAATATAGACCTCCGGTCATCTGCAAAGCCGTTTCTCTGATTACCCAGCAAGCTAAATAGGTCTCCGGTTAGCTTAAAATTAGATAATTTTTTTTCTGTAAACAAAAACAAAGGTGACATGAGACAGATTTAACCAGGCTACACAACCATCATTATCAATTATTAGTCTGTCAGCAACTAAGGCCCCTCAACTATTCCTAGAAGATAAGGATAGTATTGACATGAACGATAGCTATAAAATTACAAATGTACACCCTCCCATAAATGAAAAAGATGTTGTTAATAAAGATTATTGTGATAGCAACCTATAATCCTGTTCTAATAAAATAGATTTTTTAAATAAAATTATAACTGAACTAAGAAAAGGCGACTTTGATAAAGTTACATTTAAAACATTACAACTTAATAACATACAAGTTCATGATGATTTAATTAATGAGTTTATTAAATCAGCAAAAGTCGTTACAATTACTGGTAACTTTTGTAATAAAGTTGCTAGTGATACTATCTCTAAGTATAATCTATTAAAACAAGAATTTGATAATATTAACTTTAATCAGAATATTACTGATATACAGTTGGTTGATATGTTCACCACAGGTCTAAAGGATTGTAAAGATGTTAATGAAGAGACCGATTCTGCTGTTGATGAAGCTCTTACAAAGAATAAAAAGTCAATAGTACAATATATAATAGCTATTTCATTAGAGATTAAGCTAGACAACAAAGAGCTAGCAAGACTTGAGATGCACTATGACTGTAATCATTAAGATATAATGAAAGAGATTTCGAGTTTTTTTACTTTATAGTTATGACAATGACTACGTCTATGACTATGACTATGACTATGACTATGACTATGACTATGACTATGACTATGATTAAGACTTTGACTATGACTAAGGCTATGACTGTGACTAAAACTAAAGCAAAATATTTTACTATAAAAATAGAAGAAAAAACCAAGTGCATCATTACCTTACCCTAATGTTAACTCCTTCTCAAAACAATACATAAATGATGAAATCTTAGCTATTAACCTAATAATAAATTTAATAATAATATTAACACTATAAAGGATAGTAGAAATTATTATGAAAATGAAACAAATAACTATAATAGGAAGTTAAGTAGATATAAAAATTATATTAACATAGCTGAGATAACAGAAAAACTATTATCATCAATAGCAACAACTACAGCAACTGTTTGTGGTTCATTACCAAAAGCAATAAATACTGAAATAAGAAATAAAATAATAAAGTACTCAAAAACGTATATTTTAAGTAAATATTATAGTGACAAGTTTAATAAACTATATACTAAATCAATGAATGATAAGAAAATAGATAATGATGAATATATTGAATTAGTTAAGCTATATGAAGATTATAAGGAGAATAAAAAAAACAAGCTGAGTTTTTTAAAACTGAAATTTTCAATTAAAAATATATTTAAAAAAGATAATATGTTTTTTTATAAAAATATTAGTACTAATAGTTACTATTAAATGTAGATCTATATCTAGTATTAGATTTAGATTCTTTTAAGATTAGATCTTTTCTTAATACCTAAACATAAGCCTCTACTTTTCTGTATTACTTTTATACCTTCACCAGCAGTTGCAAAATTAATTAAATCAGGTGTGGCTGATAAAGCCGCTCTAGTGATTCTAGTTGCAGTGGCACCTCCTACTTTATTCGCTATCTCTCAGGCTCTCATTGGATTATTAGCAACTTTCTTCCCAAAGTCAACTGTTGCTTTACCAACACTCTTAAAGAAATCTTTTAGTCCTTCTGCTTCTATTGTTGCATCACTGACAGTCATTGACTTATTTCTTCTACAGGTAGTACAATTACCCTTTAGCACTTTTGTACCCTTTGGAGTAATAGAACCTCTTATATTATTAGTGCCACTCTAATGTCTACCACCAACGCAATATGAATTAGTTTTAAACTTTTGTAAAAGACTCATGTCTATATATAAAAAATAATGGAATGCAAAACGCTTAGTCTTTTTGTTGTAAAGCCTAAGGTAAAGCCTAAGATAAAGACAAATACAAAAACTAAGACTATGGCTAAGCTTGAATCTAAGGGTCTATCTCTAGAGATTAAAAAGAAATTAGATGATTTTTATGCTAAGCGTTTCTTAAGACATCAAGGAAATAAATATAACTAGATTAATAGATATAAATATATCAATAACTATAACTAGATTGATAGATATAACTATATGAATGACTTTAACTAGAGTAATAGATATAACTATGTCAATGACTATAACTAGAATAATAGATATAACTATATCAATGACTATAAATAGAGTAACAGACATAACTATATCAATAACTATAACTAGAGTAAAAGATTTAACTATATCAATGACTTTAACTGGAGTAATAGATATAACTATATCAATGACTATAACTAGAGTAATAGATAAAACTACATCAATGACTATAACTAGAGTATTAACTAAAACTAAGATACTATATCAACCATCTTACTACCATCACTACTAACAATAATGATTCTTCAAGTTAACACTTGAATGCAGGACATATAATATCTGAAACACCACGAGCAATATTAAAATTAAGTTGTATTGCTTTTGCTCTTATATAATTTCTTCGATATCTAGTATCAAGTATGTATATTCTAAAATTACTTTTAAATGTTCTATGATTTATATATGGTTTAATACTATCTAGTAACCAACTATAATTTCTATTAAAACTTACAATCTCTTTATATGCAATTAAAATTCATTCTATCTTCAGGGTAGTTTACACTACCAATAGTACAAAAACTTTCGGTAACCTCCATTTCATTGAATACACTAGAATTATTAGTTTGATCATCAACATTTTTATTTTCAAAAGCCACTATTTATATTGAGGTATCTCAAAACTGCTCTCTGCCCTATATCAAACAAAAAGTTGGCAGCATCTGGTACATATTTGAAAAAAAATTTTTTTCATAGAAGCTAAAGCCTATATTATTCTTTTTACTTAATCCTTTCTGTTAAATTATTTCATTATCATTACTAGGATCAATACAAGGTACACACCAAGCTATATCTCTTATTTTGTATATTACAATCATCAGCTACTGCACCAGCTCCTGCATTAAGTCTAAATAATTCTCTATCTTTACTATTTTTTTAGTATTAACTTAAAGCCTATGCCATATATAATCTTTTCTATATCATTTATATATCCAAATAGATCTTTCATTTAAATCATCATAAGCAAATGACCTCTTTCTGCAGCAGCATGATCACCTTTTTATTAACTATCTCTTTCTCTTTGATCTCCAACAAAACCACTTTCATTTTCATCACTAGTGCTGGTTAGTAATTTATACAGATTATGATGAACGTGATTTATATATTCGATTGTTTTAACTTTAATAGTTTCTTCTAGTTTGACGGAACTAAATAGTTCAATTAAACCACAGTTCAGTAATCTAACGTTAGCATCATTAGCTATTATACCACCGCCATTACCGGAAAACGTAATATCTATCTCGAAATAAATTTCTTGTATGTTTAAATTAATCTCTTCTCTACTAATTAAGGTATTAATAATATTGTTAAACATATTCATTGTTGCTATATTGTTTGTTTTATAATTTATTATCTTGCTATTGTGTATGTCATTGCTATATATATACTGTCTCTTTATTTTAAAGTCCATTTTTATAAGTTAAAAATGACAGACAACTTAATTTTTCGCGAACTACAAAAGATACTTGAAACTCTAACTAAAACTAAAGAAGAACACATACTTAACTTTAGAATGATAAAACCAACAGAAAAGTTTAACTTTTGTGAACCTATACTTATTACAACAAAATTGGGTTTAAATAGATTATCGGATTTTAACTCGGTGTTTAATGTGAATAGAAGGAATAATCTATTTTTAAATGCCAGTGTGGTTTTAGTTGGTGAAGAACTGGTGGAGGGTCGTAGTTCTAACTTTAACTGTAACACTAACACTGACTTTAACACTAACACTAACAATAACCCTGACTCTAATATTACCTCTACTCTTAATTCTATTTATAAAGCAACCTCTTTATTATATTCAACTATTGTACCTGGTGCACATGAATTATCTGAAATAAGCCGAACTAGCAGAATTAATAAAATAAGAAACTACTGATAATGTTACAATATAACCTGATAGGAATACAATGAAATATAAAATGGAAATAAAACAAGGAGCACTTAGCTTTGATCTAGAAAACTCAAAAACCCCATTACTAGGATTTAGAAAAATAGTATATAAACAAGGTAAATATACAAAAGATTATTGATATTATGGGTTTTAGTACCATTAACATTCATTGTAATGTTATATCTGGTGTTAAAGATAATGGTAATAACACAGACATACGATATACTTTTACTCTAACAGAACCACCAGGCTTCTTGATAAATATTATACCAACTAATATCTTAAATCAAAATGTAACAAAAGAAAGAATATTACATATTGAATTTCATATTAGAGACGAACATAGAAGACCAATTGATTTTAATGAAGATGTATTGAGTTTTACTTCACATATGATTTAATCTCTCTCTATAATAATAGTTTTTATCATAGATATAGTTATAGTTATATATAGTTATACATATAGATATATGTATAGATATAGATATAGACACAGATCCAGATATAGATATAGATATAGATATAGATATAGATATAGATATAGATATAGATATAGATATAGATATAGATATAGATATAGATATAGATATAGATATAGATATAGATATAGATATAGCTATAGATATAGATATAGATATAGATATAGATATAGATATAGATATAGATATAGATATAGATATAGATATAGATATAGATATAGATATAGATATAGATATAGATATAGATATAGATATAGTTATAGATATAGATATAGATATAGATATAGATATAGATATAGATATAGATATAGATATAGATATAGATATAGATATAGATATAGATATAGATATAGATATAGATATAGATATAGATATAGATATAGATATAGATATAGATATAGATATAGATATAGATATAGATATAGATATAGATATAGATATAGATATAGATATAGATATAGATATAGATATAGATATAGATATAGATATAGATAGAGATATAGACATAGATATAGATATAGATATAGGTATAGATATAGATATAGATATAGATATAGATATAGATATAGATATAGATATAGATATAGATATAGATATAGATATAGATATAGATATAGATATAGATATAGATATAGATATAGATATAGATATAGATATAGATATAGATATAGATATAGATATAGATATAGATAGAGATATAGACATAGATATAGATATAGATATAGGTATAGATATAGATATAGATATAGATATAGATATAGATATAGATATAGATATAGATATAGATATAGATATAGATATAGATATAGATATAGATATAGATATAGATATAGATATATATATAGATATAGATATAGATAGAGATATAGACATAGATATAGATATAGATATAGGTATAGATATAGATATAGATATAGATATAGATATAGATATAGATATTGATATAGATATAGATATAGATATAGATATAGATATAGATAGAGATATAGACATAGATATAGATATAGATATAGGTATAGATATAGATATAGATATAGATATAGATATAGATATAGATATAGATATAGATATAGATATAGATATAGATATAGATATAGATATAGATATAGATATAGATATAGATATATATATAGATATAGATATAGATAGAGATATAGACATAGATATAGATATAGATATAGGTATAGATATAGATATAGATATAGATATAGATATAGATATTGATATAGATATAGATATAGATATAGATATAGACATAGATATAGATATAGATATAGATATAGATATAGATATAGATATAGACATAGATATAGATATAGATATAGATATAGATATAGATATAGATATAGATATAGATATAGATATAGATATAGATATAGATATAGATATAGATATAGATATAGATACAGATATAGATATAGATATAGATATAGATATAGATGTAGATATAGATATAGATATTGATATAGATATAGATATAGATATAATTAAAGATATAGATATAGATATAGATATAGATATAGATATAGATTTAAACATAGTCATTGTTATAGCCATAGTCATAGTCATAGACTTAGACTCAGAGTTAGCCAAAAACTTAATCATACTCATACAATTAAATTGCAAAACTCTCCAATCCCAATTAGTTCCTAATTTAGCATTAATAATTTTATTTTTAGATATATCAATAACGAGATAGTTTTTAGGCTCTCTCCATAGTTCATTGCATAATTTTTTAAAAACTTTATAATCAAGCTCAGCTTCATTAAAGAAATTTTGATATATAGATGCGAGGTATAGACCTCTTTGTTCAAAAAGAATAAATAGATTAAAATTCTCTTTAACACTATTTCTATCTAATTAGAACTTATTTTGATTAAGATATATCATATTACAATTACTATGTCTACCTCTACAAAAGTATTCATTCATAAATGGTTCTTTGGCTTTAACATCATAAAATATCTTAAGTTTTTATAAGTCTTTTGGTAGTTGATCAGGAGAGGGTAAGTCTTTTACATCTTTAACAAACTCAATAGTTGCTTTATGGGTATTCGACTATGCTTTGCCACCTTTATAACTCTCTACAACTTCATATTGCTCACCAGCAGGACCAATGATGTATAGTTTATCGAAATATATATTACTTATAATTAATTCTTTTAAGAAGAATGTTTTTCCACATTCACTAGGAGCGGATATTATACATCTAAAGTTCCCACGGATTGCAACATTGTCAATAATATCTTCATCACACAATAATAATTGTAGACTTCCTTTCACCTTAGGTTGATTGGTGTAACCACTACAGGGATTTTGTTCACTTCTCATATTGATAAATTGATCATCATCATAATCATCAATATTATCTTTGACATCATCTTTGACATTGACATTATCTTTGACATTATCTTTGTCATTATCATTGACATCATATTTGACATTATCATTGACATTGACAATGTCATTGACATTATCTTTGACATTGACAATGACATTATTTTTTATCATTATCTTTAACATTACAATCTAAGCAAGAACACTCATTATACAATTTAGGATATATAACTTGGTTAATTAGAATATTAGGAGCACTCTTTGTTCTAAATTCTCTATCAATGAGATCGAGCATGTATAGACAACATGCACCACAATAAGATTCATCTTATTCTTGTATTCTTTCATCAGATCCTAGTTCAACATATTCTTCTTAGAATGATGAAGGGGTCCCAACTCCAAAACTATCAAAGTAATATATGGGATCACCACCTCTCCTTATAACTAAAACCCAATGGGTTCCATCAGTTGGATGTAGATTAACAATAATTTTAAAATTGGTTTCAAAGAGGTTATCTGGTTTTTGAGCTCTCTTTACTATTTCTGTTGCTATTAAACTTATATATCTACCAATACCTTCTATTTCAATATTACTCATAGCTATTTCTCAATGGTTCTATTACTATTAATTTCCTTATAGCTAAAGATTAACATTTTATTATAACAAAAAAATGATATATAAAAAAGGAGAAGAGTCGTATAGTTATAACAGTTTTTATCTTAATTATAATATGTTTTATATTATAAAGTTCAAAGCCGAGTAAATATACAAAAGTAGAAGAAAACTTTGAGGGTTTTATAAGTGAATATCTAGTGAGATTTGATTTTGAAAAGTCACCAATTTATACTATATTTTATGGTGGAACAGGAACTGGAAAGACATTTTTTGTTAGACAATATTTAAAATTATACAGGCCGCCAACTTCAACTTAAGGATTAAGTCCTTATATTTATAAAAAAAGTGATTATAGCAAAAAGAAGTTAAAACTGAACAAGTAAAGATAAAACATATAGACCCTAGTAAACATTGAGATAAACCCATAGCTAAAATTTAGAAGAAATTTCTTATATCTGGGAAGCAGGTGAAGTTCAAGAAGAAGAAGTTAAAGAAGAAATAGTTCAAGAACAAACCAAGGATAAAAATATATTTATAGTTTGCAAAGATGAAAGGGATTGGATAGATCCAGAAAAAAAATATTTTATGATGATTTTAATATGTGTGATGAAAAAATGATCACATTAGAAAATGAGTCTAATTTCAAAAATAGTGTAATTGTTCTTGATGATATGGGTAATAAGTTGAATAGCCATATAAATTCTTATTTCACAAAAGGAAGACATTAATATATTCAAATGGTTGTAATGTGTCATAAGCTGGCTCAAATAAATATTATGGCAAGAATGAACTGTGATACTATTTACATAACAACCTATAATGGAGGTGATCTATTTGATAATTTTAGTATAACATATGGATGTACACATGAATTCCATGATATAAATTGTGTTTTAAAAAGTAACCTTCATAATTGTACAGATGGAATAGATCAAATACTTCGTAATGGTATAATTAAATATGATAAGAATAAGAATACTTTTTTTTTATTTTTGATGGTAAAAGAACTATGATATATGATTAATGAGTTGGTTATTTAGATTTAAAAGCTCTTAGTTTAAAAGATGAAATATCAAGTGATGAGAAAATTATTTTTTTGCATATATGAAAACACTAATGATAAGTCCCACAAATAGAAATTTTATTAGCCGTAATAATTCTGAGTTCTTTTTTAATAAACTTCTTGAATCAAAAGGTATTGAAAAACGGAATGATGTTTTAACAAGAGAAACAGTGAGAACTAATTTTTTTTAAAACATACATGAACTATTTTTGGAATTTTTGCTGAAGCTATCTGATGTATCAATATATGGCCCCAGATACTAAAATCAAAACTGCAGGTTTTGTGCCAGCAGGTGCTAGTACTATGTAAAATTGAACACATACATTAGTTAATGGTTATAGGGCCCGGTCCACTTTTCACCTTAGTTATGGTTGGGGTGATGGCACTCCGTCCATGTTTCACCATGTTAATGATAACGTGTCCAAAAACTATAATGATAATGATATAACAAAAGACTCAATTGATATAGAACAATTAAATGAAAACAAAGGCAAATCGATTTTGTTATATGATAAAAAAAACCACGAGGGTTTTCAATATAAAGGTTAAAGCTGATTTAATTGATCTATATAACAAGAACGAAAAATTTAGTGATGATCTTGCTCAATATCATTAAGATAAATTAGCTCGGGATAATTAACAGTTTTAGATAAAAGATGAAGCGTTATTACATTTAATAGGTTGGGTAAACAATATTTAGATGAGTGTTTCAAGTCTAAAGATCACTCTAGAAATTTAATTTAAATTTTAGTCCATTAAAAATGAGTGCTATTAAATGTTCAGAGAATAAATGTAAATATATATATATATATATATATATATATATATATGGCACTCCTGCAAATCTAGTTCTTCATT
This sequence comes from Convolutriloba macropyga, assembly GCF_964194025.1. Taxonomy (NCBI): domain Eukaryota; kingdom Metazoa; phylum Xenacoelomorpha; order Acoela; family Convolutidae; genus Convolutriloba; species Convolutriloba macropyga. The sequence goes on from NC_134468.1 coordinate 12,350,039, forward strand.
ATCAAACAATTCAGAAGGTTAAAATAGGCAAATGTGTTTGTTGCTATAAAACAATCAATGGTGTTTGTATTGTTGAATATTGTAATTCTAAGAATAATAATGAAGATTAAAATTCTAAGAATAAAAATCCACGTGGCAACTCTGTTGAGCCTGACATTGATCCTATAACTAATCCGATTTTTGATCCTGTCATTGATCCACGTAGTGGCAGCTCTGTTGATCCCAACATTAATGCACATAGTGACAACTATAATTGATCCTAACATTGATCCACGTAGTGGAAACTCTTTTGATTCCATCATTGATCCTATTATTGATCCTAACATCAGTCCTAACATTGAAGAGACAAACTCCTTCGGAGGTCCACAAAATTGCAACTCTGTTGATCCAGAACAAGTTGCTCTTGTGGCTTTAGGTAAACCAAATAAAGTAAAGATTAAAAATTGTTAAGAGGTTTAAAAGAGGAGATTAAAAAAGAGTTAAAAGAAGAGATTAAGAAAGAGTTAATAGAAGAGTTAAATGAAGGGATTAAAATTAGATAAAAATCGTGTTACAGATGAAAGAGATTTAACCAATAACAAAACAACTATAAATTGATGTTTTTGTAAAAATGATAAAGATATATATTACTTCTAAAAAACCAGTAATGTATGTAAAGATTGTTGTTCAGAAAAAGTTTCTTATTCCGTATGAAATGCTAATTTCAATAGATCTCTCTTAAGAAACATATAAGGATGCATCATAAAAAAGGATATTTATAATTTTATTTTTATTACTATTATTATTATTATTATTATTGTTATTATTATTATTATTATTATTATTATTATTATTATTATTATTATTTTTTTTTTATTATTATTACTATTAATATTATTATTATTATTATTACTATTATTATTATTATTATTATTATTATTATTATTATTATTATTATTATTAAAATTATTATTATTATTATTATTGTTATTATTATTAATATTATTATTATTATTATTATTATTATTATTATTATTATTAGTATTATTATTATTATTATTATTATTATTATTATTATTATTATTATTATTATTATTATTATTATTATTATTATTATTATTATTATTATTATTATTATTAGTATTATTATTCTTATTATTTATTATCTGAAAAGGCCAAATATTATTATATTTCATTTAAGAATTAGAAATTTTTATAAAAAATTAAATTTTTTCTCAAATTTTATAGGATTATGGACTATGGTTTATGGATTATGGATTATGGATTATAAATATTTAGGTAGGGGGATTATGGATTATGGATTATATTAAAAGTGTAAAATTCAATATAAAAGTGTAGACTTAAGCTGGTTTTTTGTTCAAGTTATCCACAAGTGGCTTCACAGATTTTTCAAGTTGATTTTACGTGCGTTTTACACTGTCTCACTAGTTACACTACATCTGGGGACGTTCAAGGAAGTCAGTGGGGATAGAACCCAAACTATTTGTCAGATAACGGTTAATTACCAGCTTAACTCTGTACTAGTGGATTGCACTAAGTGAGACAAGAAATGATAATTTTAAAATGTATAGGAATGGGAAAATGTATATTGTAAAGTGTATATTCAGTAGTGGATATAAGTTAGTATTTACTCAAGCACGATTACACGTTAGTGCTTGATTGAGTGCGTATATGTAGTAGTGGATAAAAGATGCCTTCCAATCAAATAAGAATACACGTTAATGTTAAGTGTTTGATTGGAAGACACCTTTTATCCACTACTCTTCATGCATCCAATGCCTATCGGAAAATTTAGAACAAAATTTGTGAAACTCATGTCTTTTTGTCAAATATTGTTTTACAGACAAAAGCGTCAAAAGTTGTAACAAAAACACTCCTTAGTGATATTGCTCGTTTTGAGATCATTTTCCACTACTTTTTAGAACCCTGCTTTTACAACACTATACATTTTTTTTTGAATAGACCAATTACTTGAATAGACAAGTTCTAAACTTCGCTTATTGCAATCAATTTATTTAGCGATTTTTCAGCTGTAATTTATTTTGAAAAGGTTTCTAGCGTTTCAAAATGAAAGTCCTTCTACTGTTTTCAGGAGAGATTTGTACGATTAAAGAGTGGTAATTTTGCAAAGAAACTTTTGATTGATGTTTTTGATTGAACTTTTGAACTATAAATTGATGTTTTTGTAAAAATGATAAGGATATATATTACTTCTAAAAAACCAGTAATGTATGTAAAGATTGTTGTTCAACAAAAGTTTCATGTTCCGAATGAAATGCTAATTTCAATAGATCTCTCTTAAGAAACATATAAGGATGCGGCATAAAAAAGGATATTTATAATTTTATTTTTATTACTATTATTATTATTATTATTATTATTCTTATTACTATTATTATTATTATTATTATTATTATTATTCTTATTACTATTATTATTATTATTATTATTATTATTATTATTATTATTATTATTATTATTATTATTATTAGTATTATTATTATTAATGTTATTATTATTATTTTTATTATTATTATTAGTATTATTATTATTATCATTATTATTATTATTATTATTGTTATTATTATTATTATTATTATTATTATTATTATTATTATTATTATTATTATTATTTTTATTATTATTATTATTATTATTGTTATTATTACTATTATTATTATTATTATTATTTTTATTCTTATTATTTTTATTATTATTAGTATTATTATTCTTATTATTTAATATATGAAAAGGCCAAATACTATTATATTTTATTTAAGAATTGGAAATTTTTATAAAAAATTAAATTTTAATTACCAGCTTAACTCTGTACTAGTGGATTGCACTAAGTGAGACAAGAAATTATAATTTTAAAATGTATAGGAATGGGAAAATGTATATTGTAAAGTGTATATTCAGTAGTGGATATAAGTTAGTATTTATTCAAGCACGAATACACGTTTGCTTGATTGAGTGCGTATATGTAGTAGTGGATAAAAGATGCCTTCCAATCAAATAAGAACACACGTTAGTGTTAAGTGTTTGGTTGAAAGACACCTTTTATCCACTACTGTTCATGCATCCAATGCCAATTGGAAAATTTAGAACAAAATTTGTGAAACTCATGTCTTTTTGTCAAATAATTTTTTATAGACAAAAGTGTCAAAAGTTGTAACAAAAACACTCCTTAGTGATATTGCTCGTTTTGAGATCATTTACCACTACTTTTTTAGAACACTGCTTTTACAACACTATACAATTTTTTTGAACAGACCAATTACTTGAATAGACAAGTTCTAAACTTCGCTTATTGCAATCAAGTTATTTAGCGATTTTTCAGCTGTACTTTATTTTGAAAAGGTTTCTAGCGTTTCAAAGTGAAAGTCCATCTACTGTTTTCAGGAGAGATTTGTACGATTAAAGAGTGGTAATTTTGCAAAGAGACTTCAATTTTCTTGGCAATAAATTTTTCTGGTGAATTTTTAAATTGATATGTATTGATAGATCAAGCCTAAAAAATGCTTTTGTTTTTTTTTCTATCATAGACATTCCTGCTTGTGAATTGGAATTTTTTCTTTGTCAAAGAACGGTCTACTCAGTTAAAATTTAACAGAATTCCGGTGAAAAACTGCTATGTTTTTTTACGAAACATCTGAGGCAAAAGAGTTTCTCTTTTGATATTCGTTTAGAATAATTTGGTTAGAAGTTGTAGTGAGCGAGTTAGTTCAAAAAATTTTCAAAAATTGAGTGTCCTGAAATGTTCAATAATAGCAATGCAAACAGTTTTTTGAAAGACACAAAAACCGATCCAATTTAAAAAAAATCACTTCATTATCTCCAACTGTTTCTTCAAAACTGCTATAGAGAGCTTGATTGAGAGGTAAGCTTCATGTGGGAAAAGATCGTTTTTTTTATATCTGTTTATCAGTTATGACCAACGAAAGTGATTCATTGAAATTTTGCAAAAGTTATGGCTAAGTTGAGATTTTGTCGCCAAATTTTTTGTTGTGGTATAAATGAATCATGCTTTTGCTCCAGAAACCAGTAGACCTCTCGTGTATGTTATTTGAGCTCATTTCCGGGTGAAGTTCTTGCTACCTTTGAATGTGCTTGAATACAATTCGAAATATTGAGGTATTAATGTTGATTTTTTTCTGCTGATTTATGTAAGTTAATGTAATTAACGCGAACAATTAACGTCCTTTTAAGGCAGTTTTAATGTAACTAAAATAAAATCTCAAGTTATCTTGTCTTAAATTTTGTTGTCGATTCAGTCAACACTTACATTAAGCCGGGTATGTTAAAAGTTCATTAACGTGTCAGGTTATTAGGGTCTTTTTTCCAGTACTTCACTCTTTTTTTTTTGAAAAAATTCATTTTTAAAAAAAACAATTTTCAAATAAGCAGTTGTTTTGATTTTCCTCACCAATTTGGGAAAATCTGTATGCAAATTCTGTTTTTTTTATTTCGTGTTTTGTTTACACATCAAAAACCTAAAAGCAACCTAATTTTTTAAGCTCTTACAAACAAGTTTAGGTTCATGTTTTGATTAACTTTATTATTTTGGTCCGAATTGCCAAATGACTATATAAAGGTGGTTCCCTAATCTTAGGAAGCTAATAGTTCAACCGGATCAATTGGCAGCGAAATTCAAATTCAGTGTTCATTGGATGGCCTACTAGATTCTTGTGTTAGACGTTGACAAAATTTGGTTTGCCAGTCTTGTTTTGCAAATTGCCTGATAGCAAATTGTCTTGCCTGATTGCAAATTGTTGAAGCAATTTCACTATTCAGAACAAAACATGTCTTTTGGACAGTGTTGCGGATTTACGCTCAAGCAAATTATGTTCATGCATCCAATTCCTATGAGGAAATTTAGAACCAAATTTTTGAAATTCATCCTTTTTTTGCGAAAAATGGTTTTGTTATTGACAGAAGCGTCAAAAATTGTAGCAAAACGCTCATGAGGGAGATTGCTCATAAAGGTAAAACTTGCTGCCACTACTCATTTAGAACACTGCTTTTAGAACACTGCTACTAACTACTTTTAGAAGTTATTTTTTAACAGACGATCTACTCAAAATAAACAAGTTCTAAACTTCACTTCTGGCAGTCAAAATATTTTGCAAATTTTTAGCTGTAATTTGTTTTGTGTTTCGGAAAAAGTTTCTAGCGTTTCAAATTGACTGCTACTGCTTTCAAGAGATATTTATAAGAGCAAAGAGAAACTGGTAATTTAGCAGAGAAACTTATTTATCTATCTCTTTTGTTTTGCTTATCTTGTTCCCACGGAGTTTTTCTTGGCAACAACTTTCTCTGGAGAATTTTGCAAATAATGTGAGCCAACTGTTTTCTAAATAGGAAAAAAGACCAAGCCTCAAACAGAATGCTTGTGTATTTTATTTCTGCTATAGACATTCCTACTTGTGGATTGGAATTTTTTCATTGTCAAATAACGGTTTACTCCGGTTTATTTTATCAAAATTTCGGTGAAAAACTGCTGTTTCTCTTTTACGAAACATTTGAGACGAAAAAGTTTCTCTTTTGATATTCTTTCAGAATAATTTGGTTTGTGGCGAAATAGTTTCTAAAGGTAACAAAAAGTGAGTATCCTGGAAAATTGAATAATAACAAAACAAACAAAATTTCGAAAAACACTCAAATCGATCAAATGTAAGAAAATCAATTTATTCAATCAAACGGTTTCTTCAAAATTGCTATAGTCAGCTTAATTGAGAATTAAGCGTCAAGTGGTATAGAGACTTCTTTTCGTAATTTGGAAAAGAAACTGTCTCCTAATTAGAAGAATTGAAAAAAAAATATTTTACGCTTGAATATACATTACTTGCGTTACAAACTAAAACTTAACTAACTTCGCAGGCTTTAAAAATAGTTAATATCCATATTAGTTAAATCCATAGCATTTAATAGTAGTTAATAGTAGATAATAGTAGTTTAATAGTAGTTGATCCAGTTTACCCACACTTGCTTATAGATTTTTTCACCACAATTTTTTCAAAGTTTGTGCCCAAAATTAATACTAGAAATGAGTTGAAGTGAAAGAAAAACTGTTTCCGCCTTTGCGTTTGAAAGGTATCTTTGTGGTTGTCTGAGCAACAGAAACAAATTCAAGAATCTAAGGAAAAATTGTTTTGTTTAATTGTGCGAAAAATTGTTTGTTTTAGTACGCGAAATCTTGAAGAGAGCAATTTAAAAATATAACATTGGTGAAAAGAGCTATTCATGGTTTAATAGAAAACATCTTTGAGTTAATTTTATATTGAAAAGCGTTTTCGTACCACTTTACCATTACTTGTTTGAAGAATTTTACTTATCACAATTTTTTCAAAGCATGTACCAAAAAGAATACTAGAAATAAATGGAAGCGAAACAAAAAGAGTTTTTTTGAGTTCGCAGGTATCTTGGTGCTCGTCTGAATAACAGAAATGGATTCAAGAACCCTAGATCAAAAATGGTGGTTTAATTGCTCAAAGTCGTGAAGAGAGCAAATTAAAATATATAATAATGAGGAAAAGGTCATTCATTAGTTTCTGTTTAATTTTTACTTATCTGATTTAGGTAAAATGATAACCTTAGCAAGGTAGTGAGTCAATTAACTGCAACAAAAGAGAGCAGAGTACAATTGATTTCAAAAAAGGTATCAAAGGAATAATAAATTTAACAAATCCGCAGTCCTACTGAATGAGATAAATTCGAGTTTGTTAAAGTAATGGAAAGCCCCGGGATTTATTATTTCTCATTCTATTTTCAGAGTTCAGTTTATATCGAAGAGCGCCTTCGATCCACTTTACCCTCACTTGTTCATAGTTTTTTACGTGTAATAATTCTTTCGAAGTTTGTGCCCAAATTAATAAAAGAAAAGTGTTTAGGTGATACAGAATTCGTTGCTTATGAGATTGAAGGGTATCTGAGTAGATGCATAAACAGCAGAAACCGATTCTAGAACTCGAGGGAAAATTGTTTTCCTAATCGCGCAAAATCTTGCGGAGATGAATTTAATAATATAATGTTGAGGAAAAGAGACATCACTACTTCCTGAAGTTTTTTTTACTCCACTAAAGGAGATCAAATATTATATTTATTAAAGTATTAGGTCAAGATGACAAATGAGTTCAAAAAATTTTCTTAAGTAATTTTAAGTTAACCGACTGATTTGAAAGTAAAAATTGTGCAATTCTACTGAATGAAATATATTTGAGTTTTGCTTCAGAGAAAAATGTACCTTGGGACCTATTTTTGGTAATTTTTTTTAGAAAACAATTAGAGGTCATTTTATATCGAAAAGCGTCTTTTCTTGTCTTGTGTTTACCCTCACTTGTAAATAGACTTCAACGTATCAAAACTTTGTCAAAGTTTGTAGCAAAACTAATAAGGCAATTGAGTTGAAGAGAAACAAAAGATGTGTTTTGGTGGTATATGACCAACAAAAACAGATTCAAGAACCCGAGGACCATATTCCTTGCATAATTGCGCAGAAACTTGACGTGAGCAAATTAAAAAATATAGCGTTGAGGAAAACAGCAATCAATAGTTTCTCCTTCTTTTTTACTACCCTCATTGAGTTCAAACATAAACTTTAGCCAGGGTGTCGATCAATAAGCTGCATTTAGAATGCGCGCCTGACAAATGAGCTCAAAGTAATTTCTTAAGAAATATTAAATGTAACCAACTGATTTGAAAGTAGCAATTCTGCAGTTCTACTGAATAAATTTAACTTAAGAGGGTCTTTCCTTGTACTTCGGAATGGTTCTTAAGTGGGTCTTTGATCCAGTATACCCACACTTGTTTGTAGACTTTTACGTATCACAATTTTATCAGAGTTTGTGCAAAAATTACGGCTAAAAATGAGTTGAAGCGAAACAAAAGAATTATCTTGGTGGTATATGACCAACAGACACGGATTCAAGAACCCGAGGGGGAAATATTTGTCTAATTGAGCAAAACCTTGATGAGAGCAAATTAAAAAAAATACCGTTGAGGAAAACAGCAATCAATACTTTCTTTCTTTTTTAACGCCTTAATAAGAGTTCAAACATAAACTTTAGCCAGGGCATGGATAAATTAGCTGCCATTAGAATGCGCGCCTGACAAATCAGCTCAAAGTAATTTCTTAAGTAATATTAAATGTAACCGACTGATTTGAAAATAGCAATTCCGCAGTTCTACTGAATAAATTTAACTTAAGTGGGTCTTTCCTTGTACATCGGAGTGGGTCTTAAGTGTTTCTTTGATCCAGTTTAACCACACTTGTTTGTAGACTTTTACTTATCACAATTTTATCAGAGTTTGTGCAGGATTCAAGAACCCGAGTTGGAAATATTTGTCTAATTGCGCAAAACCTTGATAAGAGCAAATTAAAAAATATAGCGTTGAGGAAAACAGCAATCAATTCTCTCATTCTTTTTTAATGCCCTCATTGAGTTCAAACATAAATTTTCGCCCGATCGTGGATCAATTAGCTGCAGTTAGAATGGGCGCCGGAAAAATGAGCTGAAAGTAATCTCCTAAAGAATATTAAATGTAACCGAGTGATCCGAAAGTAGCAAGTCCGCAGTTCTACTGAATCAATTAAAATGAAGTGGGTCTTTCCTTGTACTTCGAAAAACATTTAAAAGTTCGTTTCAAATCAAAAAGAGTCTTTGATCCAGTTTACCAACACTTGTTTATAGACTTTTACGTATCACAATTTTATCAAACTTTCTGCGATAATTACTGCTAGAAATGAGTTGAAGCGAAACAAAAGGAATATCTTTGTCGTATATGACCAACAGAAACGGATTCAAGAACTCGAGGGCAAAACAATTTGTATAATTGCGCAACATCTTGATGGGACTAAATTACAGATTATAGCGTTGAGGAAAACAGCAATCGGTACTTTATCATTCTTTTTTACTCCCCTCCTTGAGTTCAGATATCAATTTTAGCAAGGTTGTGGGTCAATTAGCTGCCATTAGAGAGAGCGGTGGACAAATGAGATCAAAGTAGTTTTTTAAGGAACGATAAATGCAATCGACTGATTCGAAAGTAGCAATAATGCAGTCCTACTGATTGAAAAAAAATTAAGTTTTTTACAGAATGGGATATGCATTAGGTCTTTCCTTGTACGTGGGGAAACATTTATAAATTCATTTTATGTCGGAAAGAGTATTTGATCCAATTTAGCCACTCTTGTTCTTAAGACTTTTACTTATCACTATTTGATCAAAATTTGTGCCAAAATAATTACTAGTAATGAGTTGAAGCGAAACAAAAGAAATATCTTTGTGGTATATGACCAACAGAACAGATTCAAGAATGCAAGTAAAAATTGTTTGTTTAATTGTGCGAAAAAATGTTTGTTTTTTTTACGCGAAATCTTGAAGAGAGCAATTTAAAAAAATAACATTGCTGAAAAGAGCAATCATTACTTTCTGAATACATTTTACTACCATCATAGAGGTCAAATATTAAATCTAGAAAGATAGTAAGGCATTTAATTGCAATTATAGAGAGCTGAGTTTAGATGAGTTCAAAGTAATTTTCTAAGGAATAACAAATGTAACCGACCTATTTGAAGTAACAATTTTGCAGTTCTACCAAATTAAATTCATGTTTTGTTACAGAAATGGATGTCGTGGGATTTGTATTTGTTCATTGTATAATAGAAAGCAACTATGAGTCAATTTTATATTGAAAAGCGTTTTCCTACCACTTTACCCTCATTTGTTTGATGAATTTTACTTATCACAATTTTTTCAAAGCTTGTACCAAAAAGAATACTAGAAATAAATGAAAGCGAAACAAAAAGAGTTTTTTTGAGTTCGCAGGTATCTTGGTGCTCGTCTGACCAAAAGAAATGGATTCAAGAACCATAGATCAAAAATGTTGGTGTAATTGCTCAAAATTGTGTAGAGAGCAAATTAAAATATAAAGTAATGAGGAAAAGGTCACTCATTAGTTTCGGCTCAATTTTTACTTACTACATTTAGGTAAAATTATAACTTTAGCAAAGTAGTGAGTCAATTAACTCTAATAAAAGAGAGCAGAGGACAATTGAGTTTAAAAAAAAGTATCGAACGAATAATAAATTTAACAATTCTGCAGTTCTACTGAATGAGATAAATTCGAGTTTGTTAAAGAAATGGAAAGCCCGGGGAGTTATTTTTTCTCATTCTATGTTTAGAGTTCAATTTATATCGAAGAGCGCCTTTGATCCACTTTACCCTAACTGATTTATAGTATTTTACGTGTAATAATTCTTTCGAAGTTTGCTAAAAATAATACTAGAAATGTGTTGAGGTGATAAAGAAACCGTTGCTTGTTTTATTGAAGGTTATCTGAGTGGATGCATAATGAGCAGAAATCAATTCAAGAACCCGAGGGAGAAATGTTTGTTTAATTGCAAAAAATCTTGAAGAGAGCAATTTGAAAAAATATTGTTGAGGAAAAGAGACATCATTTCTTCCTGAAGACTTTTTTACTCCACTAATGGAGGTCCAATATTAAACTTAGCAAAGTAGTAGGTCCATTTACTGCAATTAAAGAAGAGATGACGAATGAGTTCAAAAAAGTTTTCTAAGGAATAATAAATGTAACCGACTGATTTGAAAGTATCAATTGTGCAGTTCTACTGAATCAAATAATTTTGAGTTTTGCTACGGAGAAGAATGTACGTTGGGACCTTCTTTTGGTCATTTTATTCTAGAAAACATTTAGAGGTCATTTTGTATCGAAAACGCCTTGTCTTGTCTTGTGTTTACCCTCACTTGTCTATAGACTTCTACGTATCAGAAATTTGTCAAAGTTTGTAGCAAAACTAATAAGAGAATTGAGTTGAAGAGAAACAAAAGATGTGTCTTGCTGGTATATGACCAACAAAAACAGATTCAAGAACCAGAGGACCAAATTACTTGTATAATTGGGCAGAAGCTTGACGTGCGCAACTTAAAAATATACCGTTGAGGAAAACAGCAATCAATACTTTCTCCTTCTTTTTTACTACCCTCATTGAGGTCAAACATCAACTTTAGCAAGATCTTGGGTCAATTTGCTGCAATTAGAATGGGCGCCGGCCAAACGAGCTCAAAGTAATTTCTTAAGTATTATTAAATGTAACCGACTGAATTCAAAGTAGCAATTCCGCAGCTCAACTGAGTGAATTTAACTTAAGTGGGTCTTTCCTTGTACATCGGAAAACATTTCAAAGTTCATTTTACATCGAAAGGAGTCTCTGAATCAGCTTATTCACGGTTGTTTATAGACTTTCACTTATCACTTTTATCAATTTTATCAGAGTTTGTGCAAAAAATAACTGCTAGAAATGAGTTGAAGCGAAACAAAAGAAATATCTTTCTGGTACATGACCCACAGAAACGGATTCAAGAAAAAATATAGCGTTGAGGAAAACAGCAATCAATACTTTATCATTCTTTTTTTCTCCCCTCCTTGTGGTCAAATATCAACTATAGCAAGGTAGTGGGCCAATTAGCTTCCATTAGAGAGATCGGCGGGCAAATGAGATCAAAGTGGTTTTTTAAGGAATGATAAATGCAACCGACTGATTTGAAATTAGCAACACTGCTTTCCAGCTGAATGAAATAAATTTAAGTTTTGTACAGAAAGGGATATACATTGGGTCTTCCTTGTAAATGGGAAAACATTTGTACGTTCAATTTATATTGAAATAGGTATTTGATCCAGTTTAGCCACTGTTGTTTATAAACTTTTACGTATCACAATTTGATCAAAAATTTTGCTAAAATTATCACTAGAAATGAATTCATGCGAATCGAAAGATGTTTCTGGGTGGTTTTTGACCAACAGAAACGGATTCAAGAGCCCGAGGACAAAAATTTTTATATAATTTCACAATATCTTGTATAGAGTAAATTAAAAAGTATAGCGTTGAGGAAAACAACAATCAATGCTCTATCATCCCTTTTTACTCCCCTCCTCGATGTCAGAGATCAATTTTAGCAACGTAGTGGGCCAATTAGCAGCAATTAGAGAGGGCGCTGGACAAATGAGCTCAAAGTAGGTTTTAAAGAATAACAAATGTAACCGACTGATTTGAAAGTAGCAATTCTGCAGTTCCACCGAATGAATTATATTTAAGTTTTGTTACAGAAAGGGTGATGCATTGGGTCTTTGCTTGTAACTCGAAAAACATTTACAAGTTCATTTTATTTTGAAAATGGTCTTTGATCCGGTTTTCCCAAACTTGTCTATAAACTTTTATTTATCACAATTTTTATCAAACTTGTAAAAGTTTGTGCCGAAATCAATACTAGAAATGAGTTAAAGTGAAACAGAAACCGTTGTTTCTGAGACTGAAGGGTATCTGAGTTGATGCTTGATCAACCGAAACAGAATGAAGAACCCGAGGAGAAAATATTTGTTTAATTGCGCAAAGTCTTGAAGAGAGCAATTTAAAATTATATTGTTGAGGAAAAGAGCCATCATTTTTTTCTGAATACTTTTCACTCCACTAAATGAGATCAAGTACAAAATTTAGCAAAGTGGTAGGCAATTAACTGCAAGTAGAGTGGAGAGGACAAATGTTTTCAAAATAGTTTTCTAAGGAATGATAATTTTTTTTACGGAAATGGATATGCCTCGGGTCCCATTTTTGGATCCTTGTTTAGTAGAAAACAACTATGAGTTCATTTTATTTGGAAAAAAACTTTTGATCGACTTTTACATCACTTGTTTACAGACTTTTACGTGTCTCAATTCTTTCAACGTTTGTGCCAAAATTAATACTAGAAATGAGTTGATGTGAAAAAAAAGCGTTGCCGCCTGTGAATTCGGCAGGTATCTTGGTGATTATCTGACCAACAGAGACAGATATAAGAACCCGAGATCAAAAATTATCGTGTGAATGCGCAAAAACTTGAAGAGAGCAATTTAATTATTTAGTATTGAAAAAAGGGCATTAATTAGTCTCTGATTACCTTATGCTCACACATTTAGGGTAAATTGTAAGCATGGCAAGATAGAAGGTCATTTAATTGCAACTAGAGACGAGTGGACAAATGAAATTATATAATTTTCGAAGGAACATTAGCAAAGTAGTGAGTCAATTAACGGCAATAAGAGAGAGCAGAGGACAATTGAGTTTAAAAAAAGTATCGAAGGAATAATAAATTTAACAATTCTGCAGTTCTACTGAATGAGATAAATTCGAGTTTGTTAAAGAAACGGAAAGCCCCGGGATTTATTTTTTCTCATTCTATGTTTAGTGTTCAATTTATATCGAAGAGCGCCTTTGATCCAATTTACCCTAACTTGTTTATAGTATTTTACGTGTAATAATTCTTTCAAAGTTTGCCAAAAATAATACTAGAAATGTGTTGAGGTGATACAGAAACCGTTGCCTGTGAGATTGGAGGTTATCTGAGTGGATGCATAACCAACAGAAACCAATTCAAGAACCCGAGGGAGAAATGTTTGTTTAATTGCAAAAAAACTTGAAGAGAGCAATTTGAAAAAATAGTGTTGAGGAAAAGAGACATCATTTCTTCCTGAAGACTTTTTTAATCCACTAATGGAGGTCAAATATTAAACTTAGCAAAGTAGTAGGTCCATTTAATGCAATTAAAGAGGAGATGACGAATGAGTTCAAAAAAGTTTTCTAAGGATTAATAAATGTAACCGACTGATTTGAAAGTATCAATTGTTCAGTTCCACTGAATGAAATAATTTTGAGTTTTGCTACGGAGAAGAATGTACGTTGGGACCTTCTTTTGGTCATTTTTTTCTCGAAAACATTTAGAGGTCATTTTATATCGAAAAGCGTCTTGTCTTGTCTTGTGTTTAACCTCACCTGTCTATAGACTTCTACGTATCAAAACTTTGTCAAAGTTTGTAGCAAAACTAATGAGAGAATTGAGTTGAAGAGAAACAAAAGATGTGTCTTGCTGGTATATGACCAACAAAAACAGATTCAAGAACCAGAGGACCAAATTACTTGTATAATTGTGCAGAAGCTTGACGTGCGCAAATTAAAAAATATACCGTTGAGGAAAACAGCAATCAATACTTTCTCCTTCTTTTTTACTACCCTCATTGAGGTCAAACATCTACTTTAGCAAGATCTTGGGTCAATTAGCTGCAATTAGAATGGGCGCCGGCCAAATCAGCTCAAAGTAATTTCTTAAGTATTATTAAATGTAACCGACTGAATTCAAAGTAGCAATTCGGCAGTTCTATTGAGTGAATTTAACTTAAGTGGGTCTTTCCTTGTACATCGGAAAACATTTCAAAGTTCATTTTACATCGAAAAGAGTCTCTGAATCAGCTTATTCACACTTTTTTATAGACTTTCACTTATCACATTTATCAATTTTATCAGAGTTTGTGCAAAAATTACAGCTAGAAATGAGTTGAAGCGAAACAAAAGAAATATCTTTGTGGTACATGACCCACAGAAACGGATTCAAGAAAAAACATAGCGTTGAGGAAAACAGCAATCAATACTTTATCATTCCTTTTTTCTCCCCTCCTTGAGTTCAAATATCAACTATAGCAAGGTAGTGGGTCAATTAGCTGCCAATAGAGAGATCGGTGGGCAAATGAGATCAAAGTGGTTTTTTAAGGAATGATAAATGCAACCGACTGATTTGAAAGTAGCAACATTGCTTTCCTGATGAATGAACTAAATTTAAGTTTTGTACAGAAAGGGATATACGTTGGGTCTTCCCTGTAAATGGGAAAACATTTGTACGTTCAGTTTATATTGAAATAGGTATTTGATCCAGTTTAGCCACTGTTGTTTATAGACTTTTACGTATCACAATTTGATCAAAAATTTTGCTAAAATTATCACTAGAAATGAATTCATGCGAATCGAAAGATGGTTTTGGGTGGTTTTTGACCAACAGAAACGGATTCAAGAGCCCGAGGACAAAAATTTTTATATAATTTCACAATATCTTGTATAGAGTAAATTAAAAAGTATAGCGTTGAGGAAAACAGCAATCAATGCTCTATCATTCTTTTTTACTCCCCTCCTCGATGTCAAAGATCAATTTTAGCAACGTAGTGGGCCAATTAGCTGCAATTAGAGAGGGCGCTGGACAAATGAGCTCAAAGTAGTTTTTAAGGAATAACAAATGTAACCGACTGATTTGAAAGTAGCAATTCTGCAGTTCCACTGAATGAATTAAGTTTAAGTTTTGTTACAGAAAAGGTGATGCATTGGATCTTTTCTTGTAACTCGAAAAACATTTACAAGTTCATTGTAAATTGAAAATGGTCTTTGATCCGGTTTTCCCAAACTTGTCTATAAACTTTTATTTATCACAATTTTTTATCAATTTTTGTAAAAGTTTGTGCCGAAATCAATACTAGAAATGAGTTAAAGTGAAACAGAAACCGTTGTCTGTGAGACTGAAGTGTATCTGAGTTGATGCATGATCAACCGAAACAGAATCAAGAACCCGAGGAGAAAATATTTGTTTAATTACGCAAAGTCTTGAAGAGAGCAATTTAAAATTATATTGTTGAGGAAAAGAGCCATCATTACTTTCTGAATACTTTTCACTCCACTAAAAGAGATCAAATACAAAATTTAGCAAAGTGGTAGGCAATTAACAGCAAGTAGAGTGGAGAGGACAAATGTTTTCAAAATAGTTTTCTAAGGAATGATAAGTTTTTTTTTACGGAAATGGATATGCCTCGGGTCCCATTTTTGGATCCTTGTTTAGTAGAAAACAAGTATGAGTTCATTTTGTTTGGAAAAATACTTTTGATCGACTTTTACATCACTTGTTTACAGACTTTTACGTGTCTCATTTCTTTCAACGTTTGTGCCAAAATTAATACTAGAAATGAGTTGATGTGAAAAAAAACCGTGGCCGCCTGTGAATTCGGCAGGTATCTTGGTGGTTATCTGACCAACAGAAACAGATTTAAGAACCCGAGATCAAAAATTATAGTGTAAATGCGCAAAATCTTGAAGAGAGCAATTTAATTATATAGTATTGAAAAAGGGCATTAATTAGTCTCTGATTACCTTATACTCACACATTTAGGTTAAATTGTAAGCATGGCGAGATAGAAGGTCATTTAATTGCAATTAGAGACGAGTGGACAAATGAAATTATATAATTTTCGAAGGAATATTAAATGTAGCCGACTGCTTTGAAAGTGACAATTCTGCACTTCTACTGAATGAAATGAACAAGAGATTTGAAGCAGAAATAGATATGCTACGGAACCTATTTTTTCTGATTTATCTTAGAAAACATTTATGAGTTCTTTTTATATCGTAAAGCGTCTTTGATCAACTTTACTCTCATTTGTTCATAGTCTTTTACGTATAATATTTCTTCCGAAGTTTGTGCCAAAATTAATACTAGAAATGAGTTGAAGTGAAACAAAAAGCGTTGCCTGTGAGATTGAAGGGTATCTGGGTTGATGCATGATCAACCGAAACCGAATCAAGAACCAGTGAAAAAATATTTGTTTAATTGCGCAAAATCTTGAAGAGATCAATTGAAAATTATATTGTTGAGGAAAGGAGCCATCATTACTTTTTGAATTTTTTTACTCCACTAAATGAGACCACGTATTAAATTTAGCAAAGTAGTAGGTCAATTAACTGCAATTAAAGAGGAGAGGACAATTGATTTCAAGATAGTTTTCTAATTAAGAAGAAATGTAATCGACTGATTTGGAAGTTTCGACTGCAATTGTGCAGTTCTACTGAATGAAATAAATTCGCGTTTTGCTACAGAAAGGAGGTACTTTAACCTCACTTGTTTATAGGCTATTACATAAAATATTTTTTTCGAAGTTTGTGTCAAAATTAATACTAGAATAGAGTTTAAGTGAAACAGAAACCATTGCCTGCGGTTTTGAAAGTAGTCTTCGTGGATGTATGACCAACAGAAAGGGATTCAATAACCCAAGGATATAGGGTTTTTTGATTGCTCAAAATCTTAATGAGTGCAATTTAAACTTTTAATTTTGAGGAAAAGATCAAAAATTACTTTCTGAATAATTTTTTCCCAATAAATTCAATAAGGTAAAAACTTTAGCAGGTCATTTGACGAATTAACAGCAATTAGATAGAGCAGAGGACATGTGAGTTCAAAATAAAAGTACTTTTCTTAGAAGTAATAAATGTAACCTACTGATTTGAAGGTAACAGTACTGCTGTCCTGCTGAATGAACTACTTTCGAAGTTTGTTAATGAAACGGAAATACCTTGAGACTTTTTTAGCCCATTGTTTGTTAAAAAACATTTATGAGTTCATTTTATATTGAAAAGCGTCTTTGATTCACTTTACCTTCACCTGTTTTTAGACTTTTACGTATCAAATTTTTCCTAATATGTGCCATAACTGATGTTAAAAATGAGTTGAAGTGAATCAAAAACCGTTGCATGTGAGTTTGGAAGGTGTCTTGGTAGATTTATGACCTGCAGAAACGGATTCCTGAAACCAACGACAAAAAAGTTTGTTTAATTGCGCAAAATCTTGAAGAGGGCAATTTAAAAATACAACGTTGAGGAAAACCCCATTCTGAAATTCTGATAACCTTTTTCTCCTGTCCTTTATCTAGTTTGTTGATTTTAGCAAAATTTGTCGAACAGAAAAAAAATTTTTTTAGCAAGAGACCTTTTTTGTTTTTTATAGTTTTGCTAAAGATATTCAGTTATATACTAAAGAACGTTACGTGATTGTTTTAAGATAATTTTACCTGAACAAAGTCAAGCTTAATCGTTACATTATGTCGTTAATTTTTATATAAACAATGGCAAATTAAGGTAAACGTTCTCTTAACTTTATCATAACAAAAATTCACCTTGACTTCGTTAAGTTAAATTTACCTCAACTTCTTTTAGTGTGTTGAGTTGTTAGAAGACATTGATTTTTTTCTGAGGACAAGATATGTCGAGCAGCAATCCGAAAAGATAATGTGTTATCAACATTTGTCAAGATTTATCAAGAATTTGTCACGAGCTGTCAAGAATTTTTATTGGTCAATCTTTATAAGATCTTACCACGATTTACCATGAAATTTTTGTATTTCAAGATCTTTGCAAAATGTTTCAATTATTGCGAGAAGTTTCATGAGCATGCATGTGTTATCAAGGTGTACCAAGTTTCTGTTCACTGGGATTTTACAGATAATAGTTATTATAATACAAGCATTATGCTTACTTAAGTTCAACTACATACTTGCAGTTTGCATACTTGGAATTTTGCGTGAGTTGCTTGGGTTTGAATTAACATATACAATTTGTAAAAATAACAATTGTTTGAGCACTTAGAACAAAACTTTTACAAAACTCAAACTAAATGCACGAATTATCTTGATGAGAGCAAATTGAAAAATATAGCGTTGAAGAAAATAGCAATCAATCCTGTAAAATTCCTTTTTACTCCCATCCATGAGGTGAAATATCAACTTTTGCAAGGTAGTGGGTCATTTAGCTACCATTAGAGAAATCGGTGGAGTAAGAGAGATCAAGGTATTTTTTAAGAATGCTAAAAGTAACAATTGTGCAGTTCTACTGAATGAAATAAAATTGAGTTTTGCTACAGAAAAGAATGTACCTTGAGACCTATTTTTGGTCATTTTTTATTAAAAAACATTAGAGGGTCATTTTTTATGCAAAAGCGTCTTGTCTTGTCTTGTCTTTACCCTCAATTGTCAATAGACTTTTACGTATCAAAGTTTTTTTCTTTTCAAAATTTTTGACCAAATTAAAAATAGAATTGAGTTGAAGCGAAGCAAAAGATGTGTCTTGGTGGTATATGACCAACAAAACAGATTCAAGAACCCGAGGACCAAATTACTTGTATAATGGCGCAGAAACTTGGCGTGAGCAAAATAATAAACATAGCGTTGAGGAAAACAACAATCGATACTTTCTCCATCTTTTTTACCGCCCTCAGTGAGGTCAAACAACAATTTTAGCAAGGTCGTGGGTCAATTAGCTGTAATTAGAATGGGCGCAGGACAAATGACCTCAAAGTAATTTCTTACGTAGTATTAAATTTAAACGACTGAATTGAAAGTAGCAATTCCGCAGTTCTACTGAATGAATTTAACTTAAGTGGGTCTTTCCTTTTACATCGGAAAACATTTAAAAGTTCATTTTACATCGAAAAGAGTCTTTGATCGAATTTACCCTGACTTGTTTAAAGATTTTTACGTATCACTATTTTATCAAAAAGATTGTGCAAAAACTAATGCTTGAAATCAGTTGAAGCGAAACAAAAGAAATATCTTGGTGGAATATGACCAACAGAAACGGACTCAAGAACACGATGACAAAAATACTTGTATAATTGCGCAGAAACTTGGCGCGAGCAAAATAAAAAATACAGCGTTGAGGAAAACAGCAATCGATACTTTCTCATTCTTTTTTACTGCCCTCAGTGAGGTCAAACATCATTTTTAGCAAGGTCGTGGGTTAATTAGCCGTAATTAGAATGGGCGCCAGACAAATGATCTCAAAGTAATTTCTTAAGTAATATTAAATTTAACCGACTGATTTGAAAGTAGCAATTCCGCAGTTCTAATTTGCGGAATTGCTTACTCCTTACTTTTTCTCCTTTTACATCGGAAAACATTTAAAAGTTCATTTTACATCGAAAAGAGTTTCTGATCGAATTTACCCTGACTTGTATATAGACTTTTACGTATCACTATTTTATCAACCAGTTTGTGCAAAAACTAATGCTAGAAATCAGTTGAAGCGAAACAAAAGAAAAATCTTTTAGGAATATGACCGACAGAAACGGATTCAAGAACCCGAGGTCAGAAGTATTTGCATAATTGCGCAATATTTTGATGAGAGCA
The DNA here is from genome assembly GCF_964194025.1 of Convolutriloba macropyga. Lineage (NCBI taxonomy): Eukaryota > Metazoa > Xenacoelomorpha > Acoela > Convolutidae > Convolutriloba > Convolutriloba macropyga. The sequence goes on from NC_134468.1 coordinate 12,369,857, forward strand.
AATCGAAAAATATAGCGTTGAGGAAAACAGCAATCAATACTTTATCATTCCTTTTTACTGCCCTCGATTAGGTGAATTATCATCTTTAGCAAGGTAGTGGGCCAATTAGCTGCCATTGGAGAGATCGGTGGACAAAATAGATCAAAGTAGTTTTTTTAAAGAAATGATAAATGCAATCGACTGATTCGAAAGTAGCAATTCTCCAGTCCTATTGATTGAAATCATTTTAAGTTTTTTACAGAAAGGGACATGCATTGGGTCTTTCCGTGTACATGGGAAAACATTTATAAGTTCATTTTATATCGAAAAGGGATTTGATCCAGCTTAGCCACTCTTGTTCTTAGAGTTTTACGTATCACTATTTGGTAAAAATTTCTGCCCAAATTATCACTAGAAATGAATTGAAGCGAATCAAAAGATGTTTTTGGTGGTGTTTGACCAACAGAAACGGATTCAAGAACACGAGAACAAAAATATTTGTATAACTTCGAAAAATCGTGAAGGGAGCAAATTAAAAATTATAGCGTTGAGGAAAACAGCAATCAATGCTCTATCATTTCTTTTTACTCCCCTCCTTGAGCTCAATGATTATCTTTAGCAACGTAGTGGGCCAATTAGCTGCAATTAGAGAGGGCGCTGGACAAATGAGCTCAAAGTAATTTTAAAGGAATAACAAATGTAACCAACTGATTTGAAAGTAACAATTCTACAGTTCTACTGAATGATTCAAATTTAACTTTTCCTACAGTAAGGGTGATGCATTGAGTATTTTCTTGTAACTCGGAAAACATTTACTAGTTCATTTTATATCAAAAAGTGTATTTGATCCCATTTACCAACACTTCTTTATAGACTTTTACGTATCACAATTTTATCAAAAAGTTTGTGCAAAAACTATTGCCAGAAATCAGTTGAAGCGAAACAAAATAAATATCTTGGTGGTATATGACCAACAGAAACGGATTCAAGAACCCGAGGGCAGAAATATTTGTCTAATTGCGCAAAATCTTGATGAAATCAAATTGAAAAATATAGCGTTGAGGAAAACAGCAATCAATAATTTATCATTTCTTTTTTACTCCCCTCCTAGAGGTCAAATATCGACTTTAGCAAGGTTTTGGGTCAATTAGCTGCCATTGGAGAGATCGGTTGTCAAATGAAATCAAAGTAGTTTTTTATGGAATGATAAATGCAATCGACTCATTCAAATGTAGCAAAACTGCAGTCCTACTGTTTGAAAAAAATTTAAGTTTTGTACAGAAAAGAATATGCATTAGGTCTTTCCTTGCACATGGGAAAACATTTATAAGTTCATTTAATATCGAAAAGGGTGTTTGATCCAGTTTAGCCACTCTTGTTCTTAGACTTTTACATATCACTATTTGGTCAAAATTTGTGCCAAATTTATCACTAGAAATGAATTGAAGCGAATCAAAAGATGTTTTCTGGTGGTGTTTGACCAACAGAACGGATTCAACAACACGAGGACAAAAATATTTGTATAACTTCGCAAAATCTTGAAGGGAGCAAATTAAAAAATATAGCGTTGAGGGAAACAGCAATCAATAGTTTCTCCTTCTTTTTTACTACCCTCATTGAGTTCAAACATAAACTTTAGCCAGGGCGTGGATCAATTAGCTGCAATTAGAATGCGCGCCTGACAAATGAGCTTAAAGTAATTTCTTAAGCATTAATAAATGTAATCGACTGAATTCAAAGTAGCAATTCCGCAGTTCTACTGAATGAATTAAACATAAGTGGGTCTTTCTGTTTTACATCGGAAAACATTTAAAAGTTCACTTTACATCGAAAAGAGTCTTTGGTTGAATTTACCATGACTTTTTATAGACTTTTACGTATCACTATTTTATCAAAATTTGTGGAAAAACTAATGCTAGAAATCAGTTGAAGCGAAACAAAAGAAATATCTTGGTGTTATATGACCAACAGAAACGGATTCAAGAACCCGAGGGCAGACATATTTGTCTAATTGCGCAAAATCTTGATGAGAGCAAATTGAAACATATAGCGTTGAGGAAAACAGCAATCAATAGTTTATCTTTTCTTTTTTACTCCCCCCTAGAGGTCAAATATCAACCTAAGCGAGTTTGTGGCTCAATTAGCAGCCATTGGAGAGATCAGTGGAAAAATGAGATCAAAATTGATTTTAAGGAATGATAAATGCAATCGACTGATCGAAGGATATGCATTGGGTCTCTCCTTGTACATGGGAAATGTTTATAAGTTCATTTTTTATCGAAAAAAGTATTTGATCCAGTTTAGCCACTCTTGTTCTTAGACTTTTACGTATCACTATTTGATCAAAATTTGTGCCAAAATTATCACCAGAATTGAATTGAAGCGAATCAAAAGATGTTTTCTGGTGGCGTTTGACCAACAAAAACGGATTCAAGAACACGAGGAAAAAATATTTGTAAAACTTCGCAAAATCGTGAAGGGAGCAAATTAAAAATTATAGCGTTGAGGAAAACAGCAATCAATGCTCTATCATTTCTTTTTACTCCCCTCCTTGAGCTCAATGATTAAATTTAGCAAAGTAGTGGGCCAATTAGCTTCAATCAGAGAGGGCGCTGGACCAATGAGCTCAAAGTAATTTTAAAGGAATAACAAATGTAACCAACTGATTTGAAAGTAACAATTCTACAGTTGTACTGAATGAATTAAATTTAAGTTTTGCTACAGAAAGGGTGATGCATTGGGTCTTTTCTTGTAACTCGGAAAACATTTAATAGTTCATTTTATATCGAAAAGCGTATTTTATCCAGTTTACCAACACTTGTTTATAGACTTTTACGTATCACAATTTTATCAAAAAGTTTGTGCAAAAACTATTGCTAGAAATCAGTTGAAGCGAAACAAGAGAAATATATTGGTTGTATATGACCAACAGAAACGGTTTCAAGAACTCTAGGGCAAAAATATTTGTCTAATTGCGCAATATCTTGATGAGAGCAAATTGAAAAAAATAGCGTTGAGGAAAACAGCAATCAATACTTTATCATTTCTTTTTACTCCCCTCCTAGAGGTCAAATATCATGTCAACTTTGGCAAGATAGTGGGTCAATTAGCTGCCATTGGAGAGATCGGTGGACAAATGAGATCAAAGTAGTTTTTTAAGGAATGATAAATGCAATCGACTGATTCGAAAGTAGCAAAACTGCAGTCCTACTGATTGAAAAAAATTTAAGTTTTGTACAGAAAAGAATATGCATTAGGTCTTTCCTTGCACATGGGAAAACATTTATAAGTTCATTTAATATCGAAAAGGGTGTTTGATCCAGTTTAGCCACTCTTGTTCTTAGACTTTTACATATCACTATTTGGTCAAAATTTGTGCCAAATTTATCACTAGAAATGAATTGAAGCGAATCAAAAGATGTTTTCTGGTGGTGTTTGACCAACAGAACGGATTCAACAACACGAGGACAAAAATATTTGTATAACTTCGCAAAATCTTGAAGGGAGCAAAATAAAAAATTTAGCGTTGAGGAAAACAGCAATCAATGCTCTGTCATTTCTTTTTTACTCCCCTCCTTGAGCTCTTTGATCAACTTTAGCAAGGTAGTGGGACAGTTAGCTGCAATTAGAGAGAGTGCTGGACAAATCAGCTCAAAGTAATTTTATAGGAATAACAAACGTAACCAACTGATTTAAAAGTAACAATTCTGCGGTTCTACTGAATGAATTAAATTTAAGTTCTGTTACAGAAAGGGTGATGCATTGGGTCTTTTCTCGTAACTCGAAAAACATTTAATAGTTCATTTTATATCGAAAAGCGTATTTGATCCAGTTTACCAACACTTGTTTATAGACTTTTACGTATCACAATTTTATCAAAAAGTTTGTGCAAAAACTATTGCTAGAAATCAGTTGAAGCGAAACAAGAGAAATATATTGGTTGTATATGACCAACAGAAACGGTTTCAAGAACTCTAGGGCAGAAATATTTGTCTAATTGCGCAATATCTTGATGAGAGCAAATTGAAAAAAATAGCGTTGAGGAAAACAGCAATCAATACTTTATCATTTCTTTTTACTCCCCTCCTAGAGGTCAAATATCATGTCAACTTTGGCAAGATAGTGGGTCAATTAGCTGCCATTGGAGAGATCGGTGGACAAATGAGATCAAAGTAGTTTTTTAAGGAATGATAAATGCAATCGACTGATTCGAAAGTAGCAAAACTGCAGTCCTACTGATTGAAAAAAATTTAAGTTTTGTACAGAAAAGAATATGCATTAGGTCTTTCCTTGCACATGGGAAAACATTTATAAGTTCATTTAATATCGAAAAGGGTGTTTGATCCAGTTTAGCCACTCTTGTTCTTAGACTTTTACATATCACTATTTGGTCAAAATTTGTGCCAAATTTATCACTAGAAATGAATTGAAGCGAATCAAAAGATGTTTTCTGGTGGTGTTTGACCAACAGAACGGATTCAACAACACGAGGACAAAAATATTTGTATAACTTCGCAAAATCTTGAAGGGAGCAAAATAAAAAAATTAGCGTTGAGGAAAACAGCAATCAATGCTCTGTCATTTCTTTTTTACTCCCCTCCTTGAGCTCTTTGATCAACTTTAGCAAGGTAGTGGGACAGTTAGCTGCAATTAGAGAGAGTGCTGGACAAATCAGCTCAAAGTAATTTTATAGGAATAACAAACGTAACCAACTGATTTAAAAGTAACAATTCTGCGGCTCTACTGAATGAATTAAATTTAAGTTCTGTTACAGAAAGGGTGATGCATTGGGTCTTTTCTCGTAACTCGGAAAACATTTACAAGTTCTTTTTATATCGAAAAGGGTATTTGATCCAGTTTACCAAAACTTGTTTATAGACTTTTGCGTATCACAATTTTATCACAGTTTGTGAAAAAATTACTTCTAGAATAGAGTTGAAGCAAAACAAAAGAAATATCTTGGTTGTGTATGACCAACAGAAACGGATTCAAGAATCTGAGGGTAAAAATGTTTGTATAATTGCGCATAATCTTGATGAGAGCAAACTAAAAAATATGGCTTTGAGAAAAACAGCAACTGGTACTTTATCATTCCTTTTTACTCCCCTCCTTGAGCTCAATTATCAAATTTAGCAAGGTTGTGGTTCAATTTGCTGCCACTAGAGAGAGCGGTGCACAAATGAGATCAAGGTAGTTTTTTAAGGAATGATAAATGCGATCGACTGATTCGAATGTAGCAACACAACAATCCTACTGTTTGAAAAAAATTTAAGTTTTGTACAGAAAGGGAAATGCATTGGGTTGTTCCTTGTACATTGGAAAACATTTATAAGGTCATTTTATAACGAAAAGGGTATTTAATCCAGTTTTGCCACTTTTGTTTTTAGTCTTTTACGTATCACAATTTCATCAAATTTTTTGCCAAATGTATCACTAAAAATGAATTGATGGTGCAAATCAAAAGATGTTTCTTGGTGGTGTTTGACCAACAGAAACGGATTCAAGACACCGAGGACAAAAATATTTGTATAATTTCGCAAAACCTTGAAGAGAGAAAATTAAAAAAAATAGCGTGACGAAGACAGCAATCAATGCTCTATCATTCCTTTTTACTCCCCTCCTTGAGGTCAAAAATCAACTTTAGCAAGGTAGTGGGCCAATTAGTTGCAATTAGAGAGGGCGCTGGAGAAATGAGCTCAAACTAGTTTTTAAGGAATAACAAATGTAACCGACTGCTTTGAAAGTAACAATTCTGCACTTCTACTGAGAAATGAGTTGAAGTGAAACAAAAAGCGTTGCTTGTGAGATTGAGGGAAATCTGAGTTGATGCACGATCAACCGAAACGGAATCAAGAAGCTGAGGGGAAATGTTTGTTTAATTGCGCAAAATCTTGAAGAGAGCAATTTAAAATTATATTGTTGAGGAAAAGAGCCATCATTACTTTCTGAATACTTTTTACTCCACTAAATGAGATCCAATATTGAATTTAGCAAAGTAGTAGGTCAATTTACTGCAATTAAAGAGGAGAGAAGAAATGAATTCAAGATAGTTTTCTAGTTAAAAATAAATGTAACCAACTTCACTTGTTTATAAACTATTACGTATAACAATTCTTTCGAAGTTTGTGTCAAAATTAATACTAGAGTTGAGTTGAAGTGAAACAGAAACCATTGCTTGTGAGTTTGGAAGCAAATTAGTCTTAGTGGATGTATGACCAATAGAAAGGGATTCAATAACCCAAGGACATAGGGTTTTTTGATTGCTCAAAACCTTAAAGAGTGCAATTTAAAATTTTAATGTTGAGGAAAAGAGCAATTGTTACTTTCTGAATAAAATTTACTCCAATCAATGGGATAATGTAAAAACTTTAGCAGCTCATTTGACGAATTAACTGCAATTAGAGAGAGCAGAGGACAAGTGGATTCAAAATTAAAGTAGTTTTAATAATACAATAATTCTAACCGAGTGATTTGAAAGTAACAGTACTGCTGTCTTGTTGAATGAATTAAATTCGAGCTTTGTTACAGAAACGGAAATACCTTGAGACTTTTTTTGCCCATTGTATGCTAAAAAACATCTATGAGTTCATTTTATATCGAAAAGCGTCTTTGATTCACTTTACCTTCTCCTGCTTATAGTATTCTACGTATCAAATTTTTTCTTAATATGTGCCATTTTTAATCCTAAGATTGAGTTTAAGTGAAACAAAAATCGTTGCTTGAGAGTTTGAAAGGTATCTTGGTAGATTTATGAACAACAGAAACGGACTCCTGAAACCAATGACAAAAAAGTTTGTTTAATTGCGCAAAATCTTGAAGAGAGCAATTTAAAATTACGATGTTGAGGAAAACGCAATTCTAAAATTCTGATTACCTTTTTCTCATCTCTTATATCTAAGTTATTGATTTTAGCAAAATTTGTCGAACAGAAAAAAAAGTTTTTTAGCAAAAGTCATTTTTTTTATAGTTTTACTAAAAATATTCAATTATATACTAAAGAAGGTTACATGAAAGGTTTTTTTACTTAAACAAAGTTAAGCTTAATCTTTACATTATGTCGTTAATCTTTTCATAAGAAAAGGCAAATTAAGGTAAACGTTCCCTTAACTTTATCTTAACAAAAGTTCACCTTGACTTCGTTAAGTTAAATTTACCTTAACTTCTTTTAGTGTGTTGAGTTCTCAGAAGACATTGATTTCTTTTCTGAGGACGAGATATGTCGAGCAGCGATCAGAAAAGATAATGTGTTATCAAGATTTGTCGAAATTTATCAAGATTTTGTCAAGAGCTGTCAAGAAATTTTAGTGGTCTATCTTTATAAGATATTACCAATAGTTACCATGAAATGTTGGTATTTCAAGATCTTGGCAAGATATTTCAATTTTTGCGAGAAGTTTCATGATCATGCATGTCTTATCAAAGTGTACCAAGTTTCTGTTCACTGGGATTACACAGATAATAGTTATTATAATACAAGCATTATGCTTACTTAAGTTCAACTACATACTTAGAGTTTGCATACTTGGAGTTTGCATGCGTTAGCTTGAGTTTGAATTAACATATATAATTTGTAAAAATAACAATTGTTTGAGCACTTAGACAAAAAGATTTACGAAACTCAAACTAAACGCAAGAATTACCCATTAGCTCTCTATTCCGAAAACCGTCAATTTTAAACGGCAGAAAAGGGGAAACCCCTTTACAAATTTTACTCTTTACAAATATTACCCTTTATACTTAACGCAACTTTTGTTTGGTGTTCAAACGTGTGTTCATACGTTTGGTGCTCAAACGGGAAAATCGACTACTTTAGCATTTTCTTAAACGAGGCATATCGTCGGTATGTTCAGTTTTCAACCCAAATAATTTATCGGTATGTTTTTTTGAATCGCAGCAAACTGTCGCTATTATCAGTACCGAAAACGAAAATAGATTCTTTGTTTAAAATTTGCATCAAAATTTAGCACACATTTTGATGTTAAAAAATGATAAAAAAATTAGTTCATTTGTTCACACTAAGAGCGTTTTGATGCTTTCCTATCGATATTCGAATTATGTAAAAAGAAGAGAAAAAAAGCGAAATTCAAATAGTCGGATTACAAAGTATATCGTATATTAGAAGTGCAATAAAAAATTTGTGAAAAAACTGTGAAGTTACAAAAAAACACATTGAGCCAAACGCATCCACATCAACAGCAAAACATAACCTTAGACGAAAATTCCAACTGAAAGCAGTCGAATTGGTCGTAAACAAAGACCACCTGGAGCAAAAGTGTAAGAGTCAATAAGATCACAAGCCTTTTACTTAGAGCTTTGAGGTCTTGCTTAATAAAGTCACACAGGAGCTGGCCATGGTCTAAGGCAATCTGCGACGAGGCAACTAAGTTCTCAATGGGTGACATCACTCGCCATCTAACAAACAAAGAGTAAATCACAGAGAAAAATTTTAGCGAACAGACATTATTCGACAACATCTCAGTCCATTGCCAAGTTCATGCAAAAAACATGAGCAGCTTCAGAAGTGTCGTGGCCGATAACACGGGCCAAAAGTATTCAACTGATTAAAATTTAAATTGAAATTGGAAATGAAAATATACAAATTTTAGTTCGTATTTCTAGTACTTATCTCTTCGAAAATATACAGAGAAAAGTCAGATTAGTTAAAAAAAATATTTTACTTGATTGACATGTGAATAGATCTTAGTTCCTAATCCCGGGCTTGATTTTCATCAACAATTCATGAGAGTCATGCGTTGGTACAGTCGATTTCCTTAGTTGGAGGCGGATGTTAGAATCAGGTTTCTACGGGTGGGAGATTTTTCTTCTGGCATCTGATTGATAGGTAAATAAGATAATGACAGCGCCAAAACAAAATTAGAATCGTGTTTAGTTTTGTGGTCATTATTAACGACATAGCAAAGTTCATCAGGCAAATACTTCTTTCGTTCTTTGAAATTCGGTTGTTTTGTATTTTTTGTTGATGAAATAGAAATAGTTCATTAGGGTGTAATGGTTCGAGTTGTCTTTGCTCTGCAGTTGATGTAGCTGCAGAAGCTTCTTCTTGATATGAAGGTCCCACATCTGTGTTCTGAGCTTCTGGTTCTGATTGAGATATGGTCTTCCCTACTGGTAGTTCAGTTTTCACATTGTCATCGTCTAGTCTTGCAATTTGGTTGTCGCTCCCTAGAATAGTCCAAGTTGAGCTTTAAGGTTGTATGAAATATGTGTTCAAGCTTTTCCAGGTGATGAATTTCACAGGAACTGTCTTCATCTTTTTATCCGCCTTGAATAGAATGGGTTCGCACATGTCAAAATCTGCTATTGCTGGTAGTCCCACCCTGCGTCCCAATAGAATTTCAACCGGAGTTTTGCCCCTCGACTTTGCAGTGTTTCGATGTGTCATCAGCGACTTTTGCAGAAATGCCTCAAATGACCCGTTGAGATTGGTACTCCACGCCTTTTGTGCCTGCTTCACTGCCTGAACTGCTCTCTCAGCTAGTACATTAGCTCTTGGATGATTGATGCGTTATTCCATTTGCTTAATTCCCAGTGATTCACACCACTGTTTAAGGTCACCACTTACAAATTCTGGACCATCATCAGATACTAGAGTTTTTGGTATTCCGAGTCGTGCTTTTGGTATTCCAAAGATTTGACTAATATATAAATTGACTGCTTCTGATGCTCCATTTCTCGCGCGGAAAGCTTCTAATCAGCCAGAATTGGCGTCAACAGTTACTAAGATATTGCCTTGGTCCTTTACAAAACCCCAGTCCACGTTGAGTTCATCCTAAATGTCGACTTCTGGCCACGTAGAGACCGCATTTCATTTGACAACTCTTACATTAACTAACCAAATGATGAGAATCTTTGGTAAAGCCAGGTTACCATAATATCATTCTGACTGATGCCTCAGAAGCATTGTTCCGAGGATAAGTCTCATGCGTTTTTGCCAAAATCAATTGTCGTAGTTTGAGTGGAAAGAAAGGGACAACATCTCTGAAGATGATTCGAATATGTATATTCAATGGAATATTCTGTTGTTCGATTCCTTCTTCCGCTTCTGAGTAATGTTTCTAATTGCTGCTTTTGATTTGGTTCATCATGTCATGGAAGGATCTGTTTGTTCCAGGTTCAGCTTTCAGGTCACCAAATCACACTGATCGACGAAACACATTCAATTTGTTGTCGGATTCGTCTTCGTCAAAACCCTTTCTGCTCAAAGCATCTGCACGGGTTATTTGCTCTTCTGGTATGTACTTCAATTCGAAATTGAAACTCATTAGAGCTTTTGCTCCTCTTGTGATTCTAGCTGATGCTGTTTTCGGGATCTCCTCGTCTCGTGGAAAGAAGTATTTGAGTAGCTTGGGGTCTGTATGCAGGCTAAATCGTCTCCCAAGAAGAAATTGTGTCAATGTTGTGACCAAAAAGACAATTGCCGTTGCATCATGCTCTAGGTTTGAGTAGTTTCTGCAGGAGCCAATTTCCTCGAGACGTATTTTACTGTATGTTTTTCTTGCGAAAGAATCCCTCCAACTGCTTTTTCAGTGGCGTCATTAATTACAGTGGCTTCTTTTTGCAAACTGTAAGGCTGTACCGGCGGGTTAGCTCATAATTCGTATTTTCTGTCTCCAAAGGCATTTTTGTTGCTTTTTGCCCCATGAGAAATCGCTATTCCTCATGTCATTCAGCGGTAGCAGTTTTGTTGCAAACTCAGGAATCATTCTTCAATTTAATTTAAAAGGTTGAATTTTAAACTAAAATTGGAGCTAAAAATATACAAATTTTAGCTCGTATTTATAGTACTTATGCGAAAATAGACAGAGAAAAATCAGTCTAGATATTTTACTTGATTGACATTTGACTAGATCTTAGTTCCGAATCCCAGACGTGATCTTCATTTTCATCAACAATTCATGAGAGTCATATATGGCCTTGGTTCAATCGAGTTCATTAGTTGGAAGTCGGTGGATGTTAGAATCAAGTTTCTATGGGTGGGAGATTTTTCTTCTGGCATCTTATTGATAGGTCAATAAGATAATGATAGCGCCAAAATAAAATTAGAACCGAGTTTAGTTTTGTGGCCATTACTTATCGACATAGCAAAGTTTGTCAGGTAAACTCTTCTTTCGTTCTTTGAAAATTTATAAAGAAGACTTCTAAGTTTCTTGATGTTTCTTTGAAACCATCACAAGAAGCAAATTCAAGAATTCTGAGGCGAAAAACTCGAGACGAAATAAAGGAATGAAAATCTAACCAATTCCTCAGTGCAGACTCCGATGGCTCTGAGGATTCTTTTAAAAACATTTTGCACCAAAATGCAACAACAAGTTTTCAGAAAACCAATAGAAAAATCTAAGTTTTTTCAAACAATCAGATGGCAGAAAAATACGCCGATATCAAGGGATTCTTGTGTGAACCAACGTCGTGTGCTTCTCTGTACCACTGACATAACATGAGCAATTGCAATTGAGGAAACAAAATAAGGATGCAACAACAAGCTGGTGATTGCTAATTAATAGCGAACAACAGACCCAGCAAAGCCTCTATTAATATAAAGCAATTACGTAATAAAAAGAAATTATTTATGCAAAAGTCTCAAAAGATTCAGCAATGAACAAACCGGTCAGTTGGCGATAGGGATTTTGGTTGTTCAAACCCGTACCGAACTGCAAGTGTAAATCAGCACTGGGCAATTGTAAATGCAAGTCTCCCTTAATTTAATTTGATCATTTCCCGCTTGAAATTTGCTTCTTTCAAATGTGTTTTAACGGCACAAAAGACATACTTTCAGCAGACACGGTGGCGCAGAAAAAAGAACAAACGTATAGCGAGCGGTTGATCGTCTATTCAATCCACGTACGGAACTTTATTCTTGCACTTGGCCCAAGTCGGACCATTGAAAAATCAGACTGAACACAAGTCGGAAAAGTCAAAAAACTGACATGAATCAGTCTATGATGCAGCAATGTCGAGGAATTGCATTTATACTGGCCCAGTACTGAAACGCACTTGGAGTTAGGTACGGGAAGCACCTATAAATGGCAACAGTAGGCTATCGGATGCACAAAAAAGTACAAACTTGCAAAACTCTCCGACGGAACAAATGAAGGAGGGACTGTTTATATGAAAATGTTTACATTGGTTACTACTTATATAATGGAACAGAAAAAAACTCAACTTATCAATATCACTTTTTCACCAAAATTTAGTTTTTTCATGGAATTAGGATTGATATCGAGGTCTTTAGTTTCTATACTAACTACATTAAAAGCCAAGAACTAAAACATTTATACAGAAAAATCCGACGAAAATGTTTATTTTTTACATTTCAATTGCAATATACTGACAATTTGCTACGCTTTAAACCAATCATACCAATGTTTTCTTACATTTCAAACTCGTCATATCAACGATTTGTTACCTGTTTAAATCAAACATGCCAAATCGAGCCTTCTGAAGCTTTCTTACAATTGAAACACAACAAATTGACAACATCTTTGAGGTTTTGCCCTGACTGAGGTCACATATATCTACAGCGCTGAATCATTTTAACTTTTATTCTGTATTTTTATCTGTCAAGTATCATTATCACGTCAAAAATTAAAACGATCAGAGTTAAAATCCAAAAACCAGGACAACCTAGTTCCTCTGAATTTGTTCTGAACTACCAGCCCAAATCATACTGAGGCAAAACTTCTCAGAAAAAAGTCAGCCTCAAAAAAGTTCTCAAAAAAAGTTCAGCATGTAAATACTCTAATACAATCAATCAATTATAGCTTGGGACGCCGGTTATCGTGCGATCTCATCATGCTCGGTTTTTTTGCTTCAGTCGAAAATTTCAATTTCACATGAACTTTGTCTGATTAAGTTTTTATCTGACAAGTGCAATGTTATGATTTTAAAGGTTTTTCTGAAATTTTCATGGCCATAAATGCTTATAAATGGACTTCATATATACTGATTCAGAACTGACTCTTCCATTTACTATATGAATCTAAAGATTCAACTCTGAAATGTCCTGGAACTAGGGTCAGCATGGTCCAGTCTTCTAGCATCATATGGCGTAGTCTTGATTGCTGCTAATTTGAACAACAACTTTTTTGTACGTTGGCTTGAATTTCAATTTTACGTTACTTAGTATTCCATTTACAGCAATGTTTCCAGATATTATGTACAGAATCCAAAAACTTTTCTATTTACCTAAAATTACTAAATTGACATCAGAAAAATACGGCGCAGTTTTGGCGTGCGTTTTCGGTTCTTTATTTGCCTCTGTTGCTGTTTTGTTCCTCAAACTTAGCCAAAGTTCCGGAAGCGAGTCTTCATTTCTGGTGGGTATCTGCGGAACTCTTTACTGCTTGAGTGCCGTCTGTCGAAATAATGAGAAATCTAGAAAATCTGAAAATGAAAGTGCAATTCTCGATAGAGAAAAAACCAATTTCGATGAAACTTCGTTTATCGATACCTGCGAACCCGAAAACGAACGGAATGTGGCGAAAGTCAAAAATTCAAAGTTTGGAATTACTTGGAAAACGGTTGTGCTTATTTTAACACTTGGTCCATTTTTCAGCGGGGGCTATACCCATTTTTACTTTGTAGCCTTTCAATACACGAGTATGGGAGATACGAATGCAGCGTGCCTCACAGTCCATTTTATAAGGAATCGCTTTCCTATTCTCCTTTTTTTAGAAGAAATTAGGAAATTAGTTAAGGTATACATTTGGATGTTAACTTGACCCCGTGTCGCGGTGCAAGGCGGGATAAAAATTTAAGTCATCAGAAAATTCTGCAGACTTTGACTCACCCAGCCAATTTCACTGGATGGCTACTTTGCCAGATCGATAAAGATTTATTGGAAATCGATTGAGGTTTTGAGTAGACCAATCAGTCCAGACTTTAAACCCTAATCAGACCATTCTGTTCTATTGGTTAGTTACTGATCAGCCTTCTTAGCAACCCAAGATATATTTGAACCTTCTTAATATCAAGAAAAGCATTTTTCAGTGTATCTTCTATAGAAAAGTCCCGCATTATCATATATATATATATATATATATATATATATATATATATGTATATATATATATATATATATATATATATATATATATATATTTGAAGACCGGGGCTAAATTAAAAAAATAAGAATACTAAAAATTTTCTTTCGCATTTATGCAATTAATGTGACTGGCAAAACAATGGTGCTAATCACATTTTGACCAATAGTTCTGCCAGATACTTGTTCTAAAACACCTTAACACCATTTTTTAAGCTCGACCAGATTCAAAGAAGCACTTTTTTGGCTTTTTTTATCTACAATGATTATGTATTTTTGCGTGTTTTTTTTTGCGAAAAAATAATGGCAACAGATTCTTCAAACTACATTTATTGATTTTTCAAAAACAATAAGAAGACGCACAGTGACAGGAGACCAGACAATGCTAACAAACTTTCCTTTTTAGGGCTCATATTATAGCCTTGAGGATTAGCGATAGAGTGCTACTTGCCCAATTTGGGCTCAGCTAGTCAAGTTAAAAAAATTGCAATATATTTTGTTTCGTTTGCTGCTGCACATACTGAAGCAGCAAAGGACCAAGACCAAAAAACATTGAACTACTCTAGTTTTTATTAAATCACTGTTGGGAAACTGTCATAGGTCTTAAGACAATTTCCAGTTCTCAACATAAAGCAGTTATCACAGCTGAACTATATTGCAATATTAGTTGATTGAATGAAACTAGGTAGAATAATTGTAATCACTTTTTCCCCAATAACCTTGATGATAATGTGGCAAGATTCAGTTGTTCTTCCCACAAAAAACAAATTGTCTTTTTTCCAAATGATGCCAATTTTTGACAAGATAATTCTTCTTGGGAATCATAAATATGAAAGAACATGCATGCTGGCTACCTTATACGAAATAGTGAGCAAAAATGCTCGTAAAATTATTAATCATAAAGTGCAGACCCACGAAAAACTTTTGTTTTGCTGGACGCATCATTTGACCTGGTCAACTAAAACCCATAAAAAGATACTTTTTGACTTATCGTTTTACTTTTGCTCGACTAATTTTGTGACTCCTCAAAAAATTCTGTCAACGAAAACTGAAGGACCCAATTCTGAACGAACAAAACTCCGGTTTTAATTTTTTTCCTTTGACCAAGTGTGCAGAGTGACAAAATTGGGGCCAATCAAAAATTCAGGTGATCAAAAATGCAAAGTTATTTTCATAGTTCTTTTGTGGCCACCATGGTCTCTTTATAAACTTTTCGATCAAGCATGTCCTTTTCATGGGTCAAGTTTTGGTGTAGGGTATTTTTGTATGAGATTGAGAGAATAATTTATTTTTTTTACGATAATGAAAATGTATAAAAGAACCACAAAGATATTAAAGGAGATTTAGCTATGATTTTTACACACCGTTTTTTAAAAGAAACGTTATGACTGGAAAGTTTTTCTTAGATTGATCGGATAATGGATTTTTATCTGCTGCAATTCTTAAAAGAACCACTTAACCCCTTTTTAATGCTTTGAAAAAAAAAATTAAAGATTAAATAACTTGTTAGCGCCCTATAATTACTACGAAGATCTTATACAATGGCAAAACTTTGCTTTGCAATTAGGTTGTTTTTTGTACTATTTTTCAGCGCTGTACCTTTATTCATATTGACAAGAAAAAGCACTCAAAATAGTTGTACAATGATTTTTGTATATAAGTTTTTTTTGTATATCTAAGTTAAGTAACGGTTTCAATTGCAACGAGAATTGGAAAAACAAAATAGCCTTTTTTAAACTAAACTTTAATTGTTTGATACTGGAATCATTCCACCACCAAAAAACATATTTTCGAAGTGCCTGATTTTATTATTATTTATATTTTGCCGGTTCGAGTAATTATTTGAATGATAAGCTAATTTTATCGAGCACTTTTAATATCCCAGTGAGCTAAGGGCAAACTTTGGCTAAGGGCTAACTTTGGGGCGATAAGAGCAGGCTTTGTCCAGACTTTGTGAGTTCATTCATTTTTGCTGACTGTTTAGTTGTCAACTATCGTGCATTAATTTTAAAAAAAAAACTTATTAACTTTTTTGGCTTGGGCCCCCAGCATGAGAAGACTGATTCGGGTGAAGTTGCAACGACATCACTAAGTTGATGGCCTACATTAAGGAAGAAGAGTGAAAGAAAACGATTCCTTTTCAGCAATGTTGCCATAGAAAGCTTAGCTCTCAAACAGAGACCTCATATTTTGACACTAGTTGCAGGGTTAATCGGATTAGCGGGCACAATTTTAATCTGTCAGCCCAAAAATTTGATCAACTTAGAATTCGACTTCGATTACGCTACTGGTGTTGGATTTGCGACTTTGTCTGGAATTATGGGAACGTTATATTACTGTGGATTGCAAATGTTTAAAAAAGTTCCATTCTCTTTGGCTTATTTGAGCTATTTTCCCGGTCCATTAATCTACTGTTTATACGAAGTTGCGATTTTGAATAACTTTGACCTTTCAATTTGTGATTTTCAGCTCAGATTTTACGCAGTTATTTCAAGCGTGCTATATGTGACAGCGGCCATTTTGTTCGTCTATGGTTCCCAAGTTTCTCTACCCTCAATTTCGACACTTTTGAAGCTCTCAGTTGTAGCTCTTGGATACATATTCCAGATATCATTTCTAGACGAGCCGATATCAATCGCATCATCGTTTGGAGCGATATTGACTTTCGCCAGCATTTTGTTGCAGAGTTTTGTGGTTGTAAAGTTGAAAAGGCAAACTTGAAAATGAGCCTATAGATTTTGTTAGTATTGATAATCAAAGCTTTACATTATTGATGATCAAAGCTTAACACAAATTTCACTATTAACATTTATCACAATTTATCTTCAAGAATCGAGACACAAAAGACCACTGATTAGCTTTGCTAAGAGCTGAACGCTGACCTGCGCTCAGAAACTTTTGATTGGGAGATAGAAAATTAAGGTCCTAGATAAAAAATTTCAAAATCTCAGTTTTTTGGCGAGTAATAATTTTGCTCGATTTTTTTTCTTATTGACAAGAGAGAAAAAAGCAGAGTTGATAATCTTCTGAGCTAACAATAGTTTAGTCTTGATAATTACCATGTAAAAAACTTTTATGAACAGCTTTTCTTATCTTTTTATGTTTTTATTGTACAAGCCAGACTTGCAGCCTTCTGTAATTTTTAGTTCTAATCAAAGCAGCCGACTCAATTGACGAGACTCTGAGTGTAATCAACTGTAACCAAATTATAATGGATTCCGTCTCAAAACTGTTGACCTTTTCCAGTCGCCTTGTAAGCTCTTACTACTTCTAGTATTGCTCGCTCGTAATGGGGAAATGTTATCGAATCTTTTCCGTTTGTGCCCCCCAGTTACAGAGCACGTGTCATTACAAAGTAAATCATTATGTAGAAATTATATAGCACGTGCGTCTGGGGGAGGGGGGGGGGGTGCAAATAATATGCATTCACTAAGCTGTGTGTGTGTTTGGGGGGGGGGGGGGGGAGAACAAAAGGAAAAGATCCAACATGGATCATGTTATCTTAGGAAACACTAAAACCTGGGATATAAAATCCTTCTAAAAGATCTTGTGACTGAAAAATGCAATTTTCAATGAGCCCAAATCACCAGAAAGTACAACACATAAGCACAACATACAAAGTTAAATTTTCAAATGCAATCTGTCTATTTTTGTTTGAATCAAAGAGGCAATTTTTTGTTTCTTTTTTCACTTCTATCGTTATTTGGAATTCGCCCCAACTGTTTCTAAGAAAGAAATTGAAGCCTTTTCTTACTCTCAAAAAATTTGAATAATACAACATACAAATAATATGACGTATTCCATGAACTTGGAATAAGCCAACGTTCAAAAGAGTTCCCAGCTTGAGTGCAAGTCTTAGTCACCACGTGCACGTCGCACAAATAGGTCCGAAAAACGCAAAAAACTGAAAAATTGTTTAAAATAGGTCCGAATGCAAAACGCAAAATTTAGCCTAATAATTGTCAAAAACAGGACCGGCAATTGTCAATTAAAGGGAATCATTTTAAAAATAGCCTCGAAAAACGCGAAAAAGCACAAATACGTCCAAAATAGGTCCGGAAAACAGTTAAATTATCAAAACCATTTTTCCGAAAAAGAGCCAGAAAACAAAAAAAGTTATTTGAACAGTCATAAAAAATGTGGAAATTGCGAAAACCGGCCAAAAAACTAGCTAAAATTGGCAGGAATACGCGAAAAAATTGTCAGAAACAGGTTTGGAATACTCAAAAGATAACCAAATAAATGGCAGAAATAGATCCGGGAAGCTTGAAAAATAGCCAAAAGAAATGTAGAAAATAGGTCCAGAATACACGCAAATTAACGAAGAAATCGCCAAAAACAGTTGCAAAAAACGTAAAAAGTAAGCAAAAAACTGCTTGTTCTAAATGTTCTATAATCTTAGAAAAAGTGACGACGAGCATAAATCCTATCCTTGCAGCAAAAATCAATATCAACTTTTTGTGAATAAAAAAACATAAAAAAGCATTATAAACAAAATATGTCATACACAAAAGAAATAGGCATCAAAAATATGTTCCAGGTGTTCGTGGTACTGGGTCGTGCACCATTAATTTTTTCGAAAACACTAAAAGGAACCTTGCTCAATTGAACCATTTTGAAGCATGCACTAAAACCATTCCAATTAATTTTCATTTTAACTACAGGTTTGATAAAAATAGACAATGAAATGAGAGCAATTTAACCTAAGTGGGTACAATTTACATTGGGTTCGCTTGCAAATTCTTCAGAGAAAATGTTTTGCAACTAGTTTATATCTATTCAGTTAACAAAAAGTTATCAACAATTGAGACTTCGGCATGTCCCAGTTTTTAAGTACATTGGCTCATACCTTTAAAAAGTATCGAAAGCCTGACCAATCGACCGAAAACTGACTTATTCAAACCGCCATTCAACAGGCAATCAATCCGTACAAAAGGCTCTTCAATTTAATGAACGGTTTGCAAAAGATTGAGCATAGGATTAGAGCATAGTTTCACACCATTCACCGCATTTCACCGCAAAATTATGTACAAAAATTGCGGTGAAAATAGAACAACATTTCTAAACCGCTTGTCTTACCTATTTTTCCATTTTTTTGCGTTGATTTTACAAAAACTTACTGCTTCCCAGCGTTGATTTTACAAAGATTTACCGCTTGTTTCACATAACTTCATCACCTTCAATACGTCATTTTTCAAAAAGTATACGTCTTTCTTGTATAAATTCACATTTTTTTCCTTGCCTGGACCAGTTATGTGCAATATTAGCGGGATAGTCGTTTTCAAATGTGACAGGCGTCGGCTTTCGTCAGCTGGTCTTATTCTATGCAAAAACGAAAACTCTGAAGATTTGAATATGCGAAAAGAGAGCATCACAATAGCGGAAAAGGCATCAGAATGATTAATCTAAGGCAACAAGAAAGCATTCTTCTTCAAAATTTTCTAAATTTTCTTCAAATATTTTGTTTTCTTCCTGTTGACTATTTCCTGGTTTCGTTTGGCAAATCCAGGTCGTGTGTCCTCTTTCCTCGTTCTCGGCTGTCGCCAGATCCTGTAAAAAAGAAAAGAAAACAGAACAACAGAACCGCAGAAGATAACCGTGCACAAAAGTGCATGATTACCCCCAAACCGAGCCAAAGCACACCGGGGCAAAAATAAAGCCCGAAAAATCAAAACTTAATGCCTGCGCCTGCATGCACAGCTTGTCTTACATAATTTTGACTTTTTTCTAAGCGCTGAATATATGTAATTTCACCCATAAGTTAGGCTGTTAATTTATGTACTTTCACTGCATTCACCGCATATCTCATCTATTTTGGACACTTTTTCAAGCGGCGACTTTATGTAATTTCAGGGTCTATTCGTTAAGACATGCAAGCCACTGAATTTCACGCCTTCACCGCTTATCTTCCATAATTTTTGTGTTGAATGGCTGCGAGACCTCGACCCAGGATAAAACATGAGCGACTAATGTTGAACGAATTGCTCTGCTGGCTCCAAACAGCTGACTAAAGGTCGACCTGAAAAGTTTCAATCTTAAGCACATCAGCGCATACGCTCAAGGAGTCTATTCAATATGTCGAGAGATAAAAGATGGAGATCAAAATGGGAGTTGGGGCCGGACCTAAAGCCAAGTCAATAGAAGTACTGGTTCGGTCTATTCGCAAGTTCCTTGATCCAGAGCTATGATCAGGTCACTTTTTAAAATCCGCAGTTTGAGTGTACTTAGTTACCACGTGTACTTCTAAATGCAAGTCTTGGTTAATAAGACATGCAATCCAAAAATCGAGTCTTAGCAAAGACTTGCTCATATGCTTGTACGTCTTGGCCAAGACTTGCTACAGTTGCATGAATTAACAAATTTGAAAATGTTCTTAAAATAGTGCACAAATTGTTCAAAATAATCTCTATGACGCGGAAAACCTCCTACAAAACATCACAAAATCCCTAAAAGGGTAAAAACTATGAAATAAGAGTTACCAAAGATAGGTCCGGAGAACGCATTTAACCCGAGAAACGCAGAAACAAACAGCCAAAAAATGTCAAACTAAGTCCGGAAAATAGCAAAGTTAGCAGCAAAAATGTCAAAAATATGCCCAGAGAACGCAAAAGTTCACTGAACAATTGTTAAAAGGAAGCCTGGAAAACGCGAATATTAGCCGGAAAAATATCGAAAGAAGGTCATGGCTACGTGACTTCAAGTAAACAAAGTTGTCAAAAATAGGTGTGTAAAACCCAAAAATAGAAAAACAAATGGCAAATCTATGTCCGGAAGCGCAAAAAATAGCAAGAAGAAATTAGAAAAAAAAGTCCAGAAACAGGCAAATTAACCATAGAAATTGTCAACAATAGGTGAGAAAAACGTAAAAGTTAAGCAAAACAGTTCTCGGAAATAAAAATAGCGACCACAAAAATTAAACAAGAAATTGACAGAAAAAATCGTGAATTGTTCCATAATCCCAGAAAAAATGACGACAAGCACAAATTCCTATCTTTTGTTTGTAGACAACTGAATATCAACTAGATTGTGAAGATACAAAACATTAAAAAAGCATCGCAAGAAAAATAAGGCATTCACAAAAGAAGGGGGTATCAGAAAAATGTTGCAGTTATTGAACCATTGAGTCCTGAACCTTTAATTTTTAACAAATTACTAAAGCAATCGCCATCGAACCTAGCTCATTAGAACCGTCTTGAGGTATGCACTAAAACCCTCCAAAAGACTTTTTATTTTAATTATTGGGTTGAAAAAAAACGGCCAAGATCTTTTAAGTTAGCTAAGAAAAGTCATTGAACTTATTCATATCGAAATTTCAGGCCTATGCATGCACAGAACAAAAAGTTTTAGGCATAACAGAGTTTTTCGAAGTACAAAGTGTCATACCTTTAAACGCTACCTCGGTGTCTAACCGCTCGCACCGAAAACTGACTCATTCCAACCTTCATTCAATAGGCAATTTAACCGTATAAATGTATCTTGCTTTTAACCAATTGGAAGCAACATATCAAGCTGTGACCGTAGAGCACGTCAAACTTTTTGTCGTTGATGTTGGGAAAGATAGACGATTCCGATCAGATCAGCCGTTGTATCGCAAATACTCTTTGTTAGTTGAGGAACTATAACAGCGGTTCGAATCACAATTTTTCCTCTGTTGCAAATTGACACTACAGCGATCGAAAACCTGCAGCAAAAATTTCAAAAAGTTTTAGCTACCAAAAATGCACAAATAAATATTCCAGAACTCAAAAACTTCTTGCAAGATTCTTGCAAGATTCTTGCAAGATTTTGAATCCGGGCTAACAAATTTTTTATTGAATTTGGTTTTGAAATTTGTTCAATAAACTAAAATCTGCTTCAAAGATGTTTTCTAAAACATTTTTACCCTGATTTATTTCTTTGCCTTGATTAATATCTTGTAAGATTCTTGCAAGAATCTTGCAAGTTTTGAATCAGCTTGCAAGATTCCTGCAAGTGTTAAATTCACTCATCAACAGGAAAGGTAGAGTCAGAAACTGGCAAAAATGAAGCACCTGAACTGACCGTTTTTGACCTGCACGTATCCTATATCGTCGTGTGGTGTCAGTTGTTGACTGCTGGGAGCTATTTTCAAGGACCTCGGGAACGTTACTGAAAAATAACCTTAAAACTGTGGCACTCTAAAAAAGCTTTCCGCAATTTGAAGTTTTCACTCGAAAATTTTGAAAGGTTGGTTTTCCCGTGTTGAGAAATTATTCGGATTTAAACATAAGAAATCGTCGGTTTTCGTCGCTTTTACTTCGCCAAAACCGATCAAAGCCCTTACGTTTTTTTTCGTCGTTTTGATCGGTTTTCGTCGGTATTTTAACGTAAGAATCGTCGGTTTTTGCCATTCTAAAAATCTCACAAACCTGACAGTCCCTGCCAGGATTCGAACCTTGGACCCATATATTACTATCCACCTTCTCCTCCACTGCACCACTTGTCACTTAGTTTTACTCTATTTCTTTTGTATTTAAAAAATTGCGACTGAGCTTAACAACTCAGAAATCAAATTGAATAGCGCTTCAAGGTCATTTCAAGCCTTAAAGCTAGAATAGCACGACAAGCGAAATTTAATGCTACATTCTATTGAAGTCATACGGATTTGTTCATTTTCTTGAACATTTATATTTAGCAACTATTATTAGTACGCAATCGTCATTCATGAAGTCAAACTATAACTCAAACTCGAACTACCTCAACAACTAGCAAAACAATACTACGACTTAACAGTATTGCATCAGATTCTTTGCGATTGGATTGCGAATCAACCTGTTATTGATACAGAATATTCGACAAAAGTTCTACATGGTTAACAAATTTCCCATGACATTAAATTTACACTGAAAAAGTGCCGTTATGAAAAAGTGTTCACATTCTGTCGACATTATTATCTACAACCAATCAACGGTTGAATTTGACATGTAAATCCACGTGACTAGCAGCATAAAAGGAGCTTGAAAAACTACCAAAAATCAGTTGAAACTTGGTAATTTGTCTTATTAAAGTGACATACAGTGCGTATTGAAGCACACTTTCTTGAGCGGTAAATTACTTGTTATCGTGTCTTGTTTTTGTAGATCATATTAATGATTGTACAGTTTTAACTTTACTTTGACTTGTGAAAAGAGAATTAACTTTGATATTCTCAAAACTTTCTTTCTGAGGAACGAAGTTCCTAAGTAAGAGAAACTTTGCGCAAAGCATAAAGTCAGTTTCTCTTACTGGTTTTAACGAAGCCTAGTCTAGTTTAACTTTGGTGTTATTGAAACCAATAGAGAGACTTGCTAACATTGAAGTTAGAAAAATATTATTATTGTCAGATTTGCAACTGGTAAGATATCCTGTTTTACAACTGCTTACTTCAGCAGGTTGAAGTTTTGCATAGCTATAGCCAAGCTATAGGGCTACAATTTGTACGATCGGGAATTCCTATATTCGGTTTATAACTTGAGTTATTATCAAAAACTCAACAAAATTTTGATTGTTTCAATTTGAATTATTTTGTTATTCTGAGAGAAACAAGTTTGTTATACAGCAAAGCTGAGCAATTAGTTATCAAGAATAATTGTGCAACAAGTAATGCAACGGTAATCTACAGCATAGCGGATAATACAGTTCACAAAAGTTAACTGCAAAAACACAATATCCGGACAGATTTGAAACCACTGAAACAAACTGGGCGGTGTAAAGTTTTCCTTGACTTTGATAGGAGAGCAGCCGTTACATTTGGTCCGCCGACCCGGACAGTGGAAGGCAAACTGCTGTCCAATCTAATGAAGAGAGTGCCGAAGGCACCCCCCAAAGAGAATCAAACAAATCAACAGCGCAACGCCAGTGAGGCAGAGCGAAAGTTGCGAGTGCACTTCACAAATTACGTTGAAGAACTAACCTCGCTTAAAAGGAGCAAGCAAAGCAAAAGGCAATCAGGCAATCCTAACCCAATCAGCAGAGAGGAGCTTCAATCAACAGCGCAAAGGTACGACAAGAAGTTCCAAGATTTATTAGAAGAAGTTATTACCAAAACAGGGATTGGCTACAAAATAATTGAAGATTCAGATCGACCCAACAAACTAAAGGTCCTCTACCAACAGACTGTTCACTTTCTAGAGGAAGAAATACCCAAGCAACTGCACAGCTGAAACAAGCTTGCGCCCTATCAAGCTAATTTCGTTGAAGAGCACCTGAAAGAAGCAATGATGTGCAAAGCAAGTTTGGACTATCATTGGCTTTCATATATAAGCAAAGGCACGCAACCAGCAAAGAATGCAGAGCAAAGCAACGCAACCCAAGCAGTGAACGACAGCGAGAGCAACAATAACTACCCAACGGACAACCCAGTTGCTCAAAAAGTGCAAAATGGAGCAACAGCAAGTGGCCAAGAGACGGAGAATGTTTCGGAAACATCTTCAGCAAAGCAAAGGCGCGAGGAAAGGATGAAGAAGTTTGATATCGAGTTTGAAAGCAAGATGCGACTCGAACAAGCACGGTTTGAGCGGAGGAAGTTAGAGCTGGAAATGCAAATGAAGGAACTGGAAACCAAGCATCAACTACTGGAGGAAGAGCGCGAGCTAGAGCGCAAAGTGAAGAGAACAGCATTAGAGAACGATGATGCTCGTTCCCAATCAACCAGTGCTCGAGATAAATCACCCTTCAACTGGACACCCAAGAAGTGAGATGTCTCTGACTGGGCCAGCAGAATCGACAACCTTCTAACACCAGATCGATCAACAGCTCGCTTCGAAGTGACCCCTGAAGTGAACAGGCAAAGTCACTTCTCCCGATACCGCAGTTCATGAGACCGTTCCTCAAGTGTTGAAGACCGGGACGTTTCCCCCAGAGCTGGTCGACTACAACACAACATTGGTAACGCAGGTAGCAGTAACCTACCAAAGCTGAAGTTGAACAACTTCGACCGAAACCCTCTCGAATGGCCGGAGTGGTCTAGTATGTTCATTGCTACAGTGGATCAACGACCAATACAAGACTCAGAGAAGATGAGCCATCTGAAGACTCTACTGACAGGCAAGGCAAGGTCAGCAATCTCTGGAATGGGCTAT
The DNA here is from genome assembly GCF_964194025.1 of Convolutriloba macropyga. Classification (NCBI taxonomy): domain Eukaryota; kingdom Metazoa; phylum Xenacoelomorpha; order Acoela; family Convolutidae; genus Convolutriloba; species Convolutriloba macropyga. The sequence goes on from NC_134468.1 coordinate 12,394,973, forward strand.
TCTGGACAGTTCTATGGCGCTGCATGGAGCATTCTGGAGAGGAAATTTGGAAGGCCTCATGTGATTTATTGATGCACAACTGGAGAGTCTCCGCAAAGCAAGTCAGGTGAAACCTCACGACTCAACACGTCTGATCAGTTTCTCAGTTACTGTTTCGAACTTTGTGAATGTGCTCAAAGAGTACAAGCAGATTGGTGATCTGCAATCAAGCTCGACACTCTATATGGCAGAAGATAAACTACCCCAGGTTCTCAAAGAGAAGTGGTGGTTCTATGTTGATGATAAAGATGAAGATTGGCCTGATCTGATTATGTTTGAAAAATGGCTATCTAGGATAGCATTCGTGCACGAAGGGTTTTCAGCTTTCAAGGGAGAGCGAAGAGAAGAAGACCGAAGAAGCACAAATAGAGACAAACGGTTCTCGAAAACGTCGAACTTCAGTGCAAGTTCCAACGTGAAAGAAACGAAGCAAACGCAAAGTGATCACTGTCCACTAGTTGATGGCACTCATAAAATATGGAACTGTCGTCCACTATTCAGAAACATGAGTGTGAATGAATGATCGGTACGCAGCAGTGAGGAAGCAACGCTTATGTTACGGACGTCTAGGCAAAGGGCATGCAATCAAAGATTGTAAAGTCAATGCGTGCGGCATCAATGGATGCATCGAGAAGCACAACCGATTGCTACACTCAGAAAACCAAATGGATGAGGGCAATCATTCAGTCAACGTAAGCGCAGCAACAATCAACCAGAGTAACGAAGTTACTAGCTTATTTCAGATAGTTCCTGTCTCAATACAGAGCGGTGGCAACAGGCTGAACACATATGCTTTCCTCGATAGTGGATCAACGGTTTCATTCATCGATCAAAGTGTGCAAGAGAAGTTACGGGCCCAAGGCACCGATGTGACGCTCAACATAGCTGGCATACACGGAACGAAGGATCTGAAGACAGAAAAGGTTCCTCTAAAAATAAAGGGAGTACATTCAAAGGTGCATTCAATCGAAGCGTTTGCACACCCGTCAATCTCCTTGGGAAACACAAACTACAACTACAATAAGCTGAAGCAAAGCTTCAACCACTTGAGTGTTTTACCCAACAAAAGCTTCAACTTGATGGTAGTTGGCATCATCCTTGGTCAAGATGCTTATGAGCTACAATGACCATTGGACTACAAGATAGGAACACGAAGTGAACCTTTCGCCGTTCTAACAGAGCTAGGATGGGTAGTCAGTGGACCCATGACGGGCAAAAGAAGACAAAATGTTTGTCATTTCGCCTTCACTGAAGATGTGAAAGTGGCAGAGAATATTCAAATCTGGTGGGACATAGAAACCTATGCTTCCAAAATCAACGTCGTCAGTCAGTCAAAGAAGGAACTGCAGGCACAAAAGATGCTAGAGAGTACGACAAAGTTCACAGGCGAGCGGTAGGAAGTGGGAATGCTGTGGAGTGAACCAGAGCCAAACCTACCGAACAACTACAGCTCAGCCTTGGGTCAGCTTTACTCACTGGAGCGAAGATTCCAAAGGGACCCAAACCTGAAGAATTTGTATCAACAGTCAATAGATACAGATGTAGAAAAAGGAATTGTAAAGATATCGGACGAGTCCAAAATGAAAGGCAGCTTCGGGAAAGAATGGTATTTGCCACATCATCCGGTGCTAAACCCGAACAAGCCTGGCAAAGTAAGACGTGTTTGCAATGCCGCATCCAAGTACAGAGAAGTATGCCTGAATGATAAGCTACTAGCAGGACCTGATCTGCTACATGGGTTGATTGGAACAATATTCAGATTCCGAGAAGGACCAATAGCCCTGACAGCTGACATCGAATCGATGTTTCTACAAGTGCAAGTTCCCGATCAGGATAGAAGTTGCTTGAGATTCTTATGGCGTCCAAAAACTAACGAACCTGTTCAGATATACGAATATCAGCGTCACGTATTTGGAGCTAAGAGTTCTCCAACTTGTGCAAACTATGCTCTCAAGCGAGTGGGACTGGACAACGAAAAAGAGTATCCAATAGCGACCAAGGCAATACAAAACAACTTCTACATGGACGATTTCATCAAATCAGTAGAGACCCCGGAAGAAGCAATTGAAGTTTTCAATCAACTACAACCTCTTCTCTCGCAACATGGATTTGAATTGAAGAAGTGGATAAGCAACTACGATGCAGTTACCAAAGCAATCCCAGAAGACTTGAAGTCAATCAGCAACACAAAGCAAGTCGAAGTGGAACCCAATACGGAGGGATCCTCAGTGCTAGGACTACAATGGACCGTTACTGATGACAGTCATCAAGTATGCAGAGGTACAAACAAGGAAGTTGAAGCACCTATAACCCAGAGGAAGATTCTGTCACTGGTATCTTCAGTATTCGACCCGATCGGGTTGTTTGCTCCGTTCAGTGTTCATATGAGACGACTTCTGAAAAGCATCTGGACTAAGAATGGACAACATTGGGACAACGAAGTGGAACCTAGTGAAGAAGAAGAATTCCTGAGATGGAAAGAACAACTTCCAATAGTGGCTGAAACAAGCATTGATAGAAGATACTTCAACAGAGAGAGGGATAAAACCGAACTTCATGTATTTGCTGACGCATCTGAAGACACGATGTGTGCAGTGGCCTATCTACGTTTACAACCAAAAAAGTACTCAGCTGACTTAGCATTTGTCATTGCAAAATGCAGAATGGCAACGACGAGGCATCTTTCAATACCACAATTAGAGTTGCAAGCGGCAGTCATGGCAGTGAGGTTGAAGGAACAGATAGTCAAGGAGCATGAAATGAAAATAAATGGTTGCAGTTTTTGGTCAGACTCAACTACAGTATTGCAATGGATCCACAGCTCCCATCGCAAGCAACAAGTGCTTGTGGCCAATCGAGTGGCTGAGATACTAGATACAACTGATGTTTCACAGTGGAAACATGTGAGCGGTATCAACAACCCAGCGGACATTGGCACCAGAGCAATCAACATTGAAGAACTCAAGAGAAGTGAGTGGCTCACTGGGCCGGCCTGGTTGAAGCGACCAAAAAGTGAGTGGCCAGAGCAAGTTAACCTAATCTTTGCATCCGATGAAGAGAATATACCCTCATCAGTCTTCATGATACAGGCTGAAGAAAAGAAAGCTGTTATTCAGTGGGAAAGATTCAGTAACTTTAACAGACTTGTGAATACAGTGGCATACGTACAGCGAGCATCGAGCAAACACAAACCAGCAACCCTTGTTGTCAGCATTGAAGAAAGAGAAAAAGCAAAAGCAATCATCTTCAAGTTACTACAGCGAGAACAGTTTGGTGAAGAGATGAAATCTCTCGAAGCTGAAAAGGAAATTCCAAAAGGCAGCAAAATTCTACAATTCTCCCCCTTCATAGATAGAGAAGGGCTTATTCGAGCCAAAGGCAGAATAGGCAAAAGTCAATTGGACTTCAATGCAAAGCATCCAATTCTGCTACATTGGAAACATCATGCGGTTGAATTATTCTTGCGAAACGAGCACAAGGACAATCAACACGAGGGCACTGAGCATGTAAGAAACATTGTTCAGCAGAAGATTTGGATCCTAGGCATACGGAACGCCTTAAGATCAATCAAGAACAAGTGCGTTACCTGCAGAAAAGGCAGAGCACAAACGATAGCACCAGTCATGGCAGATCTACACGAAGAGCGGTTAGATTCTTCAACAGCCTTTACAAATGTTGGAGTTGACTACTTTGGCCCTTTCATTGTGAAGATTGGGCGAAGAAATGAAAAGCAATGGTGTTGTCTCTTTACTTGTCTAACTATGAGAGCGGTGCATATAGAAGTGGTACCTAAGTTGGACACTGATAGTTGTCTCAATGCAATAATGAGATTTATTGCTCGAAGAGGCAAACCGAATACGATCATCAGCGACAACGGGACAAATTTTGTTGGAGCTGAAAGAGAGTTTGCAGAGCACGTCGCCGCATGGAACAAAGAAGGGATCCAAGAACATCTAATTCAACGAGGAATCAGATGGAAGTTCAATCCACCCGCAGCACCCCACTTTGGAGGAGTATGGGAGCGGTTGGTGAGAAGTTGCAAGAAAGCAATGTATGCAGTGTTGGGGAACAGATCAGTCACCGAGGACGTTCTTTCAACCACGATGTGCATCGTTGAGCAGACTTTGAACTCAAGACCTTTGACTCCAGTCAGTTCAGATGTTAATGACTTAGAAGCATTGACTCCCAATCACTTCTTGCTTGGCAACAAGAACGTTTGCTTACCCTATCTACCATGCGCGGAAGAGTTTGTTGATCATCGAAAGCTCTTTCGACAAACTCAAGCCTATGCAAATCTCATATGGGACAGATTTCGTAAAAAATATCTGCCAACTCTGAATAATCGGCAACAATGGCGATCTACGGCGAACGAAACCCTCAAAGAAGGCGATCTCGTTTGGTTGATCGAAGATAGTGATAAGCGTGGATATTAAAATCTAGGTTGAGTCACGGAGACCATCGATGGGTCTGACGATGTGATTCGATCAGCTATAGTTCGAACGAACGACGGAGTGTACAAGAGACCAGTAGTGAAGCTCGCCCCAGTACTACCTGGAAAAGATGTTTTCGCGATAGAAAACAGGGCCGGCGATATTGCGACTGAGTTTAACAACTCAGAAACCAAATTGAATAGCGCTTCAAGGTCATTTCAAGCCTTAAAGCTAGAATAGCACGACAAGCGAAATTTAATGTTACATTCTATTGAAGTCATACGGATTTGTTCATTTTCTTGAACATTTATATTTAGCAACTATTATTAGTACGCAATCGTCATTCATGAAGTCAAACTATAACTCAAACTCGAACTACCTCAACAACCAGCAAAACAATACTACGACTTAACAGTATTGCATCAGATTCTTTGCGATTGGATTGCGAATCAACCTGTTATTGATACAGAATATTCGACAAAAGTTCTACATGGTTAACAAATTTCCCATGACATCAAATTTACACTGAAAAAGTGCCGATATGGAAAAGTGTTCACATTCTGTCGACATTATTATCTACAACCAATCAACAGTTGAATTTGACATGTAAATCCACGTGACTAGCAGCATAAAAGGAGATTGAAAAACTACCAAAAATCAGTTGAAACTTGGTAATTTGTCTTATTAAACTGACATACAGTGCGTATTGAAGCACACTTTCTTGAGCGGTAAATTACTTGTTATCGTGTCTTGTTTCTGTAGATCATATTAGTGATTGTACAGTTTTAACTTTACTTTGACTTGTGAAAAGAGAATTAACTTTGATATTCTCAAAACTTTCTTTCTGAGGAACGAAGTTCCTAAGTAAGAGAAACTTTGTGCAAAGCATAAATTCAGTTTCTCTTACTGGTTTTAACGAAGCCTACTCTAGTTTAACTTTGGTGTTATTGAAACCAATAGAGAGACTTGCTAACATTGAAGTTAGAAAAATATTATTATTGTCAGATTTGCAACTGGTAAGATATCCTGTTTTACAACTGCTTACTGCAGCAGGTTGAAACTTTGCATAGCTATAGCCAAATTATAGGGCTACAATTTGTACGATCGGGAATTCCTATATTCGGTTTATAACTTGAGTTATTATCAAAAACTCAACAAAATTTTGATTGTTTCAATTTGAATTATTTTGTTATTCTGAGAGAAACAAGTTTTTTATACAGCAAAGCTGAGCAATTAGTTATCAAGAATAATTGTGCAACAAGTAATGCAACGGTAATCTACAGCATAGCGGATAATACAGTTCACAAAAGTTAACTGCAAAAACACAATATCCGGACAGATTTGAAACCGCTGAAACGAACTGGGGGGTGTAAAGTTTTCCTTGACTTTGATAGGAGAGCAGCCGTTACATAAAACAAATTGAGACTGACAATACCGACGAAAACTACGCTAATCGACACTTCTTACATCAAATACCGACAATACCGACGAAAACTACGCTAATCGACACTTCTTACATCAAATACCGACAATACCGACGAAAACGTGGACAATCGACATTTCCTACATAAAAAACCGACGAAATCGACAAAAGTCGACCAAAAACGACAGTTCTTGCTTCGATTTTGTCGCAATTTCTCAACCCGGGTTGACTTGCGATTATACTTGCAAGTGCTATCCGAGTTTTGACCAAGACTTGAGAAAGTTGTACGAATTGCATTTTGAATTGCTCAGTACTGATAGAGGTTTATATACTTGCAAACAGTCATGTCTAGCGTAGATATTGATGTGGATTTCGTTCCTGGGTGTAATGGGAGTCGATGGCGTTCGGATGGGTCCAACGCTCCATGAAATTCTGCTTCCTCTGCAGTTACAATTTCGGGGAATTGTACATTTAGAGGCTAAAAATGGCGCTGTAAGAAAATAGTGCCTTGATGGCCTCGGGTTTCACCTGTTATCCCGTTTTCTCTGACGGTATGTGAAAATGCCAGACATTAATTTCTTCTAAGTAAAATTGTTCAAACCAGACCAATATGATTTAATTAATTACTACAAACTTCAATAATCTGGGAGGATTAGTACAAGTGTCATGTTTTCTTGTATCGTTACACAGGTTTATGAATGATCGTTAAGCATAGTACAAAAAGTATAAAAGTTCAAAATATTACAGAAAAACAAAAGTACAAAAAGGTACAAAAAATTACAGCATTCAGTACAAATAACAATTCGTATTTTTTTGTTTGGGTCTAATTTATCCCACGTTAGTATCTTCCGATTCAAAATTGAGCTTAAGAACGACTCATGCGCACTTTTTTCAATTTTGGTTGAAGCTCTGAAAACGTTAAATGTGTACAAGGTATAGGAAAAAACAATGTTTGTTAACCCGAACAAATCAAGCTGTTATTTATGTCATTTAATTTAATTGAGTTCTTGCGACCGAGATAACAAAACAGGCTATACATAATTTATTTTTTTGTATGATTTCCCGCAATGATCGCTTTACACAGTTCATAGTTCCCGGGCTGATCATCCAGAGCATTGCAGTACTGAACCAGTATAAATCCATAGACTGTATATAGCCATTTTTACACTTGTACATATAATGTTCATGTCAAAATATAGACTGATCAGTCTATTTTTCAGAGTAAATTTGGTATTCTGTTTTTAACCTGATTTTGATCTGTCCATACAATTATCAGCTTAATTAACATTATTGTATACCTCTTGTTAGCCTAAAACCATTCTGTTCTAAACCAGATAATTATCAAACAAGAATCAATGAAGAAAATCTTATATCAAAATTACTGTTATTAAAATATGATCAACCTGGTTGTGTAATCATAATATGGCGATAAAGGGGGTAGAGTTCCACTTGATAGATTCATTGTCTATCCTTTTAAGCGAAACTGAACAGCCCATCAGGTGATTAATTAATCCCTCAAACCATTTATCATTTCGTTTTTGAGTCAATAGGTAACTTGAATCCCAAAAAGCTCTCAATTTTAGAAAGCTTTCGGACTGATTAGATTAATGTTATCAACTCAGAGCCCTTTGGAATGGTACTTGATTAAGCGTGTTACACGCAAGATGAGGAAAAATGATCAATTAAGAAATATTCTGCCTAATTTGAGTAACTTTCTGCAATCATAACACAAATTATTTTAACATTCAAGAGATTGAGTTTAGAAAGCGTAACAAAAATGGACAACACGGTAGGTCACAACAACAGAGGTGGTTTGAACCGTACATACACCAAAAACCTCACAGATGCACACAGACAAACCCAAAGACGCGCGCATACACACATACGCACACACACATATACACACACACACACCTACACACACAGAAAACACATGCACAAAAATACACATACAAAGGCACACTCACAAATACAACAAATTACACACAGAGACGAACAAAAATACACACATGCATACACAAACAAACGCACATTCACACATACCCACACACATATATATATATATATATATATATATATATATATAAATATATATACATATATATATATATATATATATATAAATATATATATATATATATATATATATATATATATATATTATATACACATATACACACATAAGCACACTCACAAATACGCACATACACATACAAAAACTTACGTACACGCAGACAAACACATACACATACACAGAAAAACACACAAGCACACGCATACAAAACCATGCGCAAACACAGACAAACACGCATGCATATACGCATAAACAGACCAAGATAAGCACACACACAGACAAACACACATACACTTAAACACATGCACACATACGCACAAGCAAACAAACACACATATAACAGAGAAAAACTCACACGTTCACGCTTGCACACACATATGCACAAACATACACACACACATACACACACGCGCGGACAGAGACAAAAACACACAAAAAAAAACACACTCGTACACGCATACACACATACGCTAACACAGACAGACAGACACACATACATACTTACAAACAAACAGACAAATAGAAATATACATAAACGAAAATCCACATACACAGACAAAAATACACATACACATACACAGAGAGACAAAAATAAATACGTATACACAAATAGAAGCACACACAGACAAGCACACACACATATACACATGCATATATATATATATATATATATATATATATATATATATATATATATATATATATATGTACATATCGATATATAAATATATAGTACACAGAAACAAAGACGTGCAAACACAAACACAAAAACAAAAAACGTACAAATACAAAAACACAAAGACAACACACACACAAAAATCGAAAAAACGTACACTCGCAAAAACACACG
>NC_134468.1:12403988-12464744 GCF_964194025.1 Convolutriloba macropyga
CAAACCCACTCGTAAGTATGCGCAAGTGTGTGTGTGTGTGCGTGTGTCTATATAAATGTGTATAAACGGGTGTGTGTTTATTTCTGTATGTGTGTCAGTTTGAAAGCGACTAGATATATGTAAAATTGTATATTTGTAATATATATATTTGCATTCATACATACACACAAACACACACATATACAAAACACTATAAAATTATATTCACTCACTTATATCTACATAAACACAGAAAAAAACACACACACATACAAAAACAAATACACACACCTACACACAGGCATACACACAGACAAACACACAATCACATACACACATATACACACATATATTCACAAACACACATATACACACAAACACATACACACATATACACGCATATATTCACAAACACACATATACACACATACTCACACAAACACACATACACATTTAGAGACGGCAAAACACACAAGCACACATACACACGTAAACACACTCACAGATACAAACAAAACACACCCACAGGCAAAGACACACACTTACACACAAACACACAAATACACACACACACACACACATATATAATATATATATATGTATATATATATATATATATATATATATATATATATATATATACAAATATATATATATATATATATATATATAAATAAATATTTGCATTCATGCATACACACTAACACACACATAAACACTTACAAAACACTATAATATTATATTCACTCACTTATATGTACTTACACACAAATAAACACACACACATGTATACACACATAGACACACCTACACACAGGCATACACACAGACAAACACACAAACACATACACACATATACACACATATATTCACAAACACACACATACACAGATACACACACACATACACACACAAACACACTCACATACTATCACGAACCCAAACACACGCACACGCGCACGCGTGAGCACACACACACTAACACACTCACACACACACACACACACACAAACAAGCACTCACCCTAACAAACCAAAACAAACACACACTCACATTCGAAAACACACACACACAAACTCTGTATATGTTTACTTGTGTTCTTTTCGTCTACAATTTTAAATTTGACTGCCTTTCTAAACATCAAAGTAAAAAAATACAATTGTTTCCACTATTCAATAAAGTTGACCTCATTTTAATTGCGTCTTCAAAATCTCTTTATAATGCAGCAAATGTTTTTCCTCAATTTTTTTTTCGTTGCGTGCCGTTTTGATATTTATAGATTGTTTCGTGACTGTCCTTCCCTTATTTGGAGAAATTAAAAAAATTGACACAATTGACAGATATAGTCTCAAAGGACATCAAGCATCTCTGGAAAAACTGGAGTATTGGCATTACAACGGTTTTTTATCCGATAAATGTCTATTCGTAGCTTGAAATTTGGCCGTTTTTCTTCGATTACTAAATTCCATTTCCGAAAGCTGGCATTACCATTTTTAAATTTCACAATTTGCTTTTTAAAAGCTCATATTAGTGGGTAACATTTGGCAGTAATCAAAGTTGTTGTACTCAATTACCTTCTGAGAAGTCAATTGAGTAGCGAATGCGTCTTGGTTAAACTTGCGAAGGCCTTTGCGCCGCGTTTGCCTGTTTACTTTCTATTATTTTGAATTCTCAGTTACGAATCTAGTATTCGCGATGCGAATGGCTGACCTTAAGTTGAGCTATCCAATTTGAAGAGCAATTGACTAACGTTAAATTACAAACTGAGTTGCAGCAGTGCAAATAGGAGGAATGAAACAAGATTTAAACAAATTATGATTAAGAAGGAAGTTACATAAGATCACAAGTTAATCACGAAAAATACAGGAAATTAAATTTGTTTACATGAGTGCACAGACAGTTTCCTGTCTGAATCCTGATCAATCATCAAACTGAAGTAAAAGAAGTATGAATAACTAAATGAAAGCATCTGCCCTTCAAATAGGGTACATAAATTAAGTTGAACTAGAATACGTTGATTGATATTCTAAGGGTAATATCCATCCCGTATGACAAAAGTAAAAAGGAAAACGTTTATGAGATTTGATAGAAGGTTGAGAGAGAAACACCTAATATAAAGTGTGCAAAAGATTAGCTTGACATAGTTTGACAAGAAGCTCTCTTGTTCATCTTTGTTCAAACTTGTTCAAGCTCTACTTGTATAATTGACTAGGTAGATGAAGCCTCGAGAAGCAAGAAAGAACATGAGAATGGGTTCTAAGCGACGCTCAAGTTCGAGGGCTTAAGACCAGTTGTTGTAATGGTTAGAACACTAGGCATGCAAGTATAAGATGCTGGATCGAATCCAGTACTGGTCCACTTTCACAGTAGTCTCCACTGTTTAGAACCCCCTAAAAAGTTGGAATCGTCATTTTTTCCAGAGTCAAAGTACGAATTTAACCAGAAATCGGCACTTAGAATGTGAGTTCCTCACGGCGTACACATCAGACAGCAGCAGACGAGACAGCGCTGACGAGGAAAACCCACAAAGCATTGAACCATTTTTGGCAAAAACATCATTTAGCTTACCGGGTCGCGTTTTTGTCGAAAAAAAAATATATGAATTGCGGTGAATACCGGTGGAAAAAACTATTTTAATAAAATGTTTTTTTTTCACCGCATTCACCGCATTCAACGCTAAGAATTGCAATTCTTACATCTTCTCACCGCATTCAGTGCTAAGAATTGCAATTCTTACATCTTTTCAGCCTAATCAACGGAAATCTTACATTCTTTTTAGCCATTTTTAGCGTTGACACCTCGACCCGGTTAAGATATTTTTGTAGTGTTTGCGCCTGTTTAGACCCCTGAGCAAGATTTGACGTCAGATCAATACCTCATACCTGCTCATACTTTTATGCCTAATTGCTCCACACCTCTACCTAACCCCCTTCTGCCTACCCATGCCTCATTACAAACCAAATATACCCTCTCACAGCCTAGCAAACTCCCAAGAAGCTTCTCTCCAACTGCTGTAATTTTTTTTCAAAGTATGAAAATTTTGAATCTCTGTGGTCTCCATTATCAAATAATCTTGGTTTACATTGATCTAAAAAATAAATGTTTGCTGATTATTTCTTATTGCCAATCTTATGTTTTCTCCGATCTCTGACGTTTCTTCCTCTCTCCCTCAGCCTTTTATCTCTCGTTTTTTAATTTCCTCGCGTTAATGAACTGGGCTCAAGTACCCTACCGTTGGATGACATTGCTTCCGAAAAGACTCCCCTCTCATTGGGTGAGATCAATAAAAATTGGGTGAGTTCAATAAAAATTCGGGCTTGTTTCTAATTCATCAAGATATTGATTCAGCTCAACACAAGCATCTAGGAACAGTTATCATCACATTGCGTCCCACACAATCGGGTCGCTGATTATCAGACAAGTTCAATTAATTGCTGCGTTCAACTACGGGGCTCGCGACAACAGCATATTAGCTGATCCTCGTATGATGACAACAGAAAGTGACTGAACTGCTCTGTTGAAGGCAATAATAACGGAAACTGCTGTAATTATTCGCACAGAAAAAGGAGACTTTTTAAAAATGCTCTCTTGAGTAGTGTTAGTTAGTTGTGAAGTTAACTAGTATTAGTTAGGCATGCAAGACCTTTCCAGCCGTTTCCGTTATTATATCGATTTAGTTTTTTGGTTGTCGAATTTTAATTGTTTCAAAAATTATCATAATGAAACTTACCAGACTTTATCAAATTTTCAAAGCAACTTTTTTATTATCAGTGTTGTTCTCCGTGAAATTTTGTTTTTGCTGCCTCTAAATGCATTTATTTCTCAATTAAATTAGTTGATGATCTTTTAAATTAAAAGATTTTGAAACAAAAACATATGCATATTTGTTGAATATTTTATGAGGTAAAACCTATTTATCAGATAACCAATTATGTTCTAAAGTTTTCGTCTATTTTCTCCCTAAAATGCAATTTTAGAAATGTTAAAACAAAAGTGAAGACTGAATTTTTGAGAAAAGTTTAAGAAAATCACAGCTAGCAGTGTTAAAACTCTGCAAGTATTTATAAAGGTAAAATTTTAGTCAGAGTTTGATTGAAAATCAAGCATATGCATAAATAAAATAAACTCACAGAATAACCATGTTCGGCAAGGAAATGTGAGAAAACGCTTCAGAAAGAATTCCTAACAAATATGAAAAAAAACGCAATCAACATATCATAAAGCTTGAAAATATTCCAATTGTAGTTTTTTTTTCTTTTGTACTGGCGTTCTGAATACATTCACTTCAGTTATTATTCCTCGCCGTATTATTGAACACTTGTAAAGGGCAAAAATGTATTTTTAAGAAAATCTTCTTATTTACCTCTACTATTTACCTCTCATAGCGAAAAGAAAAATCACTAAATCCTACGTAGATACCACAATCCAACAGGCAAAGAATTGTTATTAACTAGTTTTATTTGATATCTAAAATTTTGTGCGGCAAAACTTTCGGATGTCCACCAATATTTTAAGCATCCAACGCAGCAGAATTTTTTGTTACCACATTACAAATAGAATCTTTGTGGAACTACACCTTTTGTTGTTTTTCGAGCACTTGACTTTTTCACAACATCCGTCAGAAATGCTGGAAAATACAATAAAGTGTAGGCCCTGATAATATAATTTGTTACCCCAAACCCAGAAAGTTGCAGTGAAATTTGCAATTAACTTTTGAAACCTCTTTTAGGGATTTTTTTCTCTTTTCTTCTTGCTTCATTTTCCCATTTAAGCCTCCTTAATTTTCGCAGATCTATTATTCGCTACATCTCGAAAACAAAAAGGTTGTTTTCGAAACTTTTCTATAGAAAAAGTTTAGTATAATTCAAGAGTTCTGTATAAACTTCTCTTGACTTTTTTGACATTTTCCCCTTTCCAACAGTTTATCTCTCGTTTATTCAGCAAAATTTGCTTTTATTCATGACGAATTCATATCTGAAACCTCTATATAATTTTAAAAAAATTTCAACACAAAAATTTTCAAGGAACTGATCAAAGTTCGGATTGTTTTTGTAGCACAAATTATAAAGGTTTTTAGTTTTTTTCCAAACCAAAAAAACTATGGCCATATTGCCTGCTTGGCAATTTTTGATACATTTTTTGTTGTGAACGAGAAAATATAAAACTCTCTTCTTCCCTCATTTTGATTGCAATTGGTCGGAAGTAGTTCGAATAGTCTTCACTTAGTTTATTTCATGTCCCTTCGAAGGAATAAATTTTGGGTGAATAATACAAAAAGTAAAATTTAACTTTGACCGCAAGAAACTGCAATGTGTCAGCACAACACAGATAGTTTTATCTAAGTATCTTTTACCTACTATTAAGAATTTTCTTTCAAGGTACTATTTTTTGTTACACTGATTGGATGATTGAATGATTTGTTGTTTGGGTTTTTTGTTTTTAAATAGCTAGTGAGCTTTGCCGAGTTGGAGACCAATTTATTTCCGAATATTGAGAATAGCCGTCTTATAGTTTATACCTGTCTCTTCTTAGCATTCAATTGAAAAATTTTTTTGATTGAGGATTTAATGTTTTTTTATTTTTGTTTGAAAGTTGAACTTTGTTATTGGTATGCTTGCCTGCAAAAATATTTCAAAAAACCTTTTAGATTTTTTTAAAAATATTTCTGATTTTTGTGTTTCACTTGCAAACAGTTTTCATGCATATTTTGAAAGAATATAGTGGTTTAATAGAAGATTAAAAAATCAGGATGCTGGAACATGCGATTGAGTCACCAAGTGAGTTCTAATAAATTTATAAGTGCCCAAAAACTCTGAAACTGCTGGAAAGGCTGAAAGGCAAGATGAACATTGTGATTTGAGTTTACGAAGTGCAACTATTCTCAATTTTATCAAAACAATTTTAAATGAATTGGTCTGACTGTTTTTAGCCAGATTGAAAAATGATCTTATGCTATTTTTGTTTCACTATACTAATAGCTTAGGCTGCTAAAACACAAAACAGTTAAGCTACCACTATAAAATTTTGAGGAAAAAAATCAATAATTGACGATATCACAGTACTGCAAAATTTTTAACTCAGAAGTGATCTAAAATTGCAATTCTGAAGACTGATGCGTACACCAGAACAATTGTTGTTGGGTTCCTTTCTCATTACAAGAAAAAGCAATCTGTAAAAGTACATTAGTACATAAAAAACCAGGCATGCCTCAAAATAAGAATACAAGATTCAGTAAATGTTTTTCAAGTAAAAATAGAAAGGGCTGAATTAGTTGAAAATCAAATAATTTTTAAAGATCTGACAAATTGAAGGAAATTGAACAAATTTTATATCGTGAAAGTAACTGATTTAGTGCCGAAACTTTCAATAATTTGATCAAAAATGTTCCCTAAAGCAATGAAAACCTGCTGAACTGGACCGATTGATCAGGTATCATGGCAAATCAAAGCAAAAAAGCCATTTTAGAGCCAATACATTTACATGAAAACGCTAACTTATGGCAGAAAACTGCCTAAAAGTTAACCTTGATAAACTTCAGCAATCGGTGATATAATAGCATGAAATCTTGCAAACCATTAGATTGGATCATTTTGTCTAATTCCACTGTAGCATATGTTTATCTTAATTTCTGTTTCATCACCACTTTCGAAGAAAAGAGTTTATTGCTACTACTTTTTTCATTATAGACCATGTTAAAGCTTTC
Source organism: Convolutriloba macropyga (assembly GCF_964194025.1). Lineage (NCBI taxonomy): Eukaryota > Metazoa > Xenacoelomorpha > Acoela > Convolutidae > Convolutriloba > Convolutriloba macropyga. The sequence continues at coordinate 12,410,671 of NC_134468.1, forward strand.
TTTGCAATGGAGAGTTTTTTCAACAGCTGCCTAGTTCAATTAACGCAGGTGTCAAAATGAGATTGAGATACAATTTTTACTGGAGGTACTTAGACTGTTAGCTGGTTTCATTGAAAACTTTGATGAGAGTGTACGTTAAGGGTTGAAAAGCAATTTTGGGCAAAAAATCTCCAAAAAAATATTTTTCATTTTTTTTACCGAAGGTCAATCGATCTGCTTCATCATTTAAAATGATTGACAGTTCTCTTCCTAAAACAGAACAGCAGGCATAGCAAAAGCTGATACACGGTCTACTTAGGAAAAAAATAGGCGTCATTTTTTTTAAAATTTCTGAAAATTTTAGGATGAGTTGTGAATTTTTAATTGACTGCCTTGAAAAGTGAAATTTTGCATATATGATCGACGACAAAAAAAAACAGAAATATAAATTTTCTCTCGCTCGCGCTCTCTCTCTCTCTCTCTCTCCCACCCAAAGAGCAAACATGACAGGATGCAATCGGCATGCTTGTGGTTCAATTTCCTCATAACAATTGTAAGATCTTGAGATGCCGACTTGCCTGACGACCTACCACTTCCGCTAGAATATCTGGAACCACTTGATGAGAGCACCGTACGCTGGTATATCCAGGCCTAAGACCGAAAACAAAAATTTTTGAAAACAAACTCTCATCAAGTTGATATCAAAATTTTTTATAGCGTTGTGTGAAATTGACCAATCTAAATATCCTCATTAAGTCCTATACAGACTTGTTCTTGATTATGTTAACCCATTTTACTATCATAATCCACAAAAGTCCTCATTATGATCCATTAAGAAACGTTCATTTGAATTTAATAAAAAAATGAATGAAAAATTTGCACACAGAACCACAAAAGGAGAGTGCATGACCAAATTCAACTATGACAAGAACGTTCTGAAAATAGGAATATTTTGTTAGACGCTATATATGTACTGGATTGTGGAACCTTGATACAAGCGAAGAGAAATTGAAAGGTCTGGAGAGCTTTCGATTAAATCTGACACTTTATGCGAGCAGTTTTCGGAAGTGGTTTTTTTTCAGGAACTCCATTTTTGACAGAGTATTTTCCTCGGATAAGTAACACTAGCTACTTCAGATGTTAATTTCATGTTTAGCCGAAAACGAAATCCTTAATTTTGATCTAAAATATTGTACAGGAAAAATAGAATGTATATATTATACCGGCCCCAGTCGAGACCAGATGGTTATCTTGCAAGGTTCTGCCAGAATCTTGCAAAAACTGCCTGTCTTGCAAGATCTGACAGAAAAATGGTTATCTTGCAAGATCTGGCAGAAAAATGGTTATCTTGCAAGATTCTTGCAAGTTCGTTCCGGTCGAGCTGTCCTCTCATTGGCTCTCATTCATGCAACACATTTCATTTCGACCAGAAATTTACTTTAACCGACTGGTGATGAAAGTAACTTGCTCATCAATCCGAAAAAAAAATCCCTCTTAAGTTTTTGCCGCTTGAGGGCCATACAAACTTAGAGTGGGATAAGTTATCCGGAACAATTTTGCAAGAAAGCCAAATATCCCTCATGAAAATGTGACTTCAAAGTCATAAATATTAAAAGATGATTTTTTAAACAACAACTTAAATTATTTTCAGACAGCAGCTATTGCTTCTGGACGCAGATCTGGCGATAGGGGAAGGGGTAATAAACTAGCTAGAAGAGGTGATAAAGTGGAATGGGAGGATCTGTATCCCTGGGTTGAAGACATTCTGCTCTCTCTGGACATTTTGAGCGTCGTATCGGCTGTGATCGGTGTGATCGGAAACATCTTCACAATTCTCGTCATTTCTAAGTTAGCTATTTTTATGGGTGTCAGCTTTAGAATTTCTTTTTAACAGGTAACACGCTGGTGGCGCAGGGGGGGGGAGAGAAATATGCACAAACCGAAAACATCCCGGATGTCATTTTTTACAGTGCCAAATATCAAGTATAGTCAAAGGAAATTGGCAGTTTTCTAATTATTTTGAATAGATTGGAGGCACTTTAACGCGAGGTCACTTGATTCGAATCTTCAAATGGAAAAATTTGAGATGATATGGAAGTATTTGTGATATATATGGAAATTTTGGGATAATAATGGAAATATTCGGTATTAATTTAAACCAAAGCTGACTCATGTCGATGCAAGTTTTTATTTGAGTATGATCATTTTTCGATCACGTTGTTTGAGTTGAAAGTTATGAAACGTTATGAAACAAACGATGGATGGTATTAAAAGACTTAAAATTGTCCTAAATAATCGGGGTTGACAGTTCGTTGCTCGATAAAAGACGGGGTCGCCATGTGTGACACTGTTTTGCGCCAAAATTTTTGTAAATTACCCTTTTCGCTCGGCTGTGACCGGTTTCTTTAGAAATTTCAAAATTTTGAGGCAGAACTCGAGAAGAGAAATCAAGACGACATTTTGAAACACCATTTTGTCATATTTTTTAACAATAACCAAACATTTCTTAAAGGAGCGGATCACAATTGTTAACTTTCCCTCTGTTTCCTCATAAAATTACTGAAAAACTAAAATAGGTCAATTTTGTTCAATTCATAGATTTTAAAACACTCAAAAGTATTTAATTTCCCAATTATGTTGATCAAAAATTGTATTTTTCTATCAATGCACAAACAATTAGTAAGGAAATTCATGATCAAAGAATTTGAGGGCAGACATTACATTTATTCCAGTGCTTACATTTAAACTTGCTTAAATCCTGATTTCTACAATGCTATCTGAAATCATGAAATACAATTTTGCTTTTAGAGGCATATTGTATGGAAATCACATAAAAGCATAATGAGCCTCAGAAATTGTGCTTCCGATTACTTTTGACTGTCAGAAGAATGAAAATTTCTGGCCAAGGTTCATCTTTTGGATATATAAAATATTGAGGAATTTGCGTTTGAGTAATTGAAAAAACTACCGATCACATTTTTTTGCTTTTTTGAATTTTAGTCAGATACAATTGTCGGTGGTGAGAATGGGTCAAACCAAATTGACAGAGGCGTTGAATCCAGCGAACAGATATATTGAACCTTGTTATCAAATCGGGTGAAGGAGTTCATCCAGTCCCACGCCAAAAAGTGGCATATCCCAATCATCGCAGACGGAACATATCTGTGTGCAGACTTTTGCTTACAAAAATTCTTATATCCAGTCGTTTGTGCGTTCAAAAATGACTCTATCCACACGTTCTTTCATCCAACTTAAAACACTCACGTGCACATTTTGAAATGCCGAAAGTCTGCAGCGCCAGAAGTTAAAATGCCAGAAGTTGCTACTAAGCCAGAAGTTGAATTTCGTTGACTTTCGTCATTTTAAAACGTGCGCGTTTCGTGTTTTAAGCATGGTTAAGTGAGTCTGCAGAAGTCACTCCGAAAATCTGACTTAATATCTCGAACCGCTTCGCCGTACTCGATAAACGCCAGAAGTTCTCAGTAACTTCAAGCAGAGTCACTTAACCATCACATAATTTTGCTGGATTTTGTCGTTGTTGTTTATATCGCTTTAAATGGAATGATTTCTCAAGTCGAACAAACGATGTGATCAATCGTTGCCGCAACATCTTCAATTAACTTCCTGGCAATCTCAAAATTAAAGCAATTTCGCGTTTACTATTAGCATTGCGTTACTACTAATCAATCTCACCAACGATTCTCAACTTTTTAAAAAATTTTTCGTGAAATTATAATTTCTGTTTCTTTTAGTTATGTTCAGACGTAGAGCATACATACAAAAAACACCTTTATATCAGACCCATCATTTGATGCAGGCCTAGAAATTAAATCGTCATCATTTGAAGACGTCCAATTCAACCAGTATAGGTCCCGCATTGTACTTAGAATGGCTGAGTACACCTGAGGAGAAGGAATTATTTCAGTATTATGAGATGAAATATTCAGTTTATCTGTCTGAATGTCACAATTGAGACTCAAACTGTTTTCCTAATGCTTTTTAAAAGTTTTCACCAATTGGTTTTTATAAGTTACTTTATATAAAATATCTTTTGGAGGGAATCTTCTCTGCGTTTGAGTTTTTAACAAGCTTCAACTCAAGTCGATAGATAATTTAGAACACTAGTGAGACTTCTGAATCAACCATTGAGTGTCAACTGATAGTTTAGCCAACAGTTCAACTGTTTTTCGAGCTTTTTGCAGTATAATTCGAATGACTTGGGATATTTTTGCTCGTTAGGGTCCCTATGGCCAAAGTTCTGTGAGATAAAAGTCACTTATAGACAGTATTTTGTGCGCTCACTCATATTTAAAGACATTGTTGTTTTGAACGCACGATAACCTTTTTTTGGCCACGGACCTCAGTCTGGGGAGTATAGTCCAACCAAAATTTTAGTTGTTTTGTTTAGAGGGAAAAACCTTCGGCAAGTTGAAGAAAAAAAAATAAAAGCAAAAAAATTGAAATACGGACAGATTATTCCAAACTTACTCAATATTTATTTTTTATGATCGGGGTACGAATAAGGGATATAATTAAGACTTTTTAATACTACCAAATTTCTAGTAAAGATTACCTTCAATTGACAGGTGGAACAATCTCTCCTCTGGGGCTTGTTTTATGCTGAACTTGGCCTGTGTGGACTTGGTTGCCGTGGCAACAGACGGTCTCTTTGGCAAGTTCTTCCGACTCACCCTAGACTGGTCTATCAACAACGTGAACAATTTCTTTTGTTCCGGGATGACTTTTGTGAACTGGTTCACGACAATCGCCTCGTACTATGCAACCGTTCTCTTCAGGGATCTGTTTTTTTTAATCTAAAATCAGCAATATCTACCCAAATTGGGGTGGCAGACGGAAGCGACTTCTGATCAGAGTTAATTATCCTCTGATCAGACCAACTCAGACAATTCTCCAGAATTTTGTGCTCTGGAACAGATTTCCAGACCCTGCAATTTTTGTCTGGAAACGCACCTTGTGTTCGACTTGGGTCTGCTCAGGGGTCACAACACAAAATTGTATTTGTCTACCTCCTTTTGAGTGTTTTGGAAAAACTTAATAGAGTATTTAGTTCCAAAACAAATTAAGCTAAGTCAGCTTAGAGTAAAAATCGGTTGTTGCCTAAATACCCCTTTTTTTCTCAGTGCGACAATTATTGTTTAATATCAATTTTCGTCATTTTTGAGGTTCTGTCGTTCTTGAAGCTATCGCGATCTCTGAGATAATTTTTATAAAGTCATCGTTAGCTCACATAATCTCGTTGGTTAGAGCGATTTTTGTCAACCTACGTTTTGTGCCTCATTTTTATCTCAAGTTTTCAAAATTGCCCGTGTCGAAAAAAACTAACAATTAATTTGCGTGCATCTGGCATTTGGATTTGATTGATACCACTTAAAAGTCTAATTATGTCAACTGAAGTCTGGATGGATTCAGCTCCGCATTCTTATCGATTTTCAATTGAATGACTCTTTGATCAAAAAAATTTTTCCCCGCATGAACATTTATTGTTCCATTTTTTTTTCAAAAAGGGGAGTGTACATGCAAGACCGGCTGTTTTTGTTCATTCAATTTTTTACTGTTTGCTTACGCATAGTAGAGAGAAAAAAATAGCACTCACAGAGCACTTAGAGGATACTGTTGATATTTACAAAAAACTACTAAGTTTATTGCTCGACAGAAAAGAGAAATTCTTTTTTAAAAATTGAAAAAAAAACAGGAAAAGAGAAACGGTTTGGGGGTGTGAGTGCTGACAATGAAATTACACTATTAATTTATATTAATTTTTTAAAAGAAACTTAGAAAAATATCATGAACTTTTATAATTATATATATATTTGTTTATTGAATTAAATTTTAAAAGTAAACAAAAATATGATTTCTCTATTAAAATTATGTTTCTAAAATACAAATGAAATATCAGTTTTACTAATTCCTCTCTTCTTAATGGTACCCAATTTAGGCTTTTACTATTTTGTGAATCAGTAGATCTTCAATTTAATCCATCAGAAAATTTTTTAGAATATGCGAATTGGAACGTTAAACAAAATACAAATTTTTAGAAAAAATAAAAAGAAACAAATAAAAAGCTAAATCTATTTAATTACTGTATTCCAATTTCCAAAAAACCATTGATTTCCACTTGCATGAAAAAATTCGATTACCTCTTTGGTGATTTTGCTGGCTTCTCGAACCAACTATTTTGCGTGCAAATTAAAAATTCTATATGATAGACTAATTGATTAATTGGAAAACTGTTGCAAACATTGTTAACTTTGTTGATTTAGGATGTAAAAAGATCTAATTTTTTAAAAAAATTTATTTAAATTTATCCGTTTTTGCAAATTTCTCTGAGTACTGTGCTAAAAGTTAAAATTTCGTCAAAAACTTAATTTGATTGAATATTGAATATTTGATATCCAATATGATAACAATAGAGAACAATTTGGTGAGAAAAAAAATTTTGTTTATTTTTTATTTTTAAACTATTTTGACTGTTTCTGATGCACCTGTTAACTTTTAATTTTATTTTTTCCACTTATCTCTAGTTGATATACAGTTGAACTCTAAGGAAAAAAAACAAGAAAAAGAAGACAGCTTTAAGATATTTTTGCGTTAAATAGAAAAAGAAACTCAAATCAGGAACATTTGTCGGATAAAAAGAAAACCATATTTTTTTCTGGTCAATTTAAGGGCTGATTTATGCTATATAGAATTCCAAGGGCTAATTTATGCAGAATTGAATCTTTTAGAGACATTCAAAAGCGTAACAGAAAAAGCAAAAATTTCAAAAAAGAACAAAAAGTGTTTCTTAAACCTCCTTGTTTCAGAGTTAAATTTACTTCGATCTATTTGTTGTTCAAGCCGTTTGTTTTTAATCAGCACGAAGATTCAATTGAATTTCAATAAAGATCTCTTACATGGTTTCACTTCAATTAATAAAAGCTGGAAATTATTTTGTCAGTCAGAACAGAATTTTGTTTTCTAAATTGCTGCCTAATATATGCTGCCAAAACTAAGTCTATTATTTCTTTGAGTGTTTTCTGCTTCTATGAATGGTGGAATTGATTACGCATGGGGAATTTTTAACTAAAAGTTGAGAAAAAATTTATCAATTAATAAAAACATTAATATTTTTGTCAATGCTGCAATCCTTTACTCAATTCACGCTAGACAGACTGACTTTACAACACCAAAACAGATATTTTTTTCAAAGTTTCACAAAAACATTTCACATGCTTGATGTAACTAGAACGCAAAAATAACTTAAGTATTTCAATACGAAAAATTAAAAAATAACATCAAATTTTTTCTTCAGCTCGTCATATAAATAATAAAGAAAATCATTTTTTGTTTTGTTTCATTCAAAATTTCCCGAAATTAAAGTTTTCCAAATATAGGATAAATGGATTGAAAAACTATTTCAATCGAGGTCTTTCAGAAAAGACGAACTTTAGACACAATTAACAACTCGGAACTTTGATGATTTTTTGATATTTTGTGGATTTCTATAAAAAAAAAGAATTAAATTCGACTGGACCTTGATTCTAACAAAATTGTTTAGATTGAATAAGCTGGGCAAATTGTAAATTGAAAATTAATGAGAACAAATAGATCATTTTTATGTTCTAGCGTGTAAACTGATCCTTGATTCACGTTTATTTTCCAAAATACTAAGTGTTTTTTAAAGATAAATTTCCTTTGCAACTGATTGCTCTAGCTGAACTCCAGTTTTCTGAGTGGTCAGTTAGTTTTGAAAAATAATAGGCAATGTGCGCTGATTTAACGTTCTTTAAAGGTACATCGAAAAGGGTGCTGAGATTTTTTTCAATTTCTACAATAAAGAAAGTTAAAATTAAAGTTGCTTCAAAGATAGTTAATCAATTTGGGCTTTGCAGAAAGTAATGAGCAACATAGCTTCTGCTTTCTACACAGAGTTATTTCCTTGTCAAACTTGATAAGTATGTGGGAAACTTGTGTGCAGCGCACTGTCTTGCACGGGCAGTGTTGTTTGCGCTTTGTACATAAATATTGCTACGTTACTAAGAGAAACTTTTTCTACATTAGATTATGTATTCAAACTCAATGCAAAATGTGCATTTTTCAAAAAATTTTTTGGTCTGATTTGATCATTTAGTTTTTGATATGAACAAAATAAATGACAAAATGCTGATACAAAAAAAATCTGAAAAAGAATACTTAATTCGGCTTAAGGAGTTTGGTCGTTTGTTTTTACAACGAGAAATGATTCAAAAGCAACAATTGATTATGTTCCTTAAAGGGAATTGTTTTACGGTACATTTTGAAAGTATATCCAAAACTTGGCAACGAAGCCCACTGTTTCTTCAACCCAGATCTGCTTGACATATGTATTTCAACTGTAGGTGATATCATCAATGAGAGCACAGTATTTTTTCTGTTATCTTCCTTTTTTAAAAAGGGCCGACATTTGCTTATGACTTTTATCAAGTAAAATTAAAATTATATCTTGAGAAATAAATTTGAAAAGCCTTGATAGGAAACATGCAAAGATTGCCAAGATCTTGCCGTCTCGCATCACATGACAAAAAACAAGATTTGCTATATTGCTCCTGACTAATTAATCGGGCTAGATAAAATTTTGCAAGATCTTTGCATGCGTGGGTTGAGAAGGGATGGTTGTCTTATGAGACTCTTATTTCGGTCAATTTTTAGGAACAGACAAGATGGAGGTTCTACTTGAAAACACTTGCAAAGAATGCTTAGCTTATAAGAATTATAAATTTTGTAAGTGGGATGAGTAAGATCGTCGCAAGTTTATCCCACGCATGATTTTATTTATTTTTTGTGGCGTAAGATATTAATTTATTTCCAAACATAGATAAAAAATACTTGCGTGCCGTTAGCGATCATTCTTTTTCTTACAAATTTGTTAAACATTGTAGAATGTGGTAAGATAACATGAGAGAGGGAGAGTAAGTTACATAATTTAGGTCAAGTTAATTAGGTTAATTTAGGTAATTGAGTTTAGCTTTTTAATATTAAAGGTTATTGTTTCGAAGGCGCCAGAGAGGTGATTTGAGTGATTTATCTTAAACAAGCAAATTAATGAACAAAAGCATATTGAGCTGTCGATATATTTAGTTGAATTAGCAAAGTTGTATTTGTGCATCAGGTCAAAGTCGAAGTGAGTGATTTAAGTAAACTAGAGAGCGAAGATTTGAAGTGAACTAGATTCTTTGAACAGAATTGGAAATTCAATTTGAAGTAAACAAATGTGCTATTTTGAAGTGACAACGATAAGGGGGGTAGCAGAACTTGGTGCCCTGCAAATGTGGGAGTTATCTTAAGCGGACGCTTATGAAATTTTGATGTCATAATGTCAGGTACACCCAATGATCATCTCATGCTGCTATGCTTTTTGGGCCAATCCGGCTACCCAACCCCGAGCTATTAACACCGGAAGTAGGGTGATTTGAAGGTTTTCGATATTTTAAGTGGAAATATGAACTTTTGAGTAGGAAATAAGTGTATTAACCAGTCGAAACTAGGTTTACGTGTGAATTAATGTACTGAGTAATCTTGGGACGAGTCTAGGAAGCATAATTATGATTTTTAAAATGAAAATGCAGTCTTAGCGGAAAAGTAGTTAACACTTAAATTGAAAAGGCAATTTCTCAAAAAGTTAAAATTCGGATTGACCTGAAAGTTGGGGGACAGACTAATTAGGGTACAAGGAATCCGATTCTGCAGTTGGATTTGACACCAGACCAACCCGCACGGAACTAGCGCACGCCGGTGCTGCGGGACGTAAAATTTAAATTGCTCGTGGTGTAATGGTAGTAGCTTCATGATTTTTGCAGGGTTAGTGTAACTTTTCAAGTGCTTTCTAATGGTCCTCTTTTTAACTTGGTGCGATCGGAACTTGGTGCAAACGGGTGCGATCGGAAGTCGGTGCTTCGGGACGATCCGAGTGCCGAAAACCAGAAATTGGCCTTTTTGAGCCGCCGAATGACTTTGAAATGGTAATAATATGATAACCTGAGACAATTAGTGGCAAAAAATACCCACCCCGGTCAATTTTGACGAATCCGGATTTTTCGGGTTTCGGCACCCACGACTCCTTAAAATATTGAGAAATAAATTCGAAAAGCCTTGATAGGAAACAAGCAAAGATTGCCAAAATCTTGCCGTCTCGTATCACATGACAAAAAACAAGATTTGCTATTTTGCTCCTGACTAATTAATCGGGCTAGATAAAATTTTGCAAGATCTTTGCATGCGTGGGTTGAGATGGGATGGTTGTCTTATGAGACTCTTATTTCGGTCAATTTTAGGAACAGACAAGATGGACATTCTACTTGAAAACACTTGCAAAGAATGCTTAGCTTATAAGAATTATAAATTTTGTAAGTGGGATGAGTAAGATCGTCGCAAGTTCATCCCACTGAAGCTTTGATTTTATTTATTTTTTGTGGCGTAAGATATTAATTTATTTCCAAACATAGATAAAAAATACTTGCGTGCCGTTAGCGATCATTCTTTTTCTTACAAATTTGTTAAACATAGTAGAATGTGGTAAGATGACATGAGAGAGGGAGAGTAAGTTACATAATTTAGGTTAAGTTAATTAGGTTAATTTAGGTAATTGAGTTTAGCTTTCTAATATTAAAGGTTATTGTTTCGAAGGCGCCAGAGAGGTGATTTGAGTGATTTATCTTAAACCAGCAAATTAATGAACAAAATCATATTGAGCTGTCGATATATTTAGTTGAATTAGCAAAGTTGTATTTGTGCATCAGGTCAAAGTCGAAGTGAGTGATTTAAGTAAGCTAGAGAGCGAAGATTTGAAGTGAACTAGATTCTTTGAACAGAATTGGAAATTCAATTTGAAGTAAACAAATGTGCTATTTTGAAGTGACAACGATAAGGGGGGTAGCAGAACTTGGTGCCCTGCAAATGTGGGAGTTATCTTAAGCGGACGCTTATGAAATTTTGATGTCATAATGTCAGGTACACCCAATGATCATCTCATGCTGCTATACTTTTTGGGCCAATCTGGCTACCCAACCCCGAGCTATTAACACCGGAAGTAGGGTGATTTGAAGGTTTTCGATATTTTAAGTGGAAATATGAACTTTTGAGTAGGAAATAAGTGTATTAACCAGTCGAAACTAGGTTTACGTGTGAATTAATGTACTGAGTAATCTTGGGACGAGTCTAGGAAGCATAATTATGATTTTTAATATGAAAATGCAGTTTTAGCGAAAAAGTAGTTAACACTTAAATTGAAAAGGCAATTTCTCAAAAAGTTGAAGTCGGATTGACCTGAAAATTTGGGGATAGACTAATTTGGGTAGAAGGAATTCGATTCTGCAGTTGGATTTGACACCAGACCAACCCGCACGGAATTAGCGCACGCTGGTGCTGCGGGACGTAAAATTTAAATTGCTCGTGGAGTTATGGTGGTAGCCGCATGATTTTTGCAGGGTTAGTGTAACTTTTCAAGTGCTTTCTAATGGTCCTATTTTTAACTTGGTGCGATCGGAACTTGGTGCGAACGGGTGCGATCGGAAGTCGGTGCTTCGGGACAACCCGAGTGCCGAAAACCAGAAATTGGCCTTTTTTGTCCGCCGAATGACTTTGAAATGGTAATAATATGATAACCTGAGACAATTAGTGGCAAAAAATACCCATCCCGGTCAATTTTGACGAATCCGCATTTTTCGGGTTTCGGCACCCACGACTCCTTAAAAAATTGCAAATTGCAAACGACTCGCAACGGCTGATCCGTTGGTCATGAAATTTGGCAGGAAATTAGGTGGCACCCTATAGGTATGGAAATTTGGGGTCATCCGGGAGGTCAAGGAAAAGCGTGCGCAGTCATTGCTCGTGTTCTATTAGGAGTTAGGTCATAAAAATTGGTGCGTAGGTGTAACTATGGAAGGAATTTCCGCGCAAATAATTAATTAACAAATTGATCCTTCATCTTTGGCTATTGACCCCTAAGTGGCCCCTAGAGGTGAAACTTTGGGCTTTTAGGAATATTAGACTTTTCGGCTGTTTTTAACTAGGGAATTGCATGAAATAGTTTCAGAATTGGAAATAACAATTGCTCTTAGCTTTAGAGTTGAGTTTGGTTAATTATTCATTACATGATTTTTGACAGGTATTGATTGCAGCTCATTAATTTTATAGCGGAAATAAAGGTATAAGAACTTTTCAGAGCAACGTTCAATGTTTACTAAGCAAACACTGATTGACATGTCAAGTGCAAATAAGAGATAAAGTGGAGTGGATTTGTTTACATAAGAGTCCAAAGGTCGTGTACTTAAGATAAGGAGAAAGTTGAACAATGGTTGGTAGCAGTTGAAGGACAGAGCATAATTTGCTATTGGTTTGTTTGCATAGCAAACAAAGCCCTCCTACAGAATGTAACAGATTTAAAGTGTAATTTGCAATGTTTACTTAAGAGAATAAGGTTTGTTTGCTTAAGATAAGAGCGTATTGGTTGAGTATAAATGAAGTGACACAGAATTTTAGAGGGAGAGAGAGAGAGACTTTGGAGATTTCGGTAGAACTTCAGAAGTTTGGTTTCGAACAAGTGAGGGAAAGTAGTTGGTTTAGTGGGACTAAACTTTAAAAGAATTGTAATCGCAAGACCAGTTGGGATACTGTGAGCGTTTTTGGTTTAGTTCATTTTGGGAAAGTGAACCACGGATATTGGTAATATTATTTTAATTACTATTATAAATTGTCTTGAGTTTGTCTTTTCCTTTGATGTGCAGGTAATTCTCTTACCTTTGTTATCCATATAACTAGTATTGATATTACTAGCTCAATTGTGAATTAATTTATTTCAAGGCAATCTAATTTGCAACAGCATACAAGAGTGGAAGAGGGGAAATTGCAGAGTAACAAAGTAACGCTTGCTTCACCAATTCAAAACCTTTGGTTTATTTTATTTGATCGATCTTCTGGGCGACAGAGTCACCTCACTGTTGAGCCTAGCAGAAATTAAGAAGACGACAAACATAAAACAAGGTTATGAGCAATATTTTGTTTAACTTTGTTAACTTTCTTCACTTTTTGATGTTCCCAGAAGATCAATTTAGCGTAAAGAAAAAAAAACGAAAATACGTTTTCATTTTTAAAACTAATTTAATTGTTACTCATTTTTTTTCAGACGCTACCCATTTTATAATTAATTGTTGAATTTGAGCGCAATTATGTGATTTAATTATCGCATTTGCTTATTAACTTGATGGATTGTTGTACCGATAAAGTATTTTTAAGACTTTTTAAAAACTTTTTTAAACTTGAATAAAAACTTAAACTAAAAGAACTTCGATAAAAAACTTGAAGAATTTGAAAATATAATTGCTCATGGGAATTTCTCGTATATGTTTCTTGTAAGTCAAAAGCTAAACTTATCAGAAATTTTAAGTCCCGTGGTTATCTCGCAAGAACTTGTAAGTCCGATGATTAAATCGAAAGAACGTGTAAGTTGTTTGTTTACCTTAAAAGAACTTCTAAGTTTTGGGCGGAAAAAATTTTAAGGCGATGATTTGCCTTGTAAAAATTTGCAAGAAACTTGCTGGTTCTTACAAGTTATCCATCCATATTCGACCCAGTTGGGTATCCAGAAACGAAATTTACTCAGTACTACCGAAAAAATTTCCTAAATTTTTTTGAAATCTTGTCAAGAGCTCACCAGTATACTTCAAAAAATGTGGCCGATCGACATATTTCAGATTTTGCGAGATTCATCAAGATCATGCATGACTTGGAAACACTTGTCAACATTTGTAGAGTATCAAGTGCTGTGTGACTACCGAGTAGACCAATCTTATCATAAAAGAACCATATATGGTGTATAAAAGTCCATAAAAATGTCCGTTTTCTGATTTGGTGATGGTAATTAACTGAGCCTCCATATATGGCATTTTTTATGGATAACAATTTTTTTTCACGGGAACAGATTTTTGCTTTCGCAATCAGAATTGACAGGTATGAGATTTTCGCCGATAGTTGACTTTTCGAAAATCAAAAATTAAAAAAGTATAATTTGGTTGAAAACAGCTCCCTTTTGAAACAACAGCATGGACAAATGCATGGCCGTGTTATTCCCCTTCTTCTACCGTCAACACGGGAAACCAAAACTATGTCTCATCTGCATAGTTGTGATGTACTTTTTAATATTCGTTCACGCGTCACCCTCCCTTTTTATGTATCGCATAAGCAGCCGAGGGTCCTGTCGACGTTTCATGTACGAAGTGGTTCCAGAGAGTGTCGACCAGTTCCGAAGGGATACTCTTCTCTATTTTGTGGGAATTGTTCCGACAGTTTTGGTGTTCACGTTTACAGCAATCACCATATACAAAATTAGAGGTCAAAAGGGTGCGGCAAAGAAACGAAGCAACACAACGGTTGGTGTGCACTTTTATTTTTCACTGAAAAATTGGTTGATTGTTCTTTTTAAACAGATCGCTTTACGCATCCAATTGTACTTGAGGGTCCATATGCGCTTCAAAATTATGTCATTTTCATACCCAAATTTTCTAAACACATTTTTCAAAGAGATTGAGTTTGACTGCAATTTAGACTTTTCAAAAAGGTTCAATCGTTTATTTCAATCGCAGCCGACAGTTTTAGTTTTATACAATAATTTTCAAATTGTCTCCTCAAATTATAGCTTTGAAGATACTTATATTCAATTCAAAATCGCAAATATTGTATTGATGTATAACACTCTTTTTCTCTAAGTCAATAGAGGTTGTTTTGTTTTCCTGTCAACGCAGGACAAGAGGGGGAATGGACAGACGAGGAGAGAGAATGAGATGACGAGACAGATGGTTGTCGTATCTCTTCTCTTCGGATTCCTCTGCCTAGCTTACACTGCATGTACTGTCACACGACTCAACATGGACAAATCAAGTATCCAATCAGTCTCTAATTAAATCTATTCTTCTGATTTCCTCCACACCTGACTATACAAGAACATTATATAATATAAATGTATTATAATATAAGGTTTTGAACAATAAAAAAATCAAAGACAGTCATTTTTTAAAAATACGGGGGCTCGAAGAGCTGCTTTCCTTAATTTTGGTCTCGATTTCTGCTTTTGTTACCTGTCGTATATCAATTGATAAGTTGATTTAGTCCAATAAATAATTATTATTCATGTTGAATATCTGGAAAAAAACCAGTAGTTTTAAAGCGAGTTGTTGTATGATCACGCTATAGCTGTTACTGTCAACCATATATTGAAAAATTATTCTTTGTTATATCTTAATGACAATTCGAAAAAAAATAATAATTTCTATATTACAAATCAGACATCTCCGGAATTTCATACAGCTGATCAGCAATTAGCTGATCAGTTGTGCAATCGATGTGTGGATTCTATCATAGTTTGAGATATCCATTGATCACAAAGGATAATGGTTCAATTGCATTGCCCAGTTGAATCCAGGTTGTTTCAAAATTAGGTTTTGTTTTGAAATGACGGACAGTAATTATATCTGATTTATGATTAAGAATATAAACAATTAGTTATTGAAAAGAAAAACAAAAATCAACAACTTTTGAAGAATAGCTATTAATATTTTGCATGTTCAGCCCAGATAAATGATAACCAAATCATTTCATGACAAAAAAACATCTTACACCGCATTGAGTAGAAAGACAATTTCAGATTTTGTTCTTTTACGAAAGAAAAATTGTCATTTTATTGGTGAACTTTCAATTGAAATGTACGTTTGAAGAAAAAACTTATTCCGCAAACATATTTTAAAGATCAATACTTCATAAAGAGAACATTTTCTGACGGATCTAATGCTGTCTTATTTATGTGATTTTTCGGTTTCTACCCTTATAAAAATAGTTATCGTCAGTTACTTTAATGTGTGTAGAGAGACTGTTCTATAAGTGGATATTGAAGTGTCAGAAGAAATCTCAAACGGAGATGATCTCTCTTTGTTCTCTCATATTGTCAAGTTTTTTTTGGAAACAAAATGTCAGCTAATTGTAGCAAAATTTTTCCAAAATATTTTAAAATCAAATTCTATGTTTTGATAGCCTGAGGAATGAGATTTAAAATTTTGTAGTAATTTTTTCCTGACGATTGAACAAAAGCTGCCTGGCAGACTTAAATAAATTAAGTTGGAAAAAAAGAGTTTTCCGTTTTTAAGTTTAAATGTCTCATCTCTGTTTGGTCTGAACTGAACAACCCTCTTGGATTCAAAACTGGTACATTTTCATGATTCGGTTGACCTGTTATGTTCACACCCTTTTATACAGCCTAATCGCAACTTTAGGCCATCACAGCGAAAAAGAGTAGAAAATTCTAATGCGGGCGTCCTACTTTAAGTCGAGGAAAAAATTTCATAATTTTTTGCAGGTTCAAACTTAACAGAAAATTTTGCTGCTGTACAAAAACAGCAACAGAGCAAGACTAAAAATTATTGCACTAGAGCATTCCATCTTAAAACTGTCGAAAGACATCAGAATTCCACAATTGTTTCAATTGGAATACTTTGCCACATTATTTGACGCATTGAAACATGATATGTTAAATGCAATGGTCTTCTTTACACTAGCCATGATGGAATTGTGGCGTTCAGACTTTTTCGTTTCCAAAAAAAAAATATAATATCTTTACTTTTTATACATCAATGCTGAGTTATAGAGTTCTGGTTGATTATTGGTTGATTTTGAATTCCAAAAAGTAAAAGATCATGCACACTGAGTACCTCATAAGCAAGTCAGCAAAAAAATTGCACGTAAAATGATTTGACAGTAGCTCGAAACAATTTTTGTAACTCATTATTTTGAGTCGATCAAAAGTGGGGCAGCTCAATTGGGTTGACCTGAAGTCCAGCGTGCTTAATTTGATTCAAGCATATAGTTCAGAATGATACTTTAGATCGAACTATAATCCAACTGTTCGCTTTTTTGAGATAAAGTTATATTATAGGCCGTTTGGGTCGAGTATGGTTGAGAAAAATTCGTCGTGCGTGACATAAAAACAAAGATTTTTAGCATTAAAAGATGTGTTAACAAGTTTCACTCAATTCCAATATAGCCCAGGTTTAGGTGCGCGACCCTACACTGCTCTTATCAGACCATTTGGGTCGTACACTGGTGGCGTGGTGCGACCCAAAATACATGGTCTGGGAAACGCTTGAGTCGCACGATGGTCTGGACAATGGTCGCTCTAGGGTCTGATCAGAGGGCAAAGTCGCACTACAGTCTGATCATAAATGAATTTCTGGACAATGGTCGCACTAAGCACTGATCAGAGGGCAAAGTCGCACTATAGTTTGATCATAGGTCGCACGAAGGTCTGGACAATGGTCCCACTACGGTCTGATCAGAGACCAAAGTCTGGACATAAGATGCCCCAAAATCTTACCACAGAGCATTAACAGACCATATTTATTTGACTGCAGTTTTTTATCACTGTTTTTGATAACCCAAAAAAAAGTTGCAGGCACTTCAAAATAACTTTCTGTTTTTATTTTTATCAATTAGTCTTTTCCTAAGCTTAACCAGATATACTAATTTATTAGATTTTAATTTGAGCAGTATATAGGTTTGAATTGAATAATTTAGACAAATAACAACGGATTATGACATGTATTCAGGAATGGTCTGATCAGAGGGAGCATTGGTCGCACAAAAGTTGCACTTATTTTTTGGGTCGCACTATGGTCGCACTAATTCTTGGGTCGCACTACGGTCTGATCGTTGCACTACGGTCTGATCAGAGGTCTTTTGGGTCGCACTACGGTCGCAAGATTTCTTGGGTCGCACTACGGTCTGATCAGAGGGCAAAGTCTGGGAAATGGTCTGATCAGAGGGCCTTGGGTCGAACGATGGTCTGATAAGAGGGCAAAGTCTGGGAAATGGTCTGATCAAGCGGTCTAGGGTCGCGCATCTAAACCTGGGAGGTCTATGGCGCTAGAAATTGCTAAAAACGTTCAATATAATGTACGAAAACGTTATTTTGAAAACTGTGCAATTTTTAGCGCTGAAAGAGATGCAAAATAAAATGTCACAGCTTTCACTCCATTCACCAGCTTCACCACAGAAAGATGCGGCTGTTTTATTTAGTCAAGAAGATATGTTTTCAGTGATCGTCACTTCAATTGTTACATTATTTCCCATTGAAATCTCAATTCGGGAACTTACTGCTCTATTTCAGATCCAAAACAGGACGCCCTCCGGGTAGTCATGATCAGTCTGGGTGTTTTGTTCACTTCTCTAACCCACACTGTCAATTTCTTTGCCTACATCATATTCGGCAAAAAGTTCAGAAACACTTTTCTGTCAATTTTGCCCATTTGTAAAAGGAAGTCGTCCAACCCCAAAGCGACCAAGGCCAGTGCTCCAAGCATCAACCCTGAAGTAACGCAAACGACAGCCACCTAATTGATTCATAACAATGCATTACAACAGATCAATGCAATTTTTGTTAATTGTTCGAAGGATGATGAAGTAAAAATATATCCATGTCAAAATGCTCGCAATACAAATGTCACCTAACTGTTTTTTTATAAACCGCTTGACACGGAATTGGCACATGAATTTATTTTGGCGAAGTATTTTAATTTTCTGTGGCCCTTGACTGGTTATTTTTTGGAGATTAGTCAGACCAGTTCATATTTTTAAAAATTTGCATGGACTGGTTCTTCTTTTGGCCGGACCTCTGGCCTTTGAATATGGATATTGCCCACCCAGACCAAGAAAATAATGGTATGCGCCAGACCGAACAGAACATAAATTGTTATTGACCAGACGGACTTGTTGTTTTCTGCGAAATAAATCAACAGCCGTTTCCCCCATCCCCTACTCGTCACATTTGAAACGTTACAACACGTCCATCAAAAGCTTTAACAAACCGCAAATATTTCAAAAAAAATTTTTGAATCAGGTATAAAATCCGTGCTTTAGTTTAAAATTTAAAAAATATATTTTGAAAAAGTCGTAGCAACTTATATTGGTGGTCGAACGTTTCAAAATACGGTAGCATTGAGCTGTTTAGATTGAGCTGCTACCTATTAGAGCGTACCGAAAAACATCAGGGGAAATATAAAGACGAAACAATTAATTTTAAACTTGAAACGCAAATTTGAAAGTTTTATGAATTAACTAATTCTTCCTGAGCAATTATTTTTGAAACAGGACTATTTCGAAAATGTTGGAGAACAACAATTTTTCAAAACAAGGATTAGTTTATGACCTGTAGCAATGTAGTTAATAATATATATATATTGTTAGTAGTTTATAATTAATTTAGCACAATTTTTACTTTGTTTTTCAATCGAAAAGAAAAATTATGGATAGGAATTTTCATTTCAGCTAGTTATTTACCTATTTATTACGAATATGTTCATTTGAAACAAAATTAATTCGTTCATATATGCATACTCTGGTTTGAAGTCGAAACGGTATTAACATGCATGATCACGCAAGCCAAGTTAAACTTTCAATGTACTTTTTATAAATTTTCAGGATATTAGTAAAAAAAGTTAAGAAAACGCAAAAAGTCAAAATAATATTTAAAACCCAATATATTAGAAAGCCCAAAAAAAATTTTCCCTTCAAAATTCCTAAAATCTAAACAGTACAGCAATAAAAATTGCTGAGTCAACGATTACGTTTCCAAAATCTTCCCAAAATTGTTAGAAAAATTCAAATTTTTATGTAATTTTTTAAGATGAAATAACATAAACAAAAAAGGTTGACCAATTTTCCGACTCTGACAATTTCTCCATAAAGTCTGTTGTCTATCCATAGACACCAGACTTAAAAACCAGCCGACAGTTTCCTCAGATGACATATAAGCCATCTCTTTCGGATGTTTTTTTTACCATAGAACCAAAACGATGTGATCGAAATTTGATTTTTGAAAAGACACGGATCTAAATATTCAACTACACGAAATTGTTTCGCGGGGCTATAAAATTAAAGTTAACATCGAAAAAAAAACTTCTTGAGTCAGTCAATATGATATCATTGAAATTATTCTTAAGGAAATTGTTTTTCCTCCAAAATGAAATTGGACAGCCAAAATTAGTTAAACAAAATTAGCTTTCGAATTAGGATAAAAATTTCATTAAATTAAAGTTGGTTTGAACGGTAAAATTTAATCCAAGGAAATCAATTTTAACATATCTGTTCACCAAAAACGAGTCTAAAGAGTCAAAGTAAAAAAAAAGACTAAGCAAAGAATCACACTATTTAGTGAGTGATGCAAACAATTCTGAAACAGGTATTCGACTTCATCATGGCAATCAATTTTTTATTCAATAAAGACAACTGAAGACGTCTCCAAATTTGTAGTGGTAGTAGTAGTAGTAGTTGGCATCCACTGAATCTCATCTATTTAAATTTTAAGTGTTATGATTTTTGATCTTTTTTAATGCATTCATTCTTGAACAGTTATTACAATTCTTAGAAAATTTCGAAACCTTAATTTTGGGCTGTGAAAGAATAAGAAATATGATTATGCAGGGAACTAGCTGTGGTTGAACAATTCTGTGCCATTTTAGTTAAATTAAAGGCGCTGAAATGTATATGCAAATTATTTCAGTTATGTGTGACTAGACTTTCTTTCTCTAAATTTGCTTGATTTCTTTTGATCAAAAAGTCATCGAGGGTGTAGTTTATGCAATTTAAAATTTTGTCTCAACAGTTAATAATACAATTTACTTTGTTTTGCCTTTACAGCCTTGGAGAATAACCACTGATGCAATTTTTCTTTTTTTAGTCGAAAATTAAAAAAGCTGACAGAAGATTCAAAAACTATTTCTTAAATTGATAGTACATATTTTTTCATACGAACTTCTTAAATGATATCTTCATTGTAAGAGTTGTGAAATTATCAAATTCAATGAAATAGAAATCAAATTGTTCTTAAATTGAGACGGTAAATTATTGAATACTACTTTCATAGTTTTCCTATTATCATATTGAGATTAAACAAAACACAAATTTTTGGGAATTTTTTGGTAAAATTAATCAACATTCTGTGGTCCAATTTTGGAATCAGTACATATGTTTGATCAAAAATGTTGATAGCTTTTTGTCAGATTTCATAATGTCAGTAATTGGCGTTATGGTACTTTTTCTAATCTGAAAAAAAAACTAATTACACTTCAATCTCAGTCTTTCAGTAAGTGCAACTGAGAGTGCAGATATATAGTTAGTGAGCAACAATGTTGCTATAATTTTTCGTCTTATTAACAGTTACTGGCAAGGTAGCGACAATCAATATTGATAGTTGATATCCATACACCCAAGATGAGGTCCCAAATTGAAGGCACCTCTCGTCAGACAAACTTTTTGCGCCTACTTGTGCATAGTTCGATTGAATTACTGTTCTGACAGAATGTTTGAGCGCACGCAAGATTGAACAATTGTCATCGTGGTCTGAAATTTTCTTATTAAAGCGAACAAATACCAAAAAAATGCTATCAAGATTTTTTCAAGAGCTGTCAGGAAATTTTTGCATTACCTTGATAAAATCTCACAAAGATTTGATAAAATTTTTTCAAGAAATTTGGTTGTTTCAATTAAGTTTTTTTCAAGATCTTTCAAACTTTGTGATAGGTGTGGAGACCACACAAGCCTTTCTCAATGTGTGTCAAATTTCGATTCCCTGGAAATAATAGAAAATATTATCACTCAGGCTCTATTTTATCATTTGTCTCTTGCGCATGAAATGTTAGCGAAAAGATAGGTACATTTGCAAAATTGTCAACTCCTTGATTTCTAGTATACAAATTTACAATGGCGCTGGATTTGCTGTGCGGATGTGAATTTGCAGGAGACCCGCTGTTAACTAGAATCTGTGCAATCTATCTCTATCTCTCCCTCTACTAATCTCCCTTGCACTTGTGCTCATAAAACGAAAAGTTATAATGATTATTGTTATAGTTATAAATAATAATGAAGTGAGCGGCATAATATTCACAACGGTAAAGCGAAGTTCAGTTTAGTTGATGTGATTTGAGTTGATCATAGTGAAATCTCGCGGTCGTTCATTCGGCCGACATAAAAATTAGCCGAGCAACCTGAGAGCAGCAAGAAATTAACGGATTTAATTACTGAATCGTTTGGAAACAAAATTTACAGTGTATTTCGTTTCCTGGGCCGTTGGACTTGATGTCACACCGAAAACCGAACAAACTAAATCCAAAATTATCACCTTTCAAGATAAATAAGTCCAAATTTCTAATAACACTTTGAGTTTTGCGACTCTGATTTCTATTATGTTCATGTTATCCTGATGAAATCTGTCGGCCAATTGATATGTGTTCTATTTTGTATGTCGGCTCCTGCCCCTAGCCCCGCGAGGACTTAGTTGAGAACATTGAATGAGTTTAATGTTTAGTATCTACTGTGCGAGTAGAGACAGAGAAAGGGGGAAAACGTGTCCCTGTTGTGTAAACAAAAGCGCACAAGCTGATACAAACCCAACACTCTCACCACACCACCACTGTTAAAGCATTAAAGGATCAAAAACTTAGAAAAAAACAGAAAAACTTTGACATTGCAAACAAAAAAGGACTTTTTCAAATCAGAATTAGTAAATAAGAAATCTATTGCAGAACCTGCATTTGAAACTGGACGTTTCTCGAAACTTAAATCATTGCTAAGTTTGAGCTCTAGTTTATTCTTATGAATCAATTGATATTTAATTCATAATAGCGCGCGTCATAGTTAACTAATTGTAAATGAATAATTCTTTTCTTTCAATAAAATACCGCTTCAATTAAAAATTCTAAACATAACTTGCATCAGCTCTTCATGAAGAACTCAGAGTTGCATCATGGTTGTTGCACACACTTTAAAAATTTGAGGTAAATTCACCGTAACGGAGTTAATGTAAACTGTTGTTAAGGTAAAGTTAAGGTACAATTTACCATAACTTTACCTTAACTTGAGTTGAGGTAAACATTTACCTTCCTTGTCAAGGTAAAAATTACCTGATTGTACCTTAACTTTTTGTGACAATCTGCAGTACATAATTGTCTTTTTTTTAAAATTACCAAACAAAATTTGACACTGGCTTAACAAAAACAGACAAGCCTCCAAACTCCTCTTCGAGTCGTAAATATAGATGAACTAGACGATACGTTTACGCTTCTGAAATATTATATCCAATTTTTTGATGCCGTTTCTTCGGCTGTCAAGTGACTAAAATCCTTGCTATAAGCCACTAACAGAAGGGCCAACTAAAAAAAACCTGTATTCCCTGAGCGAGATTAGCAAGTTTTTTTTTGATTTCATATTTTCATTCTTTAAGCTTCTTTGTTATCAATCATTTTCACCAATTAAAGATATATTTTAATCTTATGCGCAAATTCATTTGTGTAAGTTGTTTGAACAATATCAAGGCAACAATTCATAACAAAGTTGACAAAAATTTCTATATGAATTTTTTCTTTGCTGTGTTTATATATGATAATTCCAAAAAATACTAGTTTTTGCGCGAGACAGAAAAATATTTTGAACTTGATAGTTTCAATGTTGGTAACACACACTGAGATATATAGCTAAGTGTTATAAATCTATTTTAATTTAAATCGAATTTTTTTCATTTTTTCAATTTAGCTAAAGATTTTATACGCGTTTGAAGATTGAAAACAGTCGGATAGTTTGCCCTTTAGTTAAGTTTAAAGAACTGGGAGTAAGTTTCATGGTTAGTCAACCCCTTCCGTTCTTCAGTTAGACTTTAACTATTTGTCTCTCTGTCTCAGAAAGCGGATCCTTTATATTTGAATTTTAACGCACGATAGACAGTTAAACTTCCCAGTTTTCTTATCTGTTCAAACATCTTAAGAAATCGAAAATGCTTAAATCTTTATTATCAGAAACATTTCATATACTGTTTTTCATTGCACTGAATTTTGAACGAAACCATAAATGGCATCCAAGAAAATTTATGGCTTGTCGAGACTTAAGCAACACCAGACAGCAAAAAGTTACTTGAAAATTAGGATTAGAAGAAAGCGAAAAATACAAATCAATTAGCTTTAGCGAAAAGGTGATAGAAATTTTTGATCTTTTGTTTTCTGCGTTTTTAGTTATCTAAGCAGCTATTTTCACTTTGGCCATAATATTCATAAGATGGTGAACAAAACGGCTATAAAAGCACATAAAATCAACTATTTTGACAACTATTTTCTTAACCAATTTGTAGTGTTTTTTTTTTCTTAAATTACATGATTTTCTTAGTTTTCTTTTTTTGGCATTGATGAAGTCTTATTGGTGAACAAATCTTAGTTTTTGGGATCAAAAATTATATATTCTTCTGAAAATTTTAGCACCATTTGAGCTCAAGTTTGAGGTATCATCAATAACGCAGCTAATGTAAAAGTTTTAAGTGTTTTTTTTTATAAAATTGACTTCGGACACCAAAAGAAATCTATCTATCTTTATGAAAAATTGAAGAGCTTTACTAATTAAACGTGATAAAATACTCGCATTTTATTAACCCGAGTTAGTGTCCCACTAGTATCCACTATGGTTCACTAAAATTTCACTATACAACGAACCCCACTCGTGTTTCATTGAATTGTCATTATGGTGCAACTTTCACTAGTGTTCCACTCAAAATTCCATCGATGTAATTGTTCCGACCCCACTTGTGGGGGGGGGAGGAACTATATACTCAAATGGGTTTTTTTTGTTCCGTGAATTTTGGCCGACCGATATATTCGTCGTAGAGAAATGTGCGTGGTATCAATAAAAAGCTCGTCCGGCGTAGAATTCGAAATTAAAAAGATTTTTTCGAATTTCGTTTTTTTCGAGGAGTTATCGAGGTTTAAAGTTTCATTTGAATACTGGATGTTTGGTTCACTTTTGTTCACTTTTACCGTAATTTTCGTTCGAATGAACGTTTTTTCTACGAAAAATTTAATTCAAAACTAGATTTCACGCCAAAAAGTAAATCAATTTTATGTTTTTAATAGACGAAAGGAGACAATAAAGACTAGTTCTAGTCTTAGAGGGAAGTTTAATATATAAAAAAAATTCGAATTAGGTTTGGGAGCTCTTTTTTTTTAGAAAATTTTGCAATTTTTTTTTGTTTTTTCAAGTCACCTAGAGACTACTAGACACTTTTAATATCGAAGTTCCGTTAATGAAAAACTTCTTTTACGATCAAATGAAGCCCAATAAACAAAAAATTTGTTTCGAAGGGATCGCTCATTTTTTTTTGGACTCGTATCTCAAATTTCGTAATTTCAAATGAAATTTTGAATTATTTTTTGAGGTTTTACTAAAGTTTTATTATCCTATGGCATAAAATTGTTGACTAAAGGTGCAGTAGATTTGCTAATGAGCTGTGCTGTGATCTAGTGCTGTGAGTGGACAGCTAATGGCTATTAAGACTTTGAAAGTAAATTTTCGAAAGTTTTTTAAAATTAGTAAATCATAAACTTATTTTTGTGAACTGTAAGTGCGTCTAAGTAAAAACAGGATTGAACTCCTTCATACCACTGCAATATAATTTAATCTCATTGGCGGCTTTATCAAATAACTATTGGTTATACGTCTTCAATGCCACAAGATTTCAAATTTTTTTAAAAGTTTTTTGGACATTTCGTTTTATTGGTTCATTTTAAAATCTTATCACGTCATCCTAATATTGATGGCCACATCCTCCTTTAGTGAAGACGTCTAAAGGATTATAGATAAAACTTTCTGAGAAAAAAATGTGGTTTAAATGGCTTCAACACTTTCTTCTCCCATTTTTCAAAAGAAATTTTGGTTTTTGCCTGTATTTGTTGTTTTTTTTCATAGTCATAAGACATATTGTGATGTCTTATTGATTATCTAGGCATCATAAACATCCTTGTATTCACGTCGTAGCATAGCTGAGCATATTCATTGAATTCCTATGAAAGATTTTGAGTTTAATGGCTGTTAAGACTTTAAAAAAAATTTTTATTTTTTTTTTGAACATAAATCAATCTTAAGCTTATTTTCGTGGATTGTAAGTCAGTCTCGGTAATGACAGAACCGCTTTTTTTCTACATCAGCAACAATTTATCTAGTTAGCGGTTTTGTCTTTTAACTATTGGTTTTTTTTTACTTCGGTGCACGAGTTTTCATAATTTTTATAATTTTTGGATTTTTTTTTCGTAATTTTGGTTCCTTTTGAAATCGTATTACATTATTCTAATATTGATAACTCCCATTGGCTTTGTGAAGACGTTCAATGGATCGTTAAAAAAGTTTTCAGAGAAAAAGCTTATGGTTTAAATAGCTTCGACACTTTCTTCTCTCAATTTTCTACCGAACTTTTGGATTTTGCCTGTTTTTGTTGTTTTCATGGTCAATGACTTGTTGTAATGTCTTATTGATATATTTTCAATGACAAAGATCCTAGTCGTCACATCATCTAGGCATAATTGAGCGTATTAAATGCCTTCCGTTGAAAGCTGTAGAATTTTTTGACTTTGATACTATGGGTTTTCTCAAAAATTTCGTGGTTTTGATGTATTTTTCTTTGCCATACGACTTATTGTGATGAGTTATTGATGTCACATGAATGAAACCTATGATTGCTATTTTATCGAGGCAGAATTTAGTGTGTCTAAGTAACTTTAAATGTAGCAGTCTTTTTAAAATTCAAACATCTATTTTTGTTATCTCTTCATTTGGTTGAAAATTAAGTCAAAAATGTAGATGAGCTCGAGTCGGAACATCATGTGCAAACGCACAATAACGAGCCGCCTTGTTGTATTTAAAGGGAAAATTTCAATTATCAAAAAAATTCCGTAATGTGTCATGGTTTTCAAATAATTTTTATATGTGTACACTTCGCACAGTAATACAACGATCTGGTTGTAAAAAAGAGCCGTAAGCTAGTATTCAACCCAAAACATACTCCAAAATTTCAAAAGTCGGTTTATGAATGTCACGCGATGATTTTCAAACACTACATAAGCTATTTCATCAAAACCGTTGTCATTTATAGCTCGACTGGAATCCTAATTTCTGCAGGTAAGAAACGATCGTATTCCAGTGTTTTCCTTCCCACTAGCTGCCTACTAGTTTTCTATTGGTGGCCAACAGTTTTCCACTAGTGGCCCACTAGTGTACCACTAGTGTTCCAGAATAATTCATTAGTGATCAAATAGAGCCCACTATAAATTGTTAATGAAACACTAGTGATCCACTAATGTTGTTTAGTGAAGTTAAGTGTATGTTGGATCACTAGATCTGTGGGACTCAAACCCGGGAAGGAAACGTCACGGAATCTGTAACTTGTGAAAAGTGACTCCAAAAATGTCAGAATATCCGTCAGAATACAATTAAAAGTAATTCAATTCTTACGCACAATTTCATCCACTTCTTACACTCTCAATCAATTATACCAGTTAAATTGCCTTTTTCATCAAATTTATCCTCAGAACACCTACCAGAAACAGTTATATTTATATTTATGCCGAAACTGAGAACTGTTGTACATGCAAGAAGATCTATTATTTGATAGTCGTCACACCCTGAAGCAATAAAAGTTAAGAAAGTACACATAGATGTGGAAAAAATTAAGTACAAGTAGATTTGCGAACCTTCTTCTTTGTCAAATTGTGTTGTGAGTAAAAAGCAGGTAATTGGAAAAACGTATGACGTATTTGGTTAAACAGTTTTTTTGTGTGAAAAGTTTGTTATTTTTAAAGTTGTAAATAAAAATGTTATTTTTCATTGCAAAAATGGGCATCTCTTTCTCTACTGTAATAAATTGAAAAGAATCTTGTAAGTTAATCTTCCATCCTGCATTTTTTGTTCGTTGAACGATGTTTTTCACTTTTCATAAAAAACGATTTTCAACCCCCCCCCCCCCCCCCCCCCCCAACACACACACACACACACACACACACACACACACACACCTAATTTAGGTTTGCATGAATTTAGCAAAATTGTTTTTTTCCCTGCTACTCTTAAAAGAACAAAATAACCACTGAAATAGAATGGAGCGTTTTATCTCTATTTTATTTGTCATTAAGACGTACCCAGCGGGAAATCAGCTAGAGTCGGCGCAAATCAGTTGTCGCCCAGTTGAAAAGAGTGCGAAATGAAAGAGAGCTCTCTCTTCTAAATTGGCCAAATTTTCTCCCTTTCAGTTGTCGCTGCTTTTGTTGTCTCCCAAAAACCACAAGAATTAATCAAATCACCTTTTAGCTCTCTCCCTGTTTTAAGCGGCATCATTCACTCTAATATCTGCGTGAAATTGATTTTCGTGAATTACTTAAAAAGTTGACAAGAAAAAACTTAGAATGCAAAAAAAAGATGACAACTATATAGCAGTTCAGTTATGTAGCCACAATTCTCGCTTTGTGACATTTTTTTCAACTTAACCAAATTTCAAATTTAATGAAGTACAAAATGTGGTCCTGAAATTTGTAGACAATCGGTTGTTCACGCGGAGCTAACCCAGCAGACTATTTTTAATTCTTCAATAAACTTTTCCTGCAAAAATGCTAATCTTAGTACAGTTTTTAGGCGCTGTGCTCAAAGAATAACCTTAAGGCATGGGCTAATCTTTCTCGATTGTTTTCTGCAATAAATGGTAAGATAATTGGGAAAAAATGAAACCAAAAAACTCGATACAAAAATCTTGAAAGATAACATTCCTTCTTGCAGCCTAATAATATTCATCTCAACAATTCTTGTCTTGATCCAAAAAGATCTATCATGCAAGGCGTTACAAGATAACTCCATTTTCTTTTTTTTCAAAAAAAGGTGAAAAAAGATCAAATTATTAAAATATGGATGATACACTTGATGGCAGAAAATCGTATCAATGATTTGGTTCATTGTTTTTCCAAGGTTTCTTTTAAAAAAAACCAGAAAAATATTAAAATGATATAAATGGGGAAATAAAATTTCACCTAACTGAAGATTCTTTCAACTCTACAGAAAATTTGAATTAAATAATGTTCGATCTTCAATTCAACTGAATAATACTTTTGTCAAAAACTAAAATCAAATACAACTGTATAACACGATGCATAGCAATAATACAGACCGCAAACGACAAAAA
Organism: Convolutriloba macropyga; assembly: GCF_964194025.1. Lineage (NCBI taxonomy): Eukaryota > Metazoa > Xenacoelomorpha > Acoela > Convolutidae > Convolutriloba > Convolutriloba macropyga. The sequence continues at coordinate 12,439,697 of NC_134468.1, forward strand.
GACAACACTTTGTACGGGACCGTTTTCTTGTCGATAGAATATGGCCATATTTTAATTGATACATTTTCGAACTAAATTCGTATAATCAAATTAAAAAGGCTAATCGTTTAAATTATCACCTGAACAGGCGTAAACCTAAACTTCTATTAAATTTAAGTATATGCGTCAATTAATTGATGGTTTAAAACCCCTTTAAAGGCTATGCACACGATTAGTGGTGCGAAATCACAATAGCACGCAATAGTTGGTTCACTTTTATTTTTTACGTGAAGATTTGTTCTGTCAGCCCAAGAAATTGCTCATTGTCGTAATTTATTATTTTGCACTTGTTAAGTTTATTTGAGAATCAATACTTGAATTTTGCTCCGAAACTGACAAAAAATTGAATGCGAACATTCAATTACATGTTCCCTAGTCACATTGGGACGGTTATCTGCTAACATCTCGCAAAGCTCTTGCAAGACTCTTGTTTGTTTATGCGTCATCTTGTAAGTGCTCTGACAAGACGCTTACCAGATAACCGTTAATCTTGCACGACGCTTAGCAGATAAACATCGTTTTGATAAGATTTTTACCAGATAACCGTCGACTTTGTAAGCCTACTGCCAGGTATCCGTCGGTCCACAAAGGTTTTGGATAGAAAACTAACGCCCTTGCCCTACCAACATAGCTATAAATAACTTTCTAAAACGTAAAAAAAATTACCCCCAAACATTCTTATAAACGCCCATAAGGGGCTGAAACAACATATAACACATAAATCATTATCTCAGCAAGCATGGATCGTGAGCTCATTAATTATTTGTACCAATTAGAATCCAATCAATCAGTTCAATATTTTTATAGATTTTCTAAAAGGGTACCAGATTTAGGGTTTTTGGCCCTTTTTAGACCAAAATCTGAGACAAGATTATACATCAACGTGAATCATAAACAAGGTAAAACAGCAATAAGGTAAAGCATGCTGACTGAATAGGTCGGAAGAACGGAAAGCGAGGAGAGTGAATGAATGAAATTTTTTTGACAGACTTGGCGATTTAGAGCAAGAAACCGTAAAATCCTTTAAAAATTTTTTCAATACCTAGCAGGCTAAAAATTACAAACGTCTGACAACCTAATGAGTACCAGTTTTCTAGTACCACGGTATGGTCCCTTTAAACAACTCATTGACCCGATTGAAAACAAATATTTTAAAAAAAATGTTTTAGCTATTTCGATAGAAAAAAACGAAGAATCTTACAACTTTTTTCGAGACCAGAAAGGCTAAAAACTACCAACGTCTGAAAACTTAATGGGTACCAGTAGTCTGGTATCACCGTATGGATCCTTCACTATTTATTTAAATAAAACCGTTTTATTGGGTTTTTAGCCAATCGCTGATGTATTCTGCTTCTCAAATAATTTTTAGGTGCAAAGGTGCTCTTTTTCTGCTTGTTTCTTCCAGAAAGTGACAAATGGTACAAATGATTAGAAGCCAGGCCATGCCTATTTGTCGACATCAAAATGTGACCACGGACTTTGTAAATTGAGTGGCGTAATTATTTTGAACCAATGCTTTTTAGTTCGTTCAATTTGTGTTTCAAATTTTTTCTCGGGGATAGCTTTCTTTCTGTTGTGTTTTCCAATGAAACAGGTTTTTCTTACTGCTTTAATCAAACGAGATGAAACGTTTATCTGGTAAAATTCTTGTAAGTGTCTTATCAGATAAATGTTACCAGATAGTCTTGCCTCTTATCAGATAACCGTTATTTGCAAGACTCATACAAGATCTTAGCAGATAACCGTCCCAGCTTGTCTAGGGTTGTGCGATAAATAAACTTGATATGGCTTGACAAGGTGGTCTACCTTGCTTTTACGTATAATTGGTTAACGGGTTTTAACACTTGAAAAAAAACGAAGAACAGGAGAATGCGTTATCAAAGTTGGCTAAGTTTGGGACAGTTGGTGCGTTGTTTAGCAAGCACAACATCCTTGTCATTAATAGATTCTTGTCGGAATTGAGCACTGGTCCAGTTTCACAGTTGTTGCGTATGCTAAACGCAACTTAGCAGAAACCCAAACAATAAAAAATCGTTAATTCAAGAGCATCACTTCGTCAAAACTGAGACTAAGATATTGCAATTGCGCCTCGAAAGCATAGAAGCATCTAATCAGCTAATCGATGAACTACTTCATTTCTTGAAAAGTTAATTTCTACGTCTACTTATAAAGTTAAAATGAATGGTTAAAATGAATGAGCGAAGGCCATATTATTACCAAAAACAAAAATGATAATGAGCGAACCATTAACGCTCACATTTAAACTTAGGCAATGTATGCTCACGTTGCGATTTAAAATTGTAAATGATGCACTAACGTTTCCTTTGAGCAAAGACTATCTATTCTATAGACAAGCAATTATATATGAAAAGATCATGCTCGAACAGCATATGGTGTGAAGAGACCAACCCCTGGAAAGACTTAAGCGTGACATTAGCTGCGATAATGGACCGTTTAATGTCAATATCAACCTGCACCGGAGTTTAAATATCTTTTCACAATTTAGGGTCTAGATAAGAGCTGAAATTTTATTTTTTAAACTGGACATTTTGAATAAATCTTACAGTGTTTTATCCCTTCGATGTTCAGGTCTAGGAAAATACCCCAGTCGATTTCGAATGGTTATCTTGCAAGATAACCATTTTTCTGCCAAACTCTGTAAATATAACCATTCATTCTGCCAGAATCTTACAAGATATACCTTTTTCTGCCAGAATCTTTTCATATATGGCCGTAGTGTCTGTATGCTTGAAAGATGATAATTTGCTCGAACGTGAATTGATCAATGGGTCATTTTGAAATCACGCCGTTCTTCTGCAACAAAAAAAACATCTTTTTATTGTTTGATCCAACACTAGATTTCCATTTTTAAGTTCAGTCCAGCAATTTTAACTTGAGGGTAAAATGAAATGAAATCACTAAACTTAATCTATAAACCTATTTGTAGAATTGCATGATTTGATCTATAAAATTGTAATACATGTGACTTCCCATCAAATATATTTGGAAATTTTTGCCCTAGGGTTCCAATTAGCGACACATGGAGATGTGATCGAGACTCAGTTTCTGCTAATTTACTCATTTATAACCCACAGTCTCCCATTATTTAATGTCCTCGTCCAATTTAACCCACTATCTTGCGTCACTTTGGGCCTACGTTCCGCTAAGCCTAAAAATTGCGTTTGCGCAAAATGGTTTTTTTTAAAAACCGTCTAGGTAAAAAATACTTGTGAAGAACATTAAGTATGGCCTGAACAGTTTACGAAGTTCGGCCGTTCTGCAAATCGACTTTAGAATTATTTTATATTTAAAATTTCATTTACGGATATTTTCTAATAAATACACAAAAATTACCTGAGATATTCTATAATAGATATCCTAGAGTAATCAATTAGCAATTAAATACAAACTTCACAGTAGATTTTCTTACAAATATCTACCTATAATGCTAATTAGTGCCGATAATTTTAAAGTTTTATTATATATCGAACTAGTTATCTTTTATTGTTATATCTCGTTGGTATCAAATTTCGATTTATTTTTTCAATCGGCCCTGTGATATAATTCTGTGGTTTATAGCAAGCGATAGCCATAAAAATAACAGACCAGGGAGTATAGTGTCATATTACTACTATATTACTAGTATTATAAAGCTGTATTGTTAGTGTGCGGGTAGTGTTATGTCAGGATCGGAATTGGGGCGATAATTAAGCTTCCTTGTATGTGTTCGGAGGGGGTCAATTGGTCACAGCAGTTGACAAAGTCACCCCCTTTTTGCTCTATTTCTCAATAATCGGAGATTTCTTCTTTTTTCACATTGTTCACATTCCCTCCCCCTTTATTTCAGCTCTAACTTCATCTCATTTCAACACGAAAAAGCCGGAGAGTCAGAAGGGACAAGATCGGAAATGTGAATAAAATGATCTTACAAAGTTTACAAAAAGATTTTGATATATGATATGAAACATTGACCAAACACATTGAAAGTTTGTTTTCGATTTGCATTTTTGGGGCTAACGGTTAAAGCCGCTTTGTCCTGTCGTTATTATCAATATTTGCGCGTTTCAACTTTCAGCGCTTTTAAGCAAACGAGATAATCATTTGAACATAAGATTTTGAAGACAAAGATTGTTTTTCGATCGGCTTTTTTTGAAAATATCTCCTCTAAAGCCCGACTGTTTTTTATCGATATTGTCAGTTTTTAGCTCCTTTAAACAATTGAGATTAGAAAGATATCTTTTTAATTTTTATAATGTTAAACATTCGGAGAAAACATTTTGCGAGAAAACTTATGGGAGTTTATTCGGAAACACAGTCAGTCTTCAACCACTTCCTGGTCCCAGAAGCATATATGGGTCGAAATCTCATTTTCAACCCTGATCAAATTGTTCAAAAAGTTAGTTGTTTTTAAACGGCTTGTTCAAATTTTAGATTAAGCTCTAATCAGACATTTCGGACAACAGTTTGAGCTTTGATCAGCTGGATAAAAATATAGAAATTGGTTTTCAGGTGTGATCTATCTGTTCAGATTATATTCCAAGCTCTCATCAAATGGTGCAAAATAAAACTTGCACCACGATGAATTTGTTTGGAATAAATTTCAAGCGTGTTTCTCTCTGATCCAAATCCCGTTCGAGAAGCTTTCAAAGAACTATGTAGAAAATGCGCTGATTTTTCAAAAAAATTTAACAAAAACCAACTAACATAATAATGCGGTGGACTTATTGAAGAAATGCTCTGAAGTGCGCTGAGTTTTTAAAAAGTTCAGCTCATTTTTACACTTTTCTCGCACTGCCTTATACTCGAACACTGCTGTACTGTTCTTTAGTTGTCACCCATTACCCTGCACCATTGATACCTAACACTCTGATAATGTAGTTTTAAATTAGATCAATAAACTGTTTTGTAAGCAGTGCTCTAAAAAGTGCTGAAATGAGCAGAAAGTATATAAGTGCGCTGAAAATTCAGCGCTGTTCATGTTTAAGTTTAGCGCATTTATGCGCATTTCTTGCAAAAAAGGGTAAGAGTTCCAGTGCAAAAATCTCATAGAATAATGAGCTGCAGTCTGCTATGCGCTGCAATTGTCGCATTAAATGCGCTGCAAAAAGTGCTATAAGTTATGTAAGAAAAGTGCTGAAAATGCGCTAAAATTACCCGCAGGTTGGTGGCAGAGTAAATCAGCGCTGAATAAGTATAGAGAGATTCTGTTTCTTAGGATGACCAGTACTCTGTTCATGTCCCAATTTACGCAGGTGATTCTTGATTTTTGAGTAAAATTTACTTCATGAAAAATAATATGCTCAGCTTAACTCCCGCCAACAAGGTTTGATTTATGTGCGATTCGAACTTCCACGTGGGTACTTGTAACATTTAATTTGCGTAGCAAGTCGTAACCACTCAGCTCTATGGGCTTTCTGGTAATTGCCTACAAACTAGCTTATATATAAGTAGTGTGTATACTACTATAGTAATTACCAGTTATAAGCTAAAAAAGTATGAAATTACTCTGCTCAGACTTAATTTTGGGGTATGAGTAATTTTAAGACTGTACAGAATAAGTTTAGCCTGGGCTAACTCCGGGACTCTAATGTAATCATAATGAAGAAGAACTGCACATAAGGAAAATTTAAAATAATCTGGAGATGCAATGTTTCAGAACTGAATGAAGTTTTTACACTTGAAATGTGCTGGTTCAGCACTGAAATGCTCTGAGACTCAAGTCCGGATAGTGAAGAGTTGTGTTGAAGATGCCCCTTTCTCTTCAAATTTTCAGCGCATCTCAGTGCCTTTAACAATCCGAGATACTGCTTTCAGCTGAGGTAACTTGCGCCGGATCGTTGAAGATCAGCTATTTTTAAAAATGCGGCTATTTTGAGAATATAATTCACATGTGTCTTGACCAATAACGGAAAACTTGAATCGACATTGTTACTCTCTTTTCCCAAATACGAATTCAACGAACGTTCATAACTCAGAATTGATAGACACCAGACACCAGCAGTTGAGACACAGACAGAAGACAGGACAAATCCATAAAGTATTCAACCATTCTTGCCAAAAATATCATTTAGCAGCAAAAAATGAGAGATAAGAAGTTTTCGCAAAATCAAGACGCAAAAAAAAGTAACTAATACTCTTTTTTGGTGACTTTATCCACTTTTTTTGCGTCCGAAAGTTTCATGTGGTACCATCATTGCAGCCAACATTTGTCAGGCTGTGGTCAACTTGAAGCTATACTTAAGTAAGAGCTCATCCTCACACAGGTACTCCGCGGTTCGATATGTTCATCTAGAATATCGGACTGACTACTTCTAAGTACCATCATTGCAGCCTTCAACAAAAATGTACCATATTTGACCTTTAATATACTTGACCTTTAACGAAAATGTATCATATTTGACTTTAACTATCATATTATTTCCTTAAAAAGCAGCCTGCAAGCTTGATACTGTCTGAAGTACATGCTGGTCAACTTCCTTACTTCTATGAAATCACAAGGTCAAGAAACATTTTCGATAAAACTCAAACGAGACAAGTAATATATATATGAACGAGCAGGATCTTCTGTAATTTTAACTTATGGCACTGCAGTTTTTTTAACCTTTTTGAAACTTGAATGCGTGTGTTATAAGAGCATGCTAAACATTGCTTAGCAGAATCCATTTCGTTTGCATCTTTTGACCTTTAACGAACATGTTTTTTTAATCAACGTTATTTCTCAAGTTAGAAGCCGATAGAAATTCAGAACGTACCATTGAGGTATGCCAAATATAGATTTTGCTCTGATTAATTTGGATTCTAATTATAATTCGGCTTCTGGCCAGACTGTTAATTTGGTTGATTTTGTTTTAATCAGGCTGAGTACCCTGCGCAGTTGTTCTGCTATGATCAGACCATTTTTGTCTACCAATTTAGTGCTCCGGGTTGTTGATAATTATACGTCTTTTAAAAAAAGATCTCCAAGAAGAATCAATTTTTAAGAGTTAACTAATCTAAATTCTCATAAGTTTTGACAATTTTTTTTTTCAAATTTCTTAGGACAAAGAATGTTGAACTAATAATCCTTGCAGCGACGCATGATTTTTGAAATTCTCGCTTTATGAACGGTTCCAAAAGTTCTATTTAGCGATTAGCTGATCGATTTGTGGGCAAATACCCGGATGATTATTCAAGCGGGATAACACAACAACTGTGCTGTGTTTGTTGTTTGTTATTTATTGCGGTGGTGCGGTCGGATTGCTGGGGAGGGGGGTGTTTTTTGGGGGTCGTTGCAAAATGGCTCAACTAACAACACGCGGGAACTTGAGTTAGCTATGAGTGAATTATTGATGAAGAGAGCAAGCATAGAGGAACCGAAGTCTGTCTCTTACTAATCAATATTAACAGACCGGGCAGCTAGTTATAATATCTTTCAGCAAGTTATAACTCCGCAAGAATTGTACACTGATTTCATCAGTATTTTTTATCCCTATAAGCGTTAAAATTTGTCTTATGATTCGATGAAACCTAAAGGTAGGAGAGAAGAAAAATTATCTCCTCAATTTTTGATGCTGAAGTAAGCTTTATAATCAGGAAAAATTTCAAATTAAAACAGAGTCGAAATTGAAAGCTGCATCTACCTTTAATAACTAATCACAAAAATGTTTATTTTGTATTTTAGAACGCTTTGCTTGTTTTTCAAGCTCCTGTTTATATCGAATTAATACCTTTTTTGACCAAGGAATAAATATCTTTCATATCTGGTTTTTAATCACCTTTTAAAAGTTTTTGATCAAATTCAACTTCGTTCTCTTATTTTTCCTTCCTAATTTCGGTCAAAGTGAAGTTAGGCTAGACCGAACAACAACAACAATACGTTTGCTCAAAAATTGTCATTTACGGAGTGAAGAGCTTATTTTTTAGCCTGAAAAAGTATTTCACCCCCTGAAAGTTCTATTTGTTCAACCGGGTTCCCCTCTCTCCCCTCGCCTCTGTCGGGGTCCAGAAATTTGCCCACCGTGGGAAAATCAATCAAAGAGTATATTTGGCAAAATCAAAATCAAGCAGACATACAAACTCCCACATCAAAGAAACAACTCAATTATTGACAAATTTTTCCTAACTCATCAAGTTTAAATTAAACAGACAAAAGTTAAACAGTTGCAGATTTTAAAGAAGGGAAAATTTGTGCAATCAAAACAATGAAGTTGAATCAAAGAGAATGAATGTTGGTTCTCCACGTTAAAATTTAATTTCAAATTAGAGACACTTTTAAGCAGTTTAAATATTTTCACAATAATAGTTTTCGTGTCTGCAAAAAACGATTACTGTTGAATTTGTACTCAACAATTCATCGGCATAACATTACTCTCCTTTCCTCGAGAAACAAAACTTGATACATCTTGATGAGAAGCATGCTAAATCTTGGTAAATCTTGCCAAGATCTCGCCCTGTTACTTACCATGAAAACATCAAGATATGTACGAACTTGCAATTTCTTTGCATGGCTGTCAAGAAACAAGATCTTGGCAAGATTTCCTTTTTCTTGGCAATTGCTATTTTTCGCTCTCGCTTTTTTTCTCCGTTCTCATTCAACGAGTCGTTTGTCAAATTCCCGAATGCTTTTTGGCCCCCATTTTTTCATATTTCATATGAAAAATATTGTCCGCCATCACTGGGGGAAAGACATAAACAAAAACATCTCTCATTGGCTGAGAGAAGTCTTAAAAAATTAATTTCATAAATATTCTCTAGTGTTTATTTTGATTATAAGTGATGATCAACTCTTGAGTTTATCGTAGTGAATGACAAGGGCATTTCTGTAATCGACTATTTACAAAATAACTTTGCGCCAGAAAAAAAATATTTTGTCGAAAAAATTAAAACTGGTTTAAAAAATTGGAAATTACTGACAGAAGAGGCAAAAAAAGTGGAACGTGCGAACTAAAATTGTCAGAAAAGAGGGCAATGATGGACGAAATTCCGCACTATTTTCAAATGAAAACAAGCTTTCACAGTCGAAGTTTCGTGGCTCTCCTTCAAGACATTTGGCCATAAATATAAAAGTGTTTAAAGTGGTTTCAATTTATTCATTTTTGGATGAGTATTCATAAGGAATCCCGAATGATTGTTAATTGATATAAAACTTTTGCGCGAGTGATTTCTCAAAAAACAAATATACTATTGATACTCATAATAAACTTTCTTCAGTTACTAATGATTCAACTCCTTTTATTGGAAAAGATACCACTAACCAAAAAAAAATCCACTAAAAATTAACACAATTTTTAAATAAAACATTTTTTTTGTTTTTCTCTTATTTTTGAAAATTGGTAGTTGAATAAACCGATAATATTTTTTTCAAAAATGTCTAAATAAGAAGAAATAAGATTTACAGCATAGGCGCCTTAGTTTTGATGCTCAAGAATTGCAACAAAATTAAAATTCAAGTACAGTTTCTAAAGCAAAACAGGGATAACAGATTGTGAATGTTATAGATAAAACACGTGGGCTCATAAGGATGGAAACATCCAACAATTAACTAATCCATAAAAAAATCTGTACAGCAAAGTTGCAAATCCTCAGATAGTTAAATCAACAAATTTTCAAATTTATTCATCCTTCTCTGCAAGAGTTGACGAAAACAATCCGAAAAAGCTTGGAATTGTGAATGTCATCATTTGTATAATTTTCGAAAAGACAACTTATAACATTCTGACAGATGAAATATTTAAAAACGATTTCTACCATCAAAAATTATTTTGCAAGTTTCATAATTTTTTCCAAATAAAATCAAACAAAATTCTGTCACAATTTAATACAAAGTTTGCATTATTCTTCCCAAGCAAGCATGTATTATTGAAAACATGTCTGGTTGAAAGTGTAAGCAGGTATGCAATGGTCATAATATCTATATTATGGTGGAAAACCATATCATTTTGCATAGAGAAATCTAAAAAAGTTACTTTTAGTCAGCCATTTATCAAACTTGTGAGCTCCAAAATGATTCAGTTGACTTAGTCAACTCATTGAAATCCATCATCCATTTTTGCTATCCAGCAACGAATTGGATGCTGGTCATTTTTACGTAGCTTGGTCAAAGCTATGGATTAGAAACTGTTTTTAGGCAGAAGATAAAAAATAAATGAAGCACAAAATGATTGATCACAACAAGACTACTTTTCCCTACTAAATCTCTAGCAAAATAATGGGACCAGTCCGTGATAGGGCTCGGTAACAATTAGACAAAAAAAACAAAAATTGCAAAGTCAAAAAATCTTTTATTTTTTATTTGAAAACAATTAATTTCAAATTGATGAAAACCATTCGATAACAACTGAAAATATCAAACAAGTTAATGATTACCTATGCCTTTTCAGGAGAGCATTGAGACCGGTCAATATTTATATTTTTTGCGGTAACAAAAAGAACAACAAAGAGAGACCAAAAAATTCCAGTTAAACTTGCGAGAAAACCCTTTTGAAGCACTGAAACCATATTTTGCCCCCAATATATGCTCCATTGGGCTTTTTTGAAACGCCAATATGACGGTATGTGACCTTTCATTAATGAAACCAGGTAACAACTCTGTCATACGGCAATGGATACCCTTCATGTATCCATATCCGTATTTTATTTTATTTAGTTGTTGTAAATTCCATTTGAAGGGCAAATGCCAATTAAGTTCAGTTGATGTACACTTCCTCCCATTTTAGCAGTTTTTGTCTGTTCACTCTGTCTGTAAAGGAAATACTTTCGTTCACGATATACACAAATCCATGAGTTGCTTCCGTTATGCGTGAACTTTGAACAAACTTTCTTTCTTAAATTGTATCATTCTTAATCTTCATTCTCCAATTTGCAGCGCTAACGCTCAGTTCAAATTAATTCTTGCAAACGCTTCTCATTTGAGCTCAGTAGTTTTGACTAGAGTCAATCGCACCGCGATTGCCCATTCTAGAAAATAATCATTTGAACGTAACGACTAAACTTGCCATTCGCGGCGCAAGTGCCTATCTCAACTTGTACGAGAGCATTTGCAATTCAATTGAATATACTCTTTGTGTATGAGTATAACATGGCGCAGTCAGCAGCGGACTCAAAGAAAACACCACTGCATATAGAAGCATTTTGGGAGAAACCGACAGCAACACCTCCTCTGACGTGGGACAAATGGACGCAGCAATGGAAACTGGCTCTACTTGCTAAGGAAGGGATACAAATAGACACCCTGTTAAATGATCCCCCTGCAACGGTGACTTACCCGCCTGAAACTACCTACAAAGAACCGGTAGAAAACCACACACAGGCAACGGAAAGAGACCGTAAAGTTCGAAATCAGCAGTTGAAAGTAAACTGGCAAAACCGTTGAAAAAAGGTTGAAGGAATTGGGATTCTCTGTGGAGACAAACCGTGGGAAATTTTTGAGCAGAAGACGATATCGTTGCTATATGAGCATTGGTACAGAGGGACGGCGGATTTTCAAGAGTAAATACCCTCATTTTCTGATAGAGAAACAACCTTTTAAAGACTTGTGGCGGGCAATGGAGGACTCATTCACAAAGGTTCGTAATATAACTTACGATCGCTTCGTTTTCTACTCGTGTAAGCAGCAAAAAGGAGAGTCGGTGGAAAGTTTCTATGGTCGTCTCATAGAATTGGCGGAAAATTGCACTCTGGGTAGTGAAGAGACTACATTGATCCGTGATGCATTCATATTGAATATGCTTGATCACGAGACACAGAACGAATTGTTGAAGGAAACAGTAGAACCACCAAAAGCATTGGAGATAGCCATACAAATGGAAATGGGAGCGCAGAATCAGCAAAAAGTAAACCAAAACTTGATGTCAGGTACTACTTCTGTGAATTTCATTAATAGTAGCCCAGTACGCAATCGCAACGCGAATGGATCTTCAACAAAACGAGACTTCACACGCTACCCAACTGTCCCTCAAAATTATCAATATACGAGTGTTTGTATGAATTGTGGTCTCCGTTGGAGTCACAATCATAAGCAGATTTGTCCCGCGAATGGTAAGAAATGCAATAATTGTGGTGTTATGGGTCATTTCGCCGGAAAATGCCCCAAACCGAAAAAGTCGCAGAATCCGATACAGAAAACTCAAAAATCAAATGTAAACCAAATCGATCAATCGCCGGAAAAAAATGATGATGAAGAATCCGTCAACTATATAACAAGCTATCAACAATTGTATGAACAGGTGTACGATTCAAACTACGATAGTGATTCCGATGACTATGTAGCGGCGATTTCTTCTGATTCAGTTCATCAATTGGAACCACTGAATGTGGAAATTCAAATGGGGGAAATAAGAACATCTGCTATGATTGACTCTGGAAGTGCCGTCAGCATCATAACAAAAAGTTTAGCGAACAAAATCATCCGATCCACAAAATCAGCCAAATGGACAGATACAACAGAAAAAAGGAATTTGAAAACTTTCTCAAACGAACCAATCAAAGTCATTGGGCACTTGGAAACCACAGTAATCTACAATCAATGGAAAGACACATCAGCGATGCTGACTGTGGTAGACGATGGGCACAAAAATATCATCGGAAGAGATCTGTTCACTACATTGGGACTTGCAGTTGTTCAACAACAACCAGAAACTGGTAAATGCGTTTATAACATCAATAATTCTACATGTAAAATTAAAGAGACAATTGTGACGCAATTTCCTCATCTAGTTTCAAGAATTGGCTTATCTAAAACACATGTAGCGAAATCAAAGTTTCATCAAAAGTTTACAGCAAAGCATCAAAAAGGTCGACGTGTTCCGATAAATCTCCAACCTAGAGTGCCAGAAGAATTAGAAAGACTACAGACTGAAGGTCATATCGAAAAATTATCTAGTTGCTCTGACGAACATTTTATCTCCCCGATCGTAATCACAGTGAAAAAAGATCAGTCGATAAAGCTAGCATTAGATTCTAAAGTACTAAATAAAGCAAAACATAAATATAAATACCAAATGCCTAATATCGAAATGTTGATTGATACCATCTCATAACACCTTACAAATACACAAAACGGCCAACACGCATATTTCACCGCATAAGACTTAAAGTATGCATATAGTCAACTAAAATTGCATCATGACACAGCAAAACACTGTAATTTTAACATCATATGTGGCGAATCTACTGGTACATATAGATTCAAAACTGGTTTTTATGGACTTACAGATATGCCGGCAGAATTCCAAAAAGCCATGGATTACACACTCATAGGCTTGCAAAACACATACTGTTTCTTGGACGATATCATAATCGTTAGTACCGGCACTGAAGCAGACCATTTAGCATACATTTACAAATGTCTCAAAAAATTAGATGACGATAACTTAAGAATTAACCTCCAGAAATGTCACTTTGCTAAATCGGAAATAGAATGGCTAGGTTATAAATTTACACAGACTGGAATATCACCTTTAGAAAGCGAAACAGCAGCAATTTTAACAATACCACCACCAACAACACTAAAACGACTTAGATCATTTCTATGGTCAGTACACTACATCGGCAAATTTATACCACACTTAGCACAATTATATCACCTTCTTAGACCACTTTTAAAGAAATCTGTAAAATTCATCTGGACAGATGAACACACGAAACATTTTAATCTGATTAAAGAGAAAATCGCAAACGGTACAGAAAATAGCCATTAAAATCCACAATTGGATGTCCGCGTAAAATGTGATGCTTCACGTTCAAGGTTGGGGGCAGCATTAGAACAAAACACACCAGATGGTTGGAAGCCAATAGCATTCGCGTCATGTATTCTTAATTCAACGGAAGAACGCTACAGTGTCAATGAATTGGAACTGTTGTGGATAGTTTGGTCAATTGACTATTTTAAATACTATTTGTACGGAAAAAATTTTACGGTAGTGACGGATCATAGAGCCCTATTGTCCATACTTAAAGAACATCGATCTAACAAATCATACAATAGTCGACTATTTCGATGGATCGATAGATTACTTCCGTACAATTTCACAATTGAACATATGCCAGGTGCAAAGATGGGCCTCGTCGACTACATTTCCAGGAACCCATTTGCCAGAGCTAAAAAGATATCTACATACGACGAACATTTTGTTGTAGCAACAATTTCAAAAAACCGGGATTCAATGAAACATTTAATTAAAAATAAACAGACAGCAACTAAAAAATTTAAAAGCATTTTAAAGTCAAATTTGCCTTTGCAAAAAGTAAAACGACCATTCGCACCGCGATTACCCACATCACTAAGTGTTAATTCACGTAATTGTAAGGAAGCATTTGCATCACGATCAACTACTTCACCATTGAAAACACCATTCCTACCGCAATTAACACTCCCCAATTCTAAAATTAATTCACATTCTGAACACCCATTTGCGTCGCAAATGCCACTTAAAGTTACAAAATTACAATTTGCACTAAATAATTGTAAAGTCACTAATTCACATTCTATTAACAAATTCGCTGCAAGAGAGGTGCAAATGTCAGACAGTAAAGAATGCGAACAATCTGAACAATTATCCCCAATACAGCCCAATAATGGTATTAAATCAAGTAATCCACCTAACAACACTGAATTAAGCGCGAAAGCACAAATTCCTAAGTATAAATACCACTTACACAAAAATCACTCGCTTTTTGCCCAAATTCAACCTACAAAACACTACTTTGTGAATAAACACAATAAACCTTTCATATCAAACAATTCAATAAACAGTATAAAAACAATGTCAAAGGCCAAAGCAACCCGCTCTAAATCAACCCCTACAAAGGCGAGAGTAACCTTCTCAGGCACGACTCCTTCAACACCTGGATCCAATACAACATCACACACAGACACCTCACCTGGTAGTATAATAGAGGAGGCCGACGACATTATGTTTACTGAGACACTCAATAAAGTGTTCAGTAAGAAGTTCTTGGCCATACTGACAGGAAAGGATGCGATACTAAAAGAAGTAAGGGACTGTGTGATCAGAAACGACGCGGATCGATTACAAGAGATAAGCCCTTATCTCTTCTCATATTGGAGAGATTTAAGCGTCAAACATGGGTGTGTATGCCTCGACGAAAGAATTGCCATACCCAAATCAATCAAGGACGCAGTTCTGGAAGATATCCACTCCACACACCCAGGAAGTTTCGCCATGCTCTCCCTAGCCCAAAATATCTGGTGGCCCTACATCCACAGAGATATACTGGCAAAAGCCAGTGAGTGCAAAGCTCGCACGGAAATTGGTAAGAACCTCAAATCAGTGATTCCGCAGCGCAAATGGACACCTCTACCTAAATGTAGTGAACCAAATTACGAAATACAATTAGACTTTGGTGGACCAATTTTAAATGAGAAAGGCATAGAGCAATATTTTATTTCAAGCATAGATAGATATTCTAAATACCCTACAGCAGAAATAGTAAATAATGCATCAGGCCCAAATGTAATCAAATTCTTAAAAAATTATATATATTAACACGGAGTACCTAGAACTATTAGATTAGATCAAGCTAGATGTTTCACAGTAAAAAAGTTTGAGATAATTTGTACTGAAAATAATATTACACCTATATATGCACCAGCGAATGATCATAGAGCAATCGGATTAGTAGAACGTATTATTCAAACAACTAAACGACAATTATCTTGCATGAAATCACAATAAACCAAAAAATTTAATTTAGAAACTTCACTAAAAGCAATAATACAACGATTAAGAATATCAAAACAAAAAACAATAAATATCACACAATTTGAAGCACACTTCGGTAGAAAATGTAACACACCTATATCAAATATCACAACAAAATCTGATAGTAAAAATCTCAATTATAATGCAATAATTATTTATTATTTAGACGAAGATACAATTCCGGGCCGCTCCTACCTGACAGAAGAACAGTGGGCGGATACGGCTCTATGTTCTGACACGAAGATTGAGCGTGTCATTTGCGCCGCAAGTACCCTTGCAAGAACTGAGCAAGAGAAACGAAACGACGGAGAAGAACGTTTCATTAGTTCAGACGCCGTTTGCCGCCCAATCCCTTGCTCAGAACGTAGCGTGCAGGTGAAGTTGGCTCACAAGCTACACGACACAAAACGTCAAAAGAAGAACCTGGATGGCCTATATGAGGTGCTAGCACCAGGAAGCACTGTGTGCAAAGTAAGCCCCACGACGAGTGTGATAAAAGAGCCACAAAAACAAGAAGTACGGGTTAGGAACTCGGATATCGCTAAATTTGGGACACGGGCTGAAAGAGAAACGGAACTCACACAATATATAGAGCGACGTCCGAAAAAGATCAACGAAAAAACCCTTGAACAAAAAATCCAGAAACACAAGCGAGCTCTTATTCGGAAAAACACTGGTGACAAAAAGATTAAACGTAATAAGAGACAAACGGATGATGTAAGTGTTGTTTCATCAGGACGGTCATGTATCTCTACAGCCAGTAATATTGCAAGATTGTTAAAAATGAGAATTCCCAAAAGAAATCCGAAACACGACGAGGCATTCCTGAATAGACCCGATCTAACGCAAATACTTAGATTTAGCCCAATCGCACCGCAATTGGCTACATCAAATACGGCAGGACCATCTGGGGCGCAAATAGCCTCATCAGTGCAACCAAAGCCTACACCCATTTTGCGGAAAACTTCAAAACGCAAACTCACAATAAGCGACACATCAGAATCCGATACTTCTTCAATTCGGAAAAGCAAGCGAACCTTGAAGAAAAAGACCCAGAAGTCACAAACAATTGTTGAAAAAGTTCGAAACACAGAAGGCTACACCGATAATCAGGACATTGGAATTGCGAGAGATCCTAATGAATGGGTTGAGGAACCCCAAAATCTACCGGGGGAGATGACTGTTCTCCAGGCAGAAAATGCAGAAAACAGCGATAGTGAATAATTCTTGAAAAAAGCAAAACTTTCATGAACTTTTATTTTATCTATTATTTAATATTTTATTACTTAGTAACCGGTGAATATTTATTAATTTTCTGTTTTTAATTAGTAATTTATTTTCTCTCCAAGAGGGGGAAATGTCATACGGCAATGGATACCCTTCATGTATCCATATCCGTATTTTATTTTATTTAGTTGTTGTAAATTCCATTTGAAGGGCAAATGCCATTTAAGTTCAGTTGATGTACACTTCCTCGCATTTTAGCAGTTTTTGTCTGTTCACTCTGTCTGTAAAGGAATTACATTCGTTCACGATATAAACAAATCCATGAGTTGCTTCCGTTATGCGTGATTAAACTTTGAACAAACTTTCTTTCTTAAATTGTATCATTCTTAATCTTCATTCTCCAATTTGAAGCGCTAACGCTCAGTTTAATTTAATTCTTGCAAACGCTTCTCATTTGAGCTCAGTAGTTTCGACTAGAGTCAATCGCACCGCGATTGCCCATTCTAGAAAGTAATCATTTGAACGTAACAACTAAACTTGCCATTCGCGGCGCAAGTACCTATCTCAACTTGTACGAGAGCATTTGCAATTCAATTGACTATACTCATTGTGTATGAGTAAAACAAACTCGACAAAAAAGGTTAAAAATGGTAAAACTAAGAAACAGTTTAGTATTTTCCGAAAAAAACTTGAAAAAACAATTGTTTTCAAAGTCATGAAGGCCATTAGCTACAAAACGAAATTAATTACTAGAATCGTTTCTTCGACCATATGAAGCCTTGGCTACTTGTAAATTTTCAGAATATGTCGTACGTCTACAAAAGAACGTCAAAATTAGACAAGATTAAAAAAAATTGTTTTCCTTTTTCTTGTTAAAAAGCCATTTAAGTATATAAACGGTATATTCACAAAATTTAAACCTCCATAACTCGCTCTAACGAAATCTTTTTAATTCTATATTTTTCCGGATTTTAAATCACATATTTTTGATGTTACCACTCACAACTCTCTACGATCGGCAAAAGTCGATTGAAAACAACTCTTATCGATCGGCCAAAATTGACTGAACAAAAAAACCCATTTGAGTATATAGTTCCTCCCTCCCCCCCCCCTCAAGAGGGGTCGGAACAATAAAAAATTCTTGTCATTAGTTTATTTAGTATTCCGCTACGAGTTCTTCAGCTGTGGTAATCACAATATTCTCCACATCGATTGTTCAGAGTTGTCGGAACAAAAATTGGACATTCAAAGAGTTCGTAACCACTTAATTTTATTGGTTTGAACAAAAAAATTATCGGCTACACCATTCAGATTCTTTAGATAAAAGTTATCAGACGTTGCATGATAAACATCTTTTGTGACGTCTCAGCGAAGTGGAAAAGCCTCATCATTTTAAATTTGAGGAGTTATCGCAATGAAACTCCCGTGAAGGCATCCTTCATTTAAAATAGTTTTATGACTTTTGAGTTTTATGAAGTGTTATAATGCAATTGTAGATCATTGACAGAAAAGTTTTTGTGACAGTTTATCTGTTCCCCTTAATTTATGATTTTTTAAAAATCTTTGTATCTTTTATATATGATTTTAGTATGTTTGCTGCTATCCATAAATTTTAATTTCTTAATATGATTGCTAAGAATCATATATGACTTTTTATGGTTACAAAGATTCTCTAATGATGACAAGCCCGGGTTGTCAATTGCAATCGAAGATTTTTTGGTCTCAATTATATTTCATTTAATCATTTGGAGTATTCCCCACATTCTGCAGAAAATGGTATTTTGCAATAATTTTTTTTAAAATTGGGGAAAATGAATCGGGGAGGGAAAACGGATTCTACTCAGGGGATGATTTCTCCTCTCAAGAGGGAATTACAACCCCTGTAGTGGGGGGTAAAAGAGAGTGGGGGGTACCTGTTGAGACGTGGAGAGGCAGATATAAGTGGATAAGTGTTTAATTGCGGATAATTCCGTTCGGATGGGCTTGTAAAACAAGACTTGTCCACACAAGTGTGAAAGCAATTCCATGAATGAAAGAAAACAATCAACATTTGATTGCGCCTCTCACCCAAGGTAGATTGTTTTTACACCCAATTTAACTATTATTCCCCTGTCACTTCATTTTACAATACTTTAGTACGAAATTACAACTCACTTAATACTATTGAGACCTCCACTATATTGTCATATAACCTATCCAACTAATCTCAAATCTCACCTTTTTTTTATAAATTCTTCCAATTTTTACTCTAAGCTAACTTTCTCACACAAATTATGCAGTACAACACTTTCTTATTGTCACACCTATTATTTTTATAACTTAGTTATCTCTCTTAGATGTACATAAATTATAAATAGCTCTCCCCCTTTCCCCCCAAGTTAGTACTGCTACTAGCTTTTATCATAATTGCGGGGGGATAAAAATTGTTGATATATAACTGTCTCTTTCGCGTAATTCCCCCAATCAATGTTTCCTTGAAGTGGAATTTTGATTGTTGGGGTTACACGACAGAGACACACGTGACTAAATAAATAAGTGTGAACAACTTTTGTTTGTTTCGACAGATTTTTCAAGTGTCCTTTCGACACTTAAGTGCCAGACATTTTGTTGTTTTAGTAGGGCCGGTAAAAACAACAGTTGATTCCGGCTTAAAATTGAAAAATCACGGGTTTAATGATACGCAATCGGATTATAATAATCATAAATTGTTGCACTTATGCAAAAATGGTCTTTTGAAATTATGTTAACATAACGGAATAAAAACAATGATGCTTTACAATTGAGCTTAGGATAATTTGATGAGACTGCGACAGTATCTTATCGAATTTGAAAAAATGCAATCTAAACCGCTTAAGAACGACGAAAGGTTGACCGATTTCTATGAAACAAAGCTTCAAATTTTTAAATAAGATTTTATAGTATTCTTAATACAGAAATCTCCAGGTATGTACTGAATTGAAAAAGATTTGAACTTCAAGCAAGAATAATAATCTGAGGGTATGAGTGAATCAATATCAATATTTTTATGGATTTAACCCAATTTCGAAGTAAAGATCAAGATGTATGTTTAATTTCTCATGTATATCAAGAGTTACGTAATATATTTCGAGTTGTTCTATAATATATTACGATTCTCAAGATCTTAAATATAGCGAAGTCTTGGATCAATTATTTCTTAAGTGTTGCTTCATCGCGAGAGCCCACGAACACTTACAGAAGGGGGTGAGGTGCAACTTAATCGTCAGACCAATCCAGAAAATAATCAGACGTGATCAGAGTTTAGCCAGTTTTCAACACCTGCTCGTTTTCACTTCGTTCAAAATTTTTAACGACAAAACTTTGATCTGGAACGTGTAGATTAAAAAAGCTGTTTTACGAAAAATACAAAAATTAGTTGAAAAGCTTTTGACATTTTGTCGCAAAAAATGACTCGAAACTTAATCATCCTTTTTTTGAAATCGAGGATTAGATAAACATTAATAAGCAATTATTATGAAAAATTTTTAATCGTTCAATCAGTGCACATATGATTCAATTTTGGCGTTATGTGATAGATATTAATCGTAGATTCAATTAATTAAAAAAATTTTTGTTCGAGATTGTTCATGATCGGTCAATGGCCGGTTAATATTTACACTTTAACGCGATAATATTCAGACTTTAGCTCGTAAGCGGTCAAATTTCAATGTTAATGATTAAATTTTAGCTATTTACTGATCAAATTTTACCTCGTAATGATCAGTTTTAGCTCTTTAGTGATCAAACTTTAGCTCTTTAATAATCACACGTAAGCGCACTAATAATCAGACTTAAGGTTTCAAATTTTAGCTACTCAATGATTAAACATTTGCTCTTGATTGATTCTTATTTAGCTCTTTAATAATCAACCGGAGGTTGGTGGCAGAACAAATCAGCTCTGAATCAGTCTAGAGACAATCTGTTTTTTAGGATGGCCAGTACTCTAATCTTTTCACAATTTACAATGGAAAGATTTTTGAGTAATATTTAACTCATGAAGAATGATTGGTTCATCTTAACTCCCGCCAACTAGGTTTGCTTTAGATGCGATTCGAACATCCGCGTGGACACTTCTGACAATTAATATCGTAGCAAGCCGTAACCACAGCGCTGAATGGGTTTTGTGGTAATTGCCAACAAGCCAGCTTAAATATAAATAGTGTATATAATACTATGATAATTACCAGTTATAGGCTACAAAAGTGTGTTTTTTATTCGCTAAGACTTTACTTTGGGGTAAGAGTATTTTTCATACTATACGGGATAATTTTAGCCTGGACGAACTCTATGACCTCAATTTAATCATAAAGAAGAAATACTGCAGAGAAAGAAACTTAAAATGTTCTGAAGATACAATGTTTCAGAACTGAATAAAGATTTTACTCTTTAAATGTGCTGGTTCGGCGCTGAAAAGCTCTGAGACTCAAGTCCGGGCAGACTTTAGCTCTTTAATGATCAGACTTTGGCTCGTTAATGATCAGACTTTTGCTCTTGAATGGTCAGATCTATGCTCATAAATTATCTGACTTTTGCTCTTTAATGATCAAGCATTTGCTCTTTTTTGATCAGACTTTAATTATCAGACTTTAACTCTTTAATGACAGGTCTTAGCTGGAAAACTAGGGCTGATAATAAAAACGGAATCCTCGTTAGGTGATCAGTAAAGCACACGTCGACCTAGAAATCAACACTTAACGCCTTAAACTTATCTCTTTGCTGAAAATAAAACTGGCCAATTTTCATAGGAAACACTTTTATATAGAAAATAATTATATGTAAATTTTTTAAAAATGTAAGTATCATCAGCATTTGATCCTAAATGGTGCCCAAATTTTTAGAGGCTTCTATTATTTGGACAACTTCTTTAGTATAAACGCTTCGGTATTACCTACAGCAACGCTTCGGTTACGTGTACAGGTTAAAAGCTACAAATTTCTTAAATGTATGTAACAACCATCACTATTTACCCAGTAGATCAGAAACACGTCAGAAACAAAAAATTGTCAATAAAAGCTATTAAAAATGTTCAATAAATGTAAAAATTTTATCTATAAAAAATATATACACTGATTTTATTGCAATCACTTTCAGCACTGAATTGAGTGTTAAATTCAAAAACACCTTCACAAATGTCATGTGAACTGAAAAACAAGAGGAGTGAAATAATCTTGTTAAACTGCTGTCAGCATAACTTGTGTTTTCAGTATTAACTCATCTATCTATCTATCTATCCATCTATCTTTCATTCAATTGTCTCTCTTTCTCTCCTTTTTTGATTACGATGGTGATGAACAAGAAATTAAGAGAAGAAGCGTAGTAGGGAATCAATTGTTCTCAGTGTGCGACTCAATTTGTAATTTGTACCCCGTGCCTTTGTTACCCCCACTGTTGGCCCAGGGGGTCTAACGGGGGGTACACAGACACAACAGAGAACATACAGAGATGATAGCTTGCATAAGAATGGGTGGTTTTTAGCCGAAAGGAAAGTAATCGAAAAAAGCGCAAAATGGTAGAAGACGGCAAGAATTCAACTTTTCGGTGTTTTTGTATTTTTATTTGAAAAAGTTAGGGCGAAATCTTTGAAGTTCAGAACTTATCAAACAAAGTTGATAGTCTCTATTTTGAAAAACAAGTTAGCATACCTTGAGCAACAAATTAATTGGTTTTTAGTCATTATTATTTCAGCCAAATATCATGTCTGTAAATTTCAAATTTCGAAGCACAAAAATATTCGGTTTTCTGTTGTATTCGACAAAAAAATCGATGAATCACATTTGATAGGATTTCAAAAAAACGGGGTAAAATTTTCGGTTAATTTCATTGTCGGGTAAAATTCATGGTTCGGTTGGGTTGTAGGGTTGTTTTCAGGTAGAGGCAGAGTGATAGAGAGAGATTGCGAGGCAGGGGTAGAGAGATTCTCGTTTGTAGTACACCATGAAAGAACGCGTGTGATGATTGACCCCTGCGGATACTTCCAATTTACACACACATATACACACACTCACCTTGATAGGAATACTAGCCCACAGCAAAGTTAGCCGAAGAGAAAGATGAAAAATTAACCTACAACTTTGTCGAACATTCTGAAATGTGGGGAAGTATTTTTAAAAGACAGCTAAAAGTAAGCTGTTCTTGAAAAAGTAGCCTAATGATGTTCAGCTGCGATGATAAAGAAACCACAATTATTAATTCAGATTGGTTGACAAATTTGATTGGTCAAAACATCACTATAGTTCGTCAAGCCGATTACAATAAGTGTCTGATCGGGTTGCTGGCTTGAATTGTTTGTTTTAGGATGTCGGCTAAACAACCTGTCGGCCAATTTGGCTATGGGGAATACAGACACGTACATTTATTGAGACAAGAAAAAATAGAAGAATTATATCACCCTCGCAAACATTGTCAATCACATTAACAATCATCACTAAACAGTACCGTGGTAATTGTTGTATCAATTCACTCCAGTCAGTACAAGACAATAGCTGAACATAATAAGAAGAGATAGTTATCAAAAAATACTCTCTCAACAAATGATTCAACTATAGACGAGAAATTTTATGATTAATTGGCCAAAAATAACTTCGTTACTAAATGAAGCCGGTCAATTTTATTTCTGAGAGATATGATAGTTCAAAAAATTGGCTTTGATATACTGACAGAAAGGGAAAATTATTCATCTGAGATGTTTTTCTGATAATGAATGGATGTATTTATGGAAACCAAATAAATTTGTTGGACTTAGGGTGACAATTTTAACAATTTTGAAAGGTACCAAGATTTGTTTAGTATTGCCGATTGGTTAAAAATAAAATAGAACCTAATTTAATAGATTCAAATGACGTGGACAAAGTAGCTTAGAATATAGATTTTACTTTTTCTAATTAAACTTCACAAGAGACAAAGCCTTCAGTGGCAAGAAAAAAACATAAGTGGAAATATACCGAGATCGAACTGCTGAAAAATTTGCCGCAACATTTTTTTTTAATTTGATGTTTCACACCTGAAATAGGTTTAACCCTATCAGTATTTTTGTTATCCATTAGATGAATCGGTGGACAATTTTTTGGTAGAAAAAATTTTCACCAAAGATCAAAAAAATATCGAAAACATTGACAACCAATCGTAGATTAGTGAGCCGAAGAAGCACAGAGGTCGACGGACACCAATGAAAAAAAACATATTTTCTCATAGAAAACATTTTAAAAAATTGTGAAAAATTTTCAGCACATTTTTCTTTTTTCTTTTCGAGAGCATCCGCACTAAAATTTAAAACATCTTTCAACTGAGAGAAGTAACTTTTCGTTCCCTGGTTTTGACTTTAAAGTATCGATAAAAAACCGACAGTTGAACAATTTGGTGGGAAAGTTCATAAAGATGTCATAGTGTTGAGACTCCTTGCCTGGCATAGTAGTACTTAGCTACAGAAAAAAACTGTCCTCCTAGATCTGGAAACAAAAAATTCGTTAAAAAAATTTGATGATGAAAAAAAGTCATCAAGTTATAAATACAGGCTTTACAACACTTCATTTTAATATTCCAAAAAAGAGACTACAATAACGAGAAAGCTTGTACGATAAAATTCTTGTTCGCAGTAACAGTTTACCGTTTCAGGACATTCTCATCCTGAAAATCACTGGAAAATTTCAAGCTAAAAGCAGATCTTCTACCAATAAATAAATCCCGTATGGTTTCTTCTCAAAGCTGTTTTAAAAATTAAGTTTCAACTAAAGTTTTCAAAAAATTCAACCTACTGCATTTTTATCTACGGATTTATTAAACACGGGTAAAAAATTCCCACAACAATGACCAATTCTCACTTATATTCATCAGTGTGTAAGTTTTGACCTTTATAACTTTGGGAACATTCGCAATGTAATCAAATAACTCATTCGCTAACAAAAACCAACAATCAAATGTTTACAAATTGTCCACGATATCATTAGTACCCTTTGATCTTTTGAAGCAGAATATATTGAAGCTTTCAGAAAAGTTTTCAAAACATTTATATCTGGAAACTAATTCTTTGACCGAAACTGTGATAAAAATAATTGAACAGTAGGCAT
>NC_134468.1:12464944-12645642 GCF_964194025.1 Convolutriloba macropyga
TATCTGTTTTTAGATTTTTATAAATTTATATATGAATATGAATATATATATATATATATATATATATATATATATATATAATTTAGTATAGATAAAAGTATATATATATATATATATATATATATATATATATATTAATATATATATATAGCTATATATATATATATATATATATATATATATATATATATATATAGATATATATATTTAAATATATATATATATATATATATATTTATAAATATGTTTTATGTTATAACTTCATGTATATTATATATATATATATATATATATATATATATTTAAATATATTATATATATATATATATATATATATATATATGTAAAATGTATATATATATATATGTATATATATATATATATATTTATATTTATATATATATATATATAAAAGTATTTATATATGTTTATATATATATATATATATATATTTTTCCTTTTTCTGAAACGCTTTTTATTCCTCCTGCGAATATCTATAACCCGTCCAATAAGTATATATATATATATATATATATATATATATATATATATATATGTATATATATATATATATATATATATATATATATATATATATTGACGGGTTATAGACATTCGCAGGAGGAATAAAAAGCGTTTCAAAAAAAGGAAAAAAATAATTTTATAAAAAATGAGAGAAAAACAAAATGATAGTTAACAGTAGATTTTTAGTGATTTAAAGTAGAGATCTGATTAATAGACCATGATGATAGGTTGGGTTTTGGAGATTGAAAAGAAATACAAAATTAGCTGTATATATACTCATTACCAGTGCGTAAAAATCATGATCCTAAATTGATTTTGGCACCATGATTTATAGTTGGGGTTGCAAGGGTTTTGCAATATTGTTTGCTTCTGCAAAACTCTGCAGAAATATGTCTCAAGTGATGGCATATATAGAATTCATCTGCACTTTTCTAAGAAAGCATTCACATTCCGGCGGTATCGTGATTTTACAGGTACCTTAAATAACTAGTTTGAGAAAATTAGCTTTAGATATAGATACGATAAAAACGGTTGTATTTATAAAAATATATTGAGACTGATCTGTGGGATTCTTGGTAAGTTAAATTTTTCTTCATAGTATATTATAACTAATCTGAGTTTGATGTCGATTTCTAACTATATATATATATATATATATATATATATATATATATATATATATATATATATACATATATATATATATATATATATATATATATATATATATATATCCTTGTGTGTGAAAGAGAATGTGTGAGTGTGGGTTTGTGGCTGCGTGTGTGTGTGACTTGTGTGTGCAAAATAATACTTGCAAATTGATTTGGAAAGCATTAAGAGGTGAATTTGACGGCCAGAAATGAAGATCCATGTTGCGGACCTTTTTTCTCATTCACAGCAGCCACATTGTAAACGGCTTCTTCTGTTGAACCTGACTTATCAAAGAGCTTATTTTGTTACCACTAGAAGTTTACTAAAATGATTTTCAGCTTCTGAATCATTTGAATCTTTTAAAGTTTTCATTTATCTTTATATACCGATATTGTAGTCACTCGTTTTTTGATATGTAACAGGTGTGAAAAATATGGAAGCTAATTAGACTAATAACAACCACTCTAAAAATAAATTAAGTCTCAGTCATTTTTGTAAAACTGGTCAAAACTTGTAAAAAACATTTTATCATAAACTGATTATTTCATCAGAGGACAATTGTTTACAGGGGCATCCAAATTTTTTAAGCGTCTAATATTTTAAAGTAATGAATGGACAGAAACAGAAGCCCCATTGTTTTTACGGTGAGAGAATTTTTGTCAGGAATTCCAACTGCGCTCTTTCCTGACCACTAATGGGTTTTAAAACAATGGACACAATATCACACTAGATTAAATGCACAAAAGTAGCGTTTTTACTCTTTCTGTATATCAAAACACATAATGTTTATAAACCTTTAATCAATAAATTTTAAAAAATTTTTTAAAACCAAGTTTAGGTAACTCAGAGAAAATATAATTTGAAATATTTTCATATAAACTCGGCAAACTCGGTAAAATCGTAGGGAAAAATCTGGAAAAGCAAATCAGCTAATGTTCATGCGCAGCAAACTACGAAAACCGGAAAGATAAAATTTTGATAAATCGAATTTCGACTCCTTTTTCATAATTTTTCAAGAAGTTTTAATTTACCTTTTTTCTTTTCATACCAACGATTTGAGCTATTTTGATTAACTAAATCATCATTTTCTACGAAAATATAAATATATGAAACACATTCTGGTGAAAACTATCATTTCATACGGTGATACTTGAAATCGTCAATTTATTTCACTCAAGGTCACGCAGTGTCTTGAATCAGACACTATATAAACTAGCAAAAAAACTGACCCCTCGAAAAACATGAAAAGAAAAATTCGGATTCTTTTTGACTGATTTTAATACAAATTCGGCTGTTCCGATTTGCCTTCGTGACGTGCGTTTTCGGTCCTCCAATAGCATTGGTTGTCGTTTATTGTTGACTGTCGGTTTTGGGTTGTGAGTGTGTGAGAGTTAGTTTGATTGACAGGGGGCGAGGGATACCCCACCTGTTGGGGGGATTAGGAACCCTCTCCGTCCACTTAATCAAATCCATAACCAGATTAACCCAGTTATAACTCTTGTTATAACTAGTGCAGCTATGGCATTTCAGTCCCAACTCACTCAAACTCTCTCAAATTGTCTTTTATTTTCGCAAACTTTAATCAACATTTAAGTTATTTTAGAAGAATGAGAATCAAACCGATGTTTTTTTAGTATTTCTTACCAATTTTTTCTGATAGTTATTTTTCCTCAAAACTAACTTTTTTCAACAAAATTTGCAATTATTATAACTTTTCAATGATTAATGGTTCTTCTCCCATTCGATTATTTTACTTAGATTTTGTAATACAGAATTTTTTAATACTTTAGAGCAAGTTTTGGAACATTAATAAAAATATACTTAATTCAGAATTTTTACGGATTATACTGTCCTGACAAATATAGCAGCCTCTATCTTACAAAATTAATCCATCATCTCAGAATACTCCAAATAGAAATGCATGCTAAAAAATTAAGATTTCAAGTAAAAGTCAAAACCAGAATGAGTACGTGAAGCCTCCAGAACCGTTTTGCTGATAAAATAAACATTTTAAAACTATTTACAAACCAGATTTGAAGACGTCGTTATTTTTTCGGCATTGTGATCATCCGCTCAAAAGTGTCATAGTGAGGTTTAAGGAGTTTGGGAGGCCAAACGGGAAGTATAGGGTGCGGGTATGGGGCGGGTGGGGGGATTAGGGGGCAAATTAGATTGTGGGGATTGGGAAGAACGCCAGAGAAGCCGTCTAGTTTCAGAGTGACACCTGTCAATCAGAGAAACAGACATGCGCTACATTAATATCCTGTTTACACAGTGAAAGTGCCCCTCTATTACTAACAACAACTAGCGGCGCCCCGGGTGGGCAAAACTACCACTACTTCAACCCAACCAAACCGACCCAACACCCAACTGAAACCCCACCGCCGGACGAAAGCGGGAAAAGCATGGAAAAGTGAGAGAAACATAACAAGGGTTACTAAGACCCTTTGCCAAGGGAAGACCCGGTCTAAAAGCGTGAATAAGTCCTCCATTTCTCAAAACATACCCCTTCAGCTCAATATAAGCGTGGCAAAACAAATCCCCCAAACCATCCATAGTCAACCCCCACAAATGAGTGTTATGGGCATTTAGAGACATAATAGTTTAACATAACACAATCGTCAATTGGCCAATCAGAAGCAGTGGTTTCAATCTCTGTGGCCAATAAATATAAACAGGTCCTTTTAAGGAAGGAAGCTGAATCTCAAGTTCGTGTTTATTAAAGTTGGGCTTCCCAAGGTGACCCTATTTGATGTAAACAAATAGGAACCACAAAAAAAGTACGAAAATTTTGATGTTATTATTTTAAGCTGTGAAAAAATTTGTTGTTGATTTGTTGATATGACAGCAGAAAATTAGAAAATTAAGAACCAGAGAGCTTCAGTTCTTTAGCTTCTTAAGATTTCTAAAGGATAATCCTCGTAAGAAAATTCATGGATTTTTTGGCATCGCCATATTTCACACCATACCTTAGTTGAAATTCTGACCAGTACTCCTGTGTTAGTAAAAAAAAAACGAAAAAGCCCGCCGTAAAATTTCTAGTTTTGATTGGAGTTTTTCAGTCATATAAAAATTGATTAATATTTTTTAGAGAGATTGGCGTTGTCCACTGAATGCCACTTTGAAAAATTGGGGGAATTTGTTCGAGATATCACAGCAGGGATTTTCTAATCATTCATAAGGATGGTTAGTTCTAGAATAAATTTTTCATCCAAAAATCTAATATGATTGTCTGCGGAAGCAGCCAGTAAACTGACTGATTTAGAAGCAAAACTAATTTCCTTGCAGTTTTATTTATGAATGATGAATTCAAACTTCAAGGACATGAGCCTATCTTTTTGCAATCATCCCTGTTTCTCTTCAAATTGTCTAGAAATTGTTTGCTTTTTTGTATTCTTCCTTAAACATAACCGAATTATTGTCCACTGAAAATAGAAAATAAAATTATAACAACTGTATATACAAGCATGTAAAAATTAAATTTGTTTCTTTTGTAAATATATATCTTATGAAAGAGCTCTGATGTTCTAAAACTAGAGAGACAGTAAACGCAAAAAATCAATTAAACACTTTCGTATTCATTGACTCTTTAAAACAAAGCCAAAGAACAAATTTTCCTAATTTGAAAAGTTTGACCTTGACTGTCATTTAAAATAACTGCAATTGGGATTTCTGTCAGTAAGGAAAAAGAGCCCTCATTAAGAATTACAAAATGAAAGTTTACGCGCCATCATTTACTCTGCCAGCAAAATTTTTGCAATATAAAAACAAAAAGTGTTTATCAGACGAAATTATACCACTGCACTGTATTTTTTTTTGTTTTTCAAGTACAATAACCTAAGTTAGAATGTTCATTATGTTGCAGAATTTATTGTCATTGTAGCATTTTCAGCCGTGGTTTTCATATGATATTGTACAGGAGATATTTGGTAGTTATTTTGCAATGGATGTTGATTTTTTTGTTCTGCTAAGTGATTATGATGATTCATAGAAGCCAAAGTCAAAATTGACATACTTGATTGCATCCATGAGCTTAAATAAACAAACAAATAAAGATACGAACAAACACACACAAAAACACACAAACACACATTATATATATATATATATATATATATATATATATATATATATATATATATATATACATATATATTATATATGGCAAATAATTTTTGCTCGTCCACTTCATCCAATTCCAAAACCTCAAACCGAAACCAAAAACTCGAAAATTTTCAAAATTCTAGAAGTCTAAATATCCAACCAATATCTCAATATCCAAAAACCAAAATCCCACCAAAAAACTCGGGAATTCTCCAAAATCTAGAATTCTCACTTCTTTCGCGATGGATTATTGATACATATATATACATATGTTTTTTTATAACTGTCTACTTGGTTTGTTGAAGTCTCAACTGTTATTTTAGCAAATTAAATTCTCTATTTGAACCCCCGACAAGTTCAAACGCTTAATTTTTTTTAAAATTTGCAAATCAGACCTTTATCTATAGAGCAACATAATTGTCTGATTATAGCTGTGGAGAGCCGTTTTAATAGTTACAATTTTGGTTAATTTAATTCAATTTTATCAGAAAAGAATTTTAAGTTATATTGCAATGTACAATAACTGCTAAGTATTGCTTGAATTAAATAGTGCTGTGATCAAGTTTCTAGCTGAAGGTCAAAACGGTAACAGATGTATTCAAGGTCAAGAAAATCTAATGGCAAATAAGCCCGGGTTGCTCATCATACAAAATTCCTAGTTGTCATACTAGGTCATATATGATTCCTGGTAATCATACAAGGATCATATATGATTTCCTAGAAATCATACAGGGTTCATATAAAAAATTCAAAGCCTAAAAACTGTATATTTTTCATTTTCTTTTGATGTTGAAAAAATTTATTTAAAATCATACAAGGTCATTTATGACACATAAAACATTGATTGGTTCCACAAATTCCCGTATAATCTAGTCAGAGGACATAATAAATTATTAAATCACATTTGCATTCACATTTGATTCTTTGTGTAGGCTAAAGGATTAATTTTCCACGTTAAATATATTCAGAAAAAGAGTTTGAGGTTATTTGAAAATATTTTTCAGGTATTTTTTTAAATGAACATTTAAAGGTATAAGTTGGCTTTAGAGAATATCAGAACTTTATTTATCTATTTGGACTTACTCTTTAATTGAGTGCCCAACTTTGCAAATGATATAGTACGTTCGGGTCTTTTGGCAGATCATAAAGTGATGCCGGGGAATCACATAAGTGAGTTGTTGCCGAATGAATTTTTAAGAGACATAACTGGTTAAAATTTTATGAAAAAATAGATGTATGATTCTTGGTATTCGTACTAGGATCATTTTTGATTTCTGTGTAGTCATACAAGGTTCATATATGATTTCCTAGTAGTCATATATGATTTCTTAGTAGTCATACAAGGATCGTACTAGGAAATACGTTATGATTTGTATGATATCATATATGATCCTTGTATGACTACTAAGAAGTAGTGACCCGGGAGTTTTACTGTTCAATTTCATCCAATCCCAAAAACTCAAATCAAAAGCCAAAAACTCCTGGAAATTCTAAAAATCTCAATATCTCACCATTATTTCAATATCTAAAAACCAAAATTCAACCAAAAACTCGGAAATTCTCAAAATTCTAGAAATCTCATTATTTTAAAAGTTGATTGTATCTTCCTCAACTCAACATTGCTTCAATAATGGGAAGGCACAAAAAAAATTGGTTTAATTTTTTTAATTCTTTATTTTCGCTCCAAATTTGCGGACATTGACTTCTGTGTACCCACGGACATCAAACGCCACCAACCCCCCGCCCCTCCTGGGACAAGTCGCTAATTTCGCCCATCATTTTAGCTTAATTGCTTGTGCAATTTTATTTTCAACAATGGCTGCATACAGTCAAGTGCTGTCATTTATGTAGCAAAACGTATAATGAGTGCTACGGAAAAGTTACTCTGAAGACAAAAAGAACGACTTTTTTGTTTTCATTCAAATTTTGTAAAACAGTTATCTCAATTCTCAGCCAGAATTATTAGTTTTTCTTTCACTTAATTACTTTATTATACACATTTTTAAATTTGATATGCTATTACAATAATCAATTGATATATATAATACAGCTTGTGAAATAACAGTGAAATAACATGAATTTTCCATTGAGCATGAATGAATTCGGAACTCAATAGCTGTTACCGAAAAGTAGGTGTGAACTTTTTTCATTCACACCTTTTGAACGCATTACGCAATATCAATTGTAATTTGTCCATATTTGATCACTTTTGATCATTTTTACTGTAAGCTTGATTAATTTGGGAAGCTCGGCATGAATTTGGGCTTTTATTGCGGGTGGATTTAATTTGAGCCGGGCAAATTAACTTCGTTTGCCCTTATTGTACATTGATTGTGGCGTGGTGGGGGGCTAACAAGCAATTATTTCAGTGTCTCTAATTGGGTTAAAGGTATGCGGGGATGGAAATTGTTGGGCTAAGATTGGGAAAGATTGGAGGGAAAATTTACTTGTCAAAGTCCAGCGGTGAGGCTACTGCATTCTCACAGCTGGCGACTGTTTATGGAAAAAGCCTCCCGGACTATCTAACCCCATCTACTTTAACCCCCTCCTCCCTCTATTCAACTTCCCTTTCCCCTTTTTGTGCCCATTCCTTCACTTGACAAATCTTAAGTTCCGATTTTAGTTCACATTGAACAATTAAACTCTCGTGACTTAATAGCAAACAAAAAAAACAAACTCAACATACAAAAAGAAAATAGAGGGTAGGGTAAACATTTACAAGCAGCATAGAAAACTAATGTCAAAAACAGACGGGAAGTCATACAACTGTTTTTGGAAGATTTGTCTCAATTCCGCATTATTACAAAATTGTTTTATTTTTTGATAAACAGAAATGTGTCACACATGAAAAATGTTCCAATTGATAAGTCCGTTTTGCCCGATCAGTATCTTTTGGAAAGATATAGAAGAAGTTTAAATAAAAATCTCATGAAAAACTGAACGGATCCTTAAATGGCCTTTACAATTTTTTTTTCATTTCTTGGAGAAACATTGAAGTTTAAAATTTTATAACTTTTCAAAAATTTTGATGCATTCAGGCTTCGTGTTTGAGCTGTACATGTGAATTTTATATTAAAAATGAACACTTGAATTCCAAAGACAGACATAGTTACCATGCCAATAGGAGTGTAGGGTAAATGTACAACTTTATTATCGTTTAGTTGTGAAAAAATGTACCAAATATATCAATATTAACTAGACAATCTGTTCAATATTTAGATTTGAAGAAAATTGCTCAAAATAATTGGACAAAATGGTTGAAGAATAATTGTATAGTTTTATACGGGAGATTAATTTTTGACCTAGTTTATTTATCATAGAATGCTGTTTCAGCATGCTAGCTTACGATTACAGAGAAAAATACAAAATATTTCAGATTAATTTTTTGATTGGATAATGATACCAAAAGTTTTCAAATTCATACAGAGGAGCTTTGATATTGTTTTTTGATTATACAAAACAATATAAAAATCAAATTTTTCACTGAAAAAGTGTTTGCACAATCTCTTCGATTAAAAAAGAGGTGTATGCAACTCTTCCAAAAATTTGCACCAGTAAGAATATAAAATGTCTGCCACTGGTAGAACTTTTGAAAGAAAGTCCTGTCCGTGGCCGTCGAAACCTGAGCGAAAAAAACTTATTTGGTTTAAAAATTATTTTCATTTTTTAAAAAAAAACGAAACATACATTCTAGAGTGAAATAACTATCAAATATAAAGGATTTTGTTTAACTGACAAAAGTTTTTTAGCTTTCAAAGACGCGAATTATTGATTTTTTGCATCAATTGTTTTTGGAAGATTTGTCTCAATTTCGCATTATTACAAAATTGTTTTATTTTTTGATAAACAGAAATGTGTCACACATGAAAAATGTTCCAATTGATAAGTCCGTTTTGCCCGATCAGTATCTTTTGGAAAGATTTAGAAAAAGTTTAAATAAAAGCAGAACATCGTAAAATAGCAAGTTTTGGAAACTAATTCCTAAAAAAAAGATTTGCAGATCTCAATCTGTATTAAATCTCTTTCTTCTTCATGTCGTTTGTAAAAGAGACCTTAGAAGCTACGAGATATTTACTATGGGAAGCAGTTTTCTTAGAATCATAGGAGTCTTAATTGATTTTTTTGAAGACGTAGCAATCATATTGAGATAACATTCGCATATCTAAGAGCAAATGAGGTAGATTGTAAATTACAATCATTGTATCTGTCTGGTTATTTTTGAAATGTATTGTCAAAACCAGTGTTCATTTTAAACTCTTCTCAAATAAAAGTCACAATGTTCAAAATTTAAAGATATTTGACTTTTTGCTTATTGTAACTGTATTTTATAAATTTTCTTTCTAACTAATAAACAACTCTTAAACTTGACAAAGAGGTTTCAGTTGTTGTCTAAAAAACGAATTGCAAACTCTCAATTGCAAAATTAAAATTTTGTTTATTACATTAAATGAAGAACAAAGAGGGTTATTTTCTTTCTTATTCTCTTATTTGCTGTAATTTATTACATTTTTCCTTCCGCCATTAAGCCAAAATTTCCTATGTCACCTGTTTTGCTTTAATTGAAAATATCAAAATAAAGAGTTTGTAAGCTAAGTTGACAAGTACAATGATGAT
Organism: Convolutriloba macropyga; assembly: GCF_964194025.1. NCBI lineage: Eukaryota > Metazoa > Xenacoelomorpha > Acoela > Convolutidae > Convolutriloba > Convolutriloba macropyga. The sequence continues at coordinate 12,474,839 of NC_134468.1, forward strand.
TCTAAGATCTCGGAACATTTTGTTTTTACATAAAACAGAAAACTTTTCTGTCGTTCAAACTTATTTCCTGTTTTGTAACCAAAACTCTATGTCACCATGCAAAAAAAAACATATTTTGTTGAATGTTTTCACTAAAAAATGAAGCAATCGTAATCAGATCAAATATGAAACCTCAGGGGTCAAATGACAAGAGCAAGCATGAACCTCTCATAACACATTTGTCACTCGGATTGTCTGAACAGGACGCAGCTTTAAATTTGAAAAAAATATTAAAGAATATGTCACATTTTTTTGTGTTTCTCGGAACATTTTATAATAACTTGTCTCCCTGAAATTTAATCACGAGTAATTCAAACCTTTTCTATCAATAAGGAAAATACAGTAATCTCTTAAATCATACAAAATAATAATTTTACATTTAAAGCATCCATTTAAAGGAACTTGTATTCTACGAGTTTTTTTTTGAAGATCTATTTAGATTCAAATTTTAATGAAATGAATCTGATTAAATACCTTTAAACTCAGCATTAACCATTCAAATGTTGTTGTAATCCTCTTGAATTAAAGTTTGGGAAAACTAAGAAATTAATCATAAAATTTACTTTAATTACAACTGGCTAACCTTTTTGTGAATTGTTTTGTTTTTTTTTGTCTTTTTCCTCTAATTCAATAAAGTAATTTATATCAGCGGTTAAAGACTGTTCTGTAAACTAACGAGCATCCCAGTTGTATATATCTGCAACAATTTCAGGTTTATTTGATGTTTCGTTGATTTTTTTTACTTCGGGATATCAAAAAAGTGAAATAATTTCATTTGACAATTGTTTATTTTTTAATGTTGCACGAGCGTTTCCTGTAAAAATTGATAAAATTGTGTTCATTGAAAAAATTTTACTTTTACATTAATTATTGCTTTACACAAACTCTATTCTTATTTTTGGGTTTTATTCCTCGAATATATTTCTTCGACCTCAATATTTCCCTGGTCCATTTTTTCTAATTTTCTGATGTTTTTCTTGTTTTTCTGATGTTTTTTCTTGTAATACTTCTTTGAAAGTTATAGAGATAAGAAGTTGAGAAGTAGCCTGTTTGAGCTGGAAAATAAAATCACCTTCGTATGAATAATGATGACCATCAGGCTGTGATGCAATAATGAAAGAAAAAAGTTCGATACATTGCCATGTTTCGGTAAAACTGCAGCTTGTCTATATCAAGTGAAGAAAAAAATCGCAATCAAGAAAGCTAAAATTAAAACAAGCTTTCAACCAACTGCTTTATGTAAATCAAATATGCAAAAACTGAGTCAGAGAATTGATTACAGCAACAACGGGTTACGGGGTGAAAATTTCGTGGGATTATGATTAAGGAGTGAAAAGATATGATAGTAATAGATTGTGGGTTAAATTAAATGAATGGGGGAGAAAATAAGGAGAACCCTGAAGCATAAAGAGTGAACAAAATTGACATCTTTAATTAATTAGATGAAATTAAAAAATGTTATAGTACAACTGAAAATTTTCAGTGTTTTGAAATGTAAACAAATATACAATAAGCAGATTTTCGGATAAAAATTGATGGAATATGCAACATTGAATGCAGAATGCTTTAATCTTTATTTGATCCACTGTTTTGTGCAATATTTTCCATTCAATCATTCTCTCGTGCTCTCCTGGGTTGATTTTTGTCTTGTGTCCCTTTCAACGACACAGTTGTGGTCCCGGGTCGCATGGGGAGGGGCGTGGTGAGTGGGTAAGAATAGTGCAGTCACGTGACACAGTGGTTGGGCTCACAGTAATGGAGAAAAGAAGAGAAAGACAACGCTTCTATTATACCTACATATGCGAGGGATGAGTCCACGAAGAAGCTTAGTCAGTTTGATTTTGCTTACTGATCCTTCAATGTCAATTGTTTCATAATAACCAAATTCTGGGATCCTTTACGTTTGTGCCCCCCCCCACTACATTATGCAAACCCCCCCCCCCCCCCCAGGAACAGAGCACGTACCATTACATAGTAAATTATTGTGTAGAAATATGACACGTGCGTGTGGTGGTTGCAATTAATATACATCCACTCTCTGGGGGGGGGGGGGGGGCACAAATGGAAAAGATCTGAAATGTGTTGTACACGACTAAGCATAGATCTGATCAAAATTACTCAACTCGCGGTCAGATGGTTGCGCCTTAAGTCTGATCATGCACATATTTTGCCTGGTATTTTCAAGGAACCCCTAGGCCTGACAAAGCGGGTTTGGGCATCAGAACCAATCTTTGGGTCGACTTGTTCTCATTAAATATTTCTTTCTAGTCCCATCGTTTTTTTTTTAATTTTACAGTCTCAAAAAAATTCCCATGAAATTTCCTTATTTTGCAGCGTAACAATCGGGCATAAAATTAAGAAGAACAAAGCCGATAAACAACCTCATGTGTTAGAGCAGAGATAACGAGAAAAAAATAGTTTGTTTAAACTCTAAATTTCATGCGCTTTTATACCATTCTATGCAGGTCAAGGTTGTGGACGACAAGTTATGCCCAAAATTTAAAAACAAACCCTATACGTACCTTTTGCTGTCTAAGAGCATTATATATTCGCGCTTTAATTTTTCAATTATTTAACATTTTTATTTGCTCTCAAACTAATAAATTATATTAGTAATGTGGTCTTTTTTATGAAATTTTTGGCAGACCCATTTGACTTCTCGTCCTCAAAAAAAGATAAACAAGTAGTGCCCAGAGAACATTGAGTTATCTTAGAGCCTTTCAACTCAATAGTCTCCAAGTATGCAATTCATAGAAACTGTTTTTGATACTTATAAGGTGAAGAGCGGTTCTTCACTCGCCATTCCACCCCTGAAAACTGTTCAGGTCAAAAGATTGTGCCGCGGTGTCCAGCCAAAGAACCCCTACCACCACAGCTTGTCATCTTTTTTTTCTGTTTCTCAATTAATGTATCAAAACAATTGGGATCTGAGCAGACGTACTTCTGAAAAAAAATCAAACGACGGCCTTCATTTCTTATCTATTTTTGATTTTTGTTCAAGAACCCCGGGTGGTGAACATCGACTCTCGTCATGATGTTTCAATCAAATTCACATTTAACGGATAACGGATCATAAAAATACGGATCTCAACGAACATTTTTTTTTAAAAAATCTGATCAAGTAGACCTCTTTTTTTCTGCTTTTGCTATTTTTCTTGTTCTGTTTTCTGTTCAGAAACCTGGCTGACGAAATTTTGTTCTCCTCGGAAATTTTTTTCACAATTAACAGATCGCAAAAATTTGCATCTGGACCATCAGCCTTCTTGACAAAAAAACTGAGCAGACAAGACAGCCTTCCTTTTTCTATTTTTTGCTGTTTTCTGTTCAAAAACACGACTGACGTACTTACCTCTACTTCGTAAAATCTCGTCCTTGTTATTTCACACTTAGCAGATCACAAAAAATATTCTAAACAGACGTCTTTTCTAAAAAAAAATATTTCGGAAAACATTTGTCAATCGCATTTTTTTCTGCTAAAAATGACCAAATCAACAATTTTTTTTAAAATATGGACTCAATATAGAATAAAAACAATTGTAGTTACAAAAATGTGGCAAACAAAAAATGATGTCATGTTTGTAGAGCTTGAAACAAACAGATTTGTTTAAGCAAAAAATTCTGCTCGCGAGGTGTTGTTCCTGCGAATTGTTTTTTTTTAATCTAACTTCAAGTTTTTAGGCCAACTTTGAAGAATTATATATCATTTTTGTCAGTTTAACAAAATCAATATAATTTGGAATTTTTGTCGAGTCTTCTGTTTTTAGCTAAAACTTTGAATATTTGTACAAATCTTTTGAAATTTTTTTTTCAGGGTTTTGTGTTTTTGCATAACTTTAGAGTTTTGAAACATTAATTGCAATTTTCATAGAAGTTTCAATTATTCAGAGCTGTTTTCCATTTTGACATTATTAATTGTTAATTTTTGTTGCGGTACGTGATAGTTGTCCGAATTTAGCCACTGTGAACAATTGGTATCCAACAAATGTTTAAAATTTCTTCAATATGACTATCCTGAAAAAGTTTTTAAAAATTTGGCGATCTTGGTGCTAGAATATTTTTTGGCTAATTTTCCAGGCTAATTTTTTCTCAACTAACACTTCAATGTGTTCCGGATTGTTTTCTCATGAAAAGCAGTAAGTGGAGCAGAAGTTATGTAAAAGTAATATTTGTCTGAACAAAATTGGAGTATCGGCATCATAGCTCTCATTCTAACAAAAAGCATGATTATTGTTTTTGTAGCTCAAAATTCAGCGATAACAATATTTTAGAAAAAAACACTTGAATTCCATAGACAGATATATTTAACATAACTGTAGGATTCTAGGATAAGAGTACAATATATTTAACCATGAGTTGGGGAATTGTGGTAATTTTTGTATTGTTGTTGGTTAATTATAACCGAATTTAAAGCCTCCGCATGGTAGGTGCACATAATTAAGGTCGTGAGAACTCGTGAAGCGTCTATAAAAAATTGGTCGTGGTTTCCTTTCACAGTTTGAAATTTGAGATTGATAAAGATTAGATTAGGCACGATGAAATCATTTTGATATTTTATAGCAGTGGAGAAGATTTACTATAATGTGACTTGTATTTGACGTCGAAATTTTTGCATTTTTGGCACTGCAGTGTACGCTCCACTAATTTGGATCCACTGCATTTTTAATCTTCAAAAGGTATTAGAATGTTTTTTATAATACTTTGTAACGAATGAGATGTGTCATAATCTCTTCTGTTGATGCAAGATTCTATTGCCCAGTTTAACAGCTTCTCAAGTGAATCTGTAAAATATAACGCTTTATGTCACTCATCAAGACAGCATCATAGTGGAATTGACTGACAACTAGAGCATTCTTATGTTCAATTTTTGTATGAACTTGAGCTCTTGTTTGCGTTAACGGCTCTTATTGCACACACCATTTTTCGCATCACATTTTTGACTTCTTTTTGTTAATTTAGATTTCTGTCAAGAAAGAAAGTATTTCACAGAAGTTGTGATTGTCAATTTTTCATCACTAAGAGTTATAGAGCAGGTGTTGGTTACATGACACTTGGACTTTTCGTCAAAAAACATTGAAATCTGTTTTTTTTTAATATTTGGGGCATGTTCTCGCACCATTACATTTCAGTCTCAACCAGGATATCTACAAGTACTAACTGTTCCGGAAAAAATTCATTATATTCTAGAAAAGTTTCAAATAGTCACAGATTTTTGTCTTTTTAAGGAGCGATTTTACTAAAGGTTGCATAACACAGCCCTCAATTAAACATGCAGGTATGCTATTGATGTTTTGTGACTTGTGACAGCGAAAGCATTGAGCAGAAAGAGAGAGAAAGAGATAAACATCATCTTCAACTGTTGTTCAGATTATTCTTGTCTTTAACAGCTGCTGCTCTAACCAGTACCACTACCATGCTAAAAGACAAAACCATAGTTGTAGCTCCTCTTCTTCTACCAACAACTTCAAGTGTGCTGCCGCTGCCATCAATCAACTCACAATAACACCCACTCAGCCGAAACTCCGATTAACCGAAATTAAATTAATAGTGAATTGTTTTCAAGTAGGTGAGAAGCATTACTGCTTTAACCGAGCCACAACTGGAATATAACCGACTTGACAGGTCATCGAAAAGTCTTTCCTGGTGCAGAGATGTGATGCCCAGAAGCTGTGAAAAGGCTTAGGGGACTAAACGGGTGGGAAAAGGTCGTAGGAGAAAATCGTTCAAATGAATGGGGAAGTTTGACCAATCTCTTATACTGAGTTTTATCTTAAAATTTGGCATCCAAAATTTTGCCATTATAACCCCATTAACCTATAATTTTAACCTTTCAACACCATACATTATTATTGGTTTCTGTCCAAAAATTGATTTTGATTTTTTTTTTGGTTCCAGTTCGCCAATATTGTAAGACAATGTGGGCAAACTTATTTTTTACTTCAAAAATTGGTAGGAGTTCGAATATTGTTGAATATAAAATTTTGGTCATGAACCGTAGTTGCCAGTTTTCTGTTAAAAAGTAGTTGTTTGAAGTGGTTTTAATATTGATTTATATTTTGCTTCTAAAAAGCACAGTTTTGCTTAGTGATCATTTAGGTCTATTGATACAACAGTTGTGGAACTTGTGGTTGATATAATGATAAGCTCGTATTAAAAATCAATTTGGTCGAGAATAGCTGTGGCCAATTTTGGTTAAGATTGACGTTGTCAGAACGAAGTTTGAGCTGAAAAGTTACGTTTGAGCACTTTTGGCATCTCAATTTAAATCAAGTCAATTGACAAAATCGCTGCTCTTTTCATGTCCATCATTGTAATTAACCACCGCGACTGTACTGGCTATCATCAATTCTCTAAATGTACGCATTATTACAACACTATACACAGCTATGTGCCATCAGCATTTTACAATACACGTTGGTTGATAGTAAAATTGTTAAAAAGACAGGTAGATTGAGGCTAGGCATTACAATGTAATATCTAATCGTTAATCAGTCAATAGAGTTTGCTTCTTGTTTTCATCTGTCACGATTAATGAAGCAATCACGAATAACTCTTTTTTTCATACAATTCAACTATCTGTCATTTGAGAACTATCTATGCGCATGAATTTAACACAACCAATCGAATTGGTGTGCCGTCTAAATGATAAAAATTGATCGAAGCTTATTGGCAGTTTTCGGCTCAGATCATAACCGCATATAGCTATAAATGGTCATATACATGTTTTGGAAAGATCTTTTTCGCGGTTTATCTGCTTATGACTCACAAAATATCTCAATATTTATTGAGCCAAACAATTAGTACGCTAACTTTTCGTCAAAGGTCGGCTCAACGATTGAGGAAAAAGAAGTACGTGTAAAATAGATTGAATTACTTCGGCTGAAAATTTAACAAAATAATCATTAAAAGTTTAAAAGAGAACTTTATCGTCAAAGAAAACTGTAAATGCGGGAATTTACACAATAATAAATTTTTGTGCTATCGAAAATATGTACATTATAGGCCTGTATTTGTAAGTAAGCTTTCTACTAAAATTTCAACTCCTAAACCGGTTGTTGACTATACCATAAGAAAAAAAGATATAAAGTTTTAAATACTGCAAAAGTTGTGTGAAATAATTCTGCGTGTTTCCGTGTGTTTTGTGACCAAATCGTTAGATGTGTGTACATATAGTGGATAATAAATTTGTGCTCAGCTGTTTTTTGATCAGTTTTTTGTATGATCAAATTGTCCATTTTTAAACCAGTTCTCTCATTTCTTCACGTTTTACCCTGTTTTTCGTGATTCGTGCCATGTCTTGGCGCTGAAATTTTTCTGTCAAAGTTTTCTCGCCTTCTCCGCTCAATAATTAAATTTGGCACCGAATTGTTTTTTGGTTTTCTAGTGACTGATTGTCATTTTGGTCGAATGAAATATGCGACTCGAGATATGTGTTGATTATTGTCTGCGCCGAAATTGAAGTTCGAATTCTTTCCTCCTTCACTTCGTATTGTGTTTCGGAAGAGGTGTGAACAGATTGCGTCATCGGAGGTTGTAAACGTGTCAAAAGTACCTGTTAACACAAAAGCAATGCCAATTATTTCACGCCTAAATTAAACGCAGCTCAATTCATTTTGCAAAATATCTGAATAAATTTTCATTCTCATATTTTTTTCATCATACATTTTTTGTTTGAGATTTTTGCTCTATGTTTTACCAATCAAAAATATTAATTTGTTGCGCTTTCAGTTGTAAACATTTACGACCATTGCGTTAATCTGAAAATACTTGGAAATGACAAAAGTTGGCACATTTTTAAATCAACGTATTTGTTTTTTTATATATTTTTATGTACGTAATTTATACGTATTTTACATATTTTTCTAGTATAGGTTATGTGTTATAAGTTATAAATGAACTGTTATTTACCATTCTGAAATGTTCGTTGCACTTGGAGGCTGGCCGATTAAACTTTGTGAGCTGAGAGGGTTGGAGCGGAGATGTAGGTTTGAATTCAGCATGGGCCCCCCTCCCGCGCTCACTGCAACTGGTGAGGTATTATGTCTCTGCAGGGACTGTATTGCAAGAGAGTGCTGCAGACTACCTGCAGCAGTAGAGCCCATAATCATCGACTGACCCGCGAGATCGTTCAAACTGAAAATCGAATCTGTAACTGGGGGCGGGGGGTGGATTGAAGTTGCTGGTTGTTTACTACTGTTGTTTTGATGAATTGCGGCAGAGGTAGTTAAATGATGCGTTGATGCGGAAGAAAATTGTTGGGTACTTATTGAATTGTTGGCGACCGATGCCGGAATTGAACCCGAAACAGAGCATGTTGTATTCGTCAGCGCCGACCCGGGTACACCAGCCGGATTTGCTGCAAGGGTTAAAGAGAGATCACTACTAGTGTTGCACGAGATTAAGTTGTTTACAGATGTTGATGATATGGTAGGTGAACAAGTTTCGACTCCCGATGGTTCTGTTTTTACCCCTTCGCTACCCGTGGCTGAAGGTGTTCGTGAGTCGGGGCTGTTGCTACCCTCAATATCGGTCGGGCAATCGGCGTCGTCGGAGCAACTTGACATTGGGGAATCGGGCATCATTTCTTCACAACCATCAAAGTCTTTTCCATGGATTTTCATGTGTTTCCTAAGCGATGATGGGTGAGTGTAACTTTTGTCGCATCCTTTGAATCTACAGTTATAAGGTTTGTCCGAGGTGTGCACGTGTGAATGTTTTTTCCTGTCTGAACTATTCGCAAATCTTCGATCGCAGCCCGGGAATTCACATTTGAACGGTTTTTCACCTGAAAACATAATTTCCTTATTTTCGGCGAAGATTTAGCATCAATTGTAAAATTGCAGTTGATACAACTTGCTGAAATTATATTGAACAATGAAAGAGAAAGAGGCGACAAGATCTTGTTTTATTTTGACAAGCAGTACAAATAGAGGGGCGCTTTGTTGTCTGTCGCGATGAAATAAACAATCAAAAATGTTCATTCATTATTGTACCCTGTTATTATGTGTAATTTTTATCCCTAAAAACATTTCACTGACAACTGCTACGTCCGGAAAATTGAAAACAGTTGGCAATTTTTTGGCGCTTGTATTGGAATTTTTGAGGCGCCGGTATTTTGCAGTCAGATTAGGCGCGACTGTGGAAATTTTGGCTTTTTATGCAAGGTAAATTGTACTATTATAATTTATTAAAAGAGGGCAAAATGTATCTTAAGCACTCTTTATTAGATTTGACATGCCAATTTTAATTTACTTTAAAAGTGTTCTTATTTAGTGGCTTAACTTTCTTCTTTAAATCTGTGTTCGCTCTCGAGATCTTTTCTTTTTCTCTGTTTCTTTCTACTTTCTGTCGTATGCCTTGTAATTATAGGGTTGTAATTGTAGATAGAGAGCGAGTGGTGGTAGTGGTAGTGGTGGGGGTTAAGTTGGTGTGGTGGGAAGAGCAGAGAGAATGCACGAATGTTGAATGTTATTAATCAGATCGAGAGAGAAACTTTGTTAGTTTAATCAGAAGTTTATCGATTGGTGGCTGTTAACTGCACACACGTGTTAGCAAGATTGACAGCAAGGCTGACAAGACACACAGGCCCAAATTGATTCCTTGGTACACGATTTTGTCAAAAATATTTGCACTTTTTCCCTAGTTGACACTGTTACTTTGTACCTGCTTGCTACTTATTCCCGTCTTTAAATCCCAACAACCCCAAACACCCCCACCCCATTTGACCTCACCCCCACCCCTCTCCTCCCTCTTTCCCCATTTCTTTTCAACCACTGCAGTATACACTACAGTCCTCTGTTCTGATCTGAAGTCGCGAATGGTGGCCATTTATTATAAACCAAAGTTACGACCTTTTTACCAAAACAACCAACCAAATACTAACACTACCCTCTCGCTCGCTTACTCTTTCCTAAATAATCATAACTATCAACTTATAATTTGACCCAACCCCGACTTAATTTCCCAATTTCATGTCGTTCCTTCATGTGTTTTTTAAGGAGGATTGTTTTTCAACGAGAAGCTATCTGATTGGTTGAAAAATGTTAACACTTTTCAAGCAAGATCATTCTGACGCGCTTTTAAAAAGAAAAAAAGCAATTAATTGCTAAAATATGGACATAGTTCTAGTTTGTACTTATGATAACAAAATAGGATTAGGTACGACCAAATTAATTAAACACCGATTAATAATCCAAACAACGTGGAAAATGTATTATTTGTTCTCAATTTGAGAAAAGCATCCTCAATTAAGAGCCTGTTTATTTTGCTAATTGTCTATTTAAAGGGCTGGCTTTGATTACTATTAGTAAATTAAGCCTCGTGTTATACCCTATGAACTCATAAACCAGTGAATTAATTATTTCAAACAAGTAATTGTCGCCTGGTATGAAACACTTATTAATCTTAATTGGATTTCAATTTAATGACGGAGCAAAACCAAATAAGGAAAAAATATATCACGCCGAATTTAAGACAATATAGAACTAAATATGGGAATAAATCGAAAACTTCTTCACAAAAAATGGGGAAAATGAAATAAAAAATGAGACAATTGATGAGGAAATAAGCCTAGAAAGGAGAGTGAATATTATCACCTCTTGATATCGAAATTGACCAAAAAACTGACAATCCATGGAAAAAATGGAAAAATTAACAAAAAATGTGGTACCTAATATTTGTCCTCCGATGGAGGTTAAGAAAAAATGCAGAAGTAACGAACAAACTGCATAAATTTTACCGAACGCAATTTAAGCTGTTTTATACTGAGATCAGTTTATTTTTGCAGCCTCATAAAACTACATGAAATGTTCAAGTTGGAATTGTATAATCAGCTAACTCTTAATTTTAGATGAAATGAATCAACGATCAAATTTCAGAGGGGTAAAATTTTAAAACATGATCGGAGATTCTGAATTGAGTGGTTCTACTTAACGGCGAAAATTGAAATGAAACTAATAAAAGTTTCATCTTTTCAATTCCGCTAAATAAATTAGCCTTGGCTGCTGACATTTTCATAAAAAGTAGTATGAAATTTTTAACGATTAAAATTTTTTGGTATATTGTTTACATTCGGAAAAACGGAAAACTTGCCTCTAAGAAAAAATGTTTTCGATTTTTCAAGTTTTTCAATTCTGCTAAATTCTGCTGCAAAGTTGACAAAAATTTGCTACTGTTGTGAACGAGCAGTTATATTGCAGACGTATGTTGCTCGTGCGATTTTTATAGAAATTTTTTATAGAAAAATGTTCTATTACTAAATAGCGTCAGGGCTGTAAGAAACGAGACTGCAGTATTGGATGTAACTTATAGATGACAAACATCATACCTTGGCTAACATTGTCAAAAGGTGAAAAGCGTTTATTTACTCATAGAAAGTGCTAAACAAATTAAAAAACTAAATATACCGAGCTATGCCTACACTGTGCCAAGAAAATGAATTTACCAGTATGCGTTCGCTTGTGAATTTTGAGGTTCTCAGATCTGGCAAACACTTTTCCACATCCGGGGAATGGACATGGGAAGGGTTTCTCGCCCGTGTGAACTCGAATGTGGTTGACCAACTTGTACTTGGCTTTGAAGGGCTTCCCTGCCCGGGTGCAATTTTGCCAATAGCAAATGTGACAGGACTGCTCTGGGCCTCCTACGTGTTCTACTGTGATATGGGTCACCAGTTCATGCATTGTGGTGAAGGTTTTATTGCACGGTTTTTTGGGTTCTGACTGGTCTTGGTCTACCCAGAGGCAGGAGAGGTCTTGTTTGAGAGGCTGTCGCATGTAGCGGAAGAAGGCATTGTGCCCAGACGGCATCATCATGTTCATGTGAGGGTTGATCTGGGCGAAGGGGTCACTTCTGAAGGCGCTGAACTGGTCGGGTCGGTAGAACCCGTTCATGGAAATTGTGGACTGCGGAGGACAGGGTTGGTCGAATGATGGAAAAAACATGGAAGTAGTTGAGGGGTCGGCTCCCAAAGCGCTGGAAGATCCACCGATGAACATGTTCGGATTGGCATAGGAATCAACTGCGGATGATGGCATTAAGGAAGAGCCAGGTGCTGATACTCCTCGGAAGAAGAAATCGCGACTTGATGAGTAAGGAATTTGACTATATGAAGACCCTTGCGTTGATGAAGACCCCGAAAGGTTAAAAGCGGACATCGAGGTGTGATCAACTGCGGAGTTCATTGGATTGACAACCATCGGGTTCGGGGGTGACAACTTCAGTTGAGGAACCATGCCACTTACATCGGATCCTTGAAGTCCTGAATAAGCGGCTGCTGTTGTCACGTTTAATCCCATTGAGTGTGGGTCCACAACCGGGTTCGAGAGGTCTGCGGCTGACCCGCTGAGGGAGGATGCGGATCCGGTGGGGAGAGAGAAGCCGCTGAGTTTTCCAAAAGTGTTGTCCATAATTCGACTGGTTAGCACATCCGTGGTCATAGCGCGACCTCACAGCAAGTTGCGATGATAATTGAATAAGAGATCTCACTGTCAACTCTCACTGTGATTTCAGAACCAAAGATCGTCTGTTAATGTTTGAACAAGAACTTCAGTTGATTGTTGGGAAACAGCGTCCGAGCTGTATGACGCTGGTGATAGTTTAAAAGGGATTATACTGAGACCAGTAAGTATGGGGTAATTTCAAATTGCAATTGTTGCAAGTGGGGTGACGAGAGAATTGAAACTGGGGAGGTGGTCTTTCACTTTTTCGAGTTGTAGAACCAAATGTAAGTTGAGTCTGGCTATGTTGGAGTGAAGATATTGAATTGACTTGCTGCTTTATCAGGGAGAGAGTCAGCGAGCGATAGAGATACAACAACTAAGTTGATTATTGAATTGATATCGAAAGAGAGATCTAACAATTGATACGCTACAAGTTGCCAATCGCAGTGCGAAGATTCTTACACACTACAAGTTATAAATTATAACTAGTGGGAATTGTTTAGTGCTACTTTCGCGGCTAATAGAGGTCTGATCTGATTGGCCGAGATAAGCCTGGATCTAGCCATTCAGGGAGCTAGGATTTGAAAAATAGAGCGGATAGCAAATAACTATTCAGTCAGCACGCTCTGTAGGCTCAGTTTATTATTTATTAATAAAAGAGTAGATATAATTCGACGCGCTGACTATTAATTCTTTTTCTTTGTATCAAAAGTAATTTTAATATGAGGCATAATAATTGTAGAAAAGTTTTGTTTTGTGCCGCCGCTCAGAATCAAAGAATTTGATTGGCCAAGGTGTTCCGAGTTAGCAAGGACGCAATTTCTCTCCAACTTTCAGAAGAAGGGATCTGAGGAGAAATATTAGAAGCCCGAAAGAGAAGAAGACTTAACATTGAAGAGTAAAACTTGTGCTGTTCTGGCAAACTGTCGCCCTTTTAAGTCTCCTAGTTAAGTCTCCGTGTATTTATTAACCACCAAGTTATTACATTTATTACACAGACCGAGCGAGAGAGAATAGATAGAGTGCTAGAGAGGCAAGGAGCCCAAAGAGAGAGAAAGAGGGTTTTCTGCTCCGGGAATGAATGATTGATTGGTGGGCTAATCTTGGAAAGGATAATATTATATTAATGCCCTGTGATACTTTGAGATATGTGAGCTCAACCTAGGCAGAGGAAACGCGAGTTAGTTTCATCTGAAAGCAATATCGCATTTATTTATGGCCGGATTTGGCCAGTGTTAATCAGTTTTAATAAAACCGAGCGGGGGTTCCAACTCGCCCGGGCCTCGCTTCAGCCCACCGGGGGTCGCCCCGCGAGGATTAGTTCACACGGGGGGAAGGTGTTACACTTTATCCACTCCCTACCATGCCTACCTTTCCCTGATTAGCTCAAAAAAGCCCCATGAACAGGCAAAAGTGGCTACCTTGGTAGCTCCCAATGGTTTCAGCCCAATCGCCCACTAGAAGGGGTCCAGATTATAAAACCCTGATTAGATTGGGCTAAAGTTGCCAGGTAAACAACCTGCAATCAGCTTTGTTGCTTTTCCTAAGCTCCCAATAGGTAACTTTGTACAAATTATCTCAATTCCTTATTATCTGTACCGGGTGTTCATAAACAGGCTTCAAATCATTCGTAAGCAGTGAAGACTAAGGCTGCGTCATTTGAGTTTTAGCGTTGTCATTACAGTGTACTCTTTCTTTAACACTCACAACATTTATTGCAATATGCCTCAAAAGTTAGGAAAGCTCAAAAGTGCTTTGCTTACATGTATGACAAATTAAATCTTCGTCAGAAGTTGGTACCTTAAAAGTGCACACAACTTTCGATCAAAAGTTTAACTTCAATTGTGATCAAATTTCTATGATAATCAAACAGGCGTTTGTTTCTGATTAACTTATACAAGCTTACAATAGGCAGTTTACAATAGCAGCTTTATTACGATACAATATTACAAGTTTAGATGGCTCTAGCTTCGCATGTCAAGGGTTGTCTTGTGACTCTTTCTTTCCCTTTTCGGGGGTAGCAGGGTTGCGGGGTAGAGGGAGGGTTGGGGTTGAGGAGGGGGGGGGGGGGGGGGGTGGTGTAGTTTATTTATTATGACCAACTATTGGGATAAGCGGAATATTCACCTGTGATAATAAGCAATGAAACAAAGGTGTCCGAAAGTAGCCAAAATGTCGCATTACAAACTGGTTTCACTTACTCACAAAACAAAGTGTCCATTTGTAGTACCCAACATAAACTGTTCCCCTGTTTTGGAAGTTTCATTAACACCCACTAGTTAATAACTACTCTGCTAACTTAGCCCAGTTATGAGCAGTGTCATATAAATTAATTTGGCCGTACTATCTAATCCCCTGGCTTCGATATATCTTAATTAGCTCGTTTGTCAAGATCCACTTTGTGATCTATCCAAGTTTAAACTTAGGTCAACATTCAATAATATCTCTAGATTAATACCGTATGTTTATTTGAAACTTTTAAATTTGATGAACGGTCTGTTTAATGAGAGCATTTTCATTTTCAGAAAAGTTGATTCCCTAAATATAGTTTTTGTTTAACATGTTTTCATAACTTTCCTAAAGAGCGGCAAAGAAAACAGCATGTTTACTTCATAAAAGTTTATTCTCCAAATTTAAAATTTCTTAAAAACATTTTTCCCTATATTTAGGGTTGAAAAAAAATTGTTTTTCTGCATAGGTTATTTTCTAGTTATTTTGTGCACCTAAAATAATATTGGAGAAAGTCCGATAAAACTGAAGTATTTTTGGACTTTTGAATTGCCCAAAATCATGAGCACAAATATTGAAAATGAAATATTCAGATAATTGATTTAAAATAAATGAAAAATTCGTCTTTTTTATTTTAAAGACGATTTTTTTTTCTAGTGGCTTTGAAAAAAAAAGATAGAAATCTTTGTTAACTCCTTTCATTCAATTATTTTTTTAATTTTATGGAATTATTTTAATAATTTTAGATTCATTTATATTCGATATTGTGGTATAAAAATAAATTTTAAAAGAAGGTCATCCGTTCTAAATAAAAAAAAACTCTCCCTCTCCCCTCCGAAATTTCCCTGAAAACAATAAAGCATACACTTTCTCATGTCACAAAAGAAATTCGTTCATAAACCTATTCACACTCATTACAATTGAGTAAAATCCAAATTTTAGATGATGACAAAAGAAACATAATTTGCGGATAAACAATTACAAATCAGCGCGTGAGAACAACACGTGAACAATACAAGGCTATTCAAATCCCAACATAAACAATCTAAGAGGTCAACTTTAATGATGAGACGGCAAACGAAGCTTAATATCTTTGTTTAGAAAATGATTAAAATTTGTTTACAGAAGTTTTTCTACACCTTTTTAATATTTATTTTCTATTATACTGTTAAAGAAAGACTTTTGTGGTGAATGCGAGACACACTTTCGATTTATTTCATGTGAAGTATATGAAAGATAAGGATGCGTTGTGAGTTTGGGGCGATGATGATGGGGGGGGGGGGGGGGGGTGTTGTGTTTGTGATCAAGTAGGTTCGCTATGAAAACAAACCGAAGTCAATCACAAGGTGAGTGTCTTTCTTAAAAGCAATTATCGAAAGTTCAATTCTATCACTCAAACTCGACCAAACTGGTCTCTGATTATATTTGGCTTGTAATTGACAGCTCCGTTAAAGTGAGCCAAACTAAACTGACAAATGACAAAGGCATCCTCTGCTTAAATTTGAAAACAATTCAGCCAAAGTTGAAAAATTATTATAAGTTCTATCATATCATTTATCAAATTCCTCAAACTTTTTTTCAAGTTGGCTCTCAATAAGCAGAGTTAAGTCAAAATTTCCGAAATACTTCTAAGTTTCAGTGAACATTTTTTTGATTAACGATTCGTCAAAATATATTTGGAAAAGAAATGTTGTCGAAAAACAATCGTCGAGTAGAGTTTTATGAAGAGCCAAATATCCTCAAAAAATTAAAAATTACAAAAACTTATTTTGACGATAAATTATTAGCATATTGAGTTTTAAAATTAACGAACACATGATAACGATAGAACGAACTGAACAGAAAGGCAAAATTGACAATTTCTTGAGAACACTGTCTTACTTTATATTTTTTATTCTCAGGCATCAAAAACTCGTGGATTTTTATTCTTCATTTCCGATTAACAGTGACCCATAATGACCGATTTAGTGCTTAAGCAGGTCATAAGCCTCTGAATTGATAGTTTGCATATTTTCACCATTTAATTTTTGGTGAAGAAAATTAAACCATATAAATAATTTCTGTGGTTTTTATAGTTTGTGGTCTTCACCAGCGCTAGGGCAGCAAATCGAATCGTTGTAAATAAATAAAAATCAAGCCGAAAATAAAACATGAAGTTAATTGTATAGAATCACCAAATTAAGGTTCTTTCAACCAATCAAAATCGAGAATTACGCTTTGTTCATGCCTTTGTTTCACTGTTTCAAACTTAAGCAAATTTCGGCTTATTGCTCATTTTCGGTTTACTGATCTTTTGCACCTGACTGCGCTTCGCTCTGCGTGACCAAATGTCAATCAGGCAAGTAAAGGCCGTTTAAACTCGTCATTATTCTGTCAATCACACCTGTCAGTACCAAACACACATACACTCTAACTCCTCGCACTTGTAGCCAGACATTGACACAGGTGTGGACAGGTATCCAGACCGACGCCAGCAGAATGTAACAGGTCATCAAAGCCAGACTCGAGATAGCCAGGGGTCACCATAGAATCCCACTAGTTTGGGCATGATATCATGACAATGTTGGTAAAAAATTGCTGATGTGAGGTGGTGCAATATATTCGACAGAGGGGAAGGGTGACGGCGTCATTTCAGGTCATGAAATATACCTCCACGTATAATATTGTATGGTAACGGAGATTTTGCGTGATGAAAAAACTGTCGTCTTTTGACTTCAACCTTGCAAAGAGTGTAGTTGAAACTTTGAAACTGTGGTATTGACTTTTCAGATTGTTTTTTTTTTCTCGACTATACCCTAGCTTAGCATCACCGTGTATTTTGCAGTATCTTCCAACTATATCGCATGTTCCGTGGGCAATTTGCATAACATTTCTAGCAAAATTCTAGCCCAGAATCAGTTTCAGCCTCAGTTTCAAAGCAAAAAATCCCATAATTCTAAGATCTTGGAACATCATGTGCCCGTTTTCTATTTTTTTTACGATTATGGTGTAAAGTTGTTTAGCAAATTGCAATTTGAATTGTTTTAGCGCTTACAATTGAGTTAGAGATAATTTATTTTTTAAATCCCAGCAGATAACAAGTATATACTTTCCCAAAAAGTGATCAATTGAAGTTTAGAAGTCTTATAAAATGTGAAATCGCGTTGCTATGTAGGTGCACGTTTTTACAATAATTGGAACAAAAACCTCAACTCTTCTGTACGTGAAACAATGGTTCAATTTTATATGCCAAGAACTGATAATCCTGACAGACCACGAAACCTGCCTTTCACAAGATCATATCAGATTTGTTTTTGACTATTCACTTGAGGACAATTTTAATCTCATCTGCTCACACTTTTGTCTTTTTGATATCGCCACTTTTCATAGAACGACACCTTTGCTTTTCTCCTTTATTTTGAGATTAGTTATTTTGAACAGTTTTTGGCACAAATTACATTTTGTTGTTCTTCCAAGTTTTTGCCGACGTTAACAAATCTGATAAATTCACCAGATATTTACGACCAAATTTGCTCTACAAAAATTTGCCTATGAATCATTGCGGCGATTAATTTCCACTTAAGCTTTCTTCGATCCTTTTGCTGTCGAGTTGGTTTCACTTTGATTAGCATTCCACTTGATCTCACATCCGATTTTAGAGAAAGTTTGTAGTAGTCTTTCAATTCAAGTAATAACAAAAACAAAATTATTTTGTTGAGGTAGAACATTTCGTCTCTGTATTACAGCTAAATGATTTCCATGTTACATGTAATTAGGGGCTCAAATTGACTGTTGGTTGATTTGATCACCTAAAGGATCATTGTAAAACGTAAGAATATAACAGTAATAGTTTTCAACACTGCTCCGCTCTTAACAACTAATGATTTTTTTAGGATTTTTAAATAAATTTTTTGCAATTAATCTAAAGCTGATTGAGACATGAAATCCTTATACACCTGAAAAATGGTAGTAGTTTTTCAATATTATCAAATCAAGTAATAACAAAAAACGAATTAAATTTGTGGAAGAGGAAGTATTTTTTCTCTGTATTGCAGCTAAATGATTTCTATGTTGCATGTAATTAAAGGTTCAATTTGACCGTTAATTGATTTGATCAATTTATGAACATTGCAAAACATCAGAAAACAATTTAAGAGAGCGCACGAAGAACAAGTAATAGTTTTTAACACTTCTTCCTTCTTCTCAACTGTTGATTTTTTTTAGATTTTTTAAGTATTTTTTTCGTAGTTAATCGAAAACTGCTTGAAGCTTGAAATCTTTGTACACCTGAGCCAGCCGCCTGACTTAATTGATAAACATAAACGTAAATTTTTTTCAGTTAGAAATGTGTAAATAATTCATTTTTTAAATTTGTAATGTAAGATTGAAAAGTTACATTGCAATTATGCTAATATTGTTAACATGGGGCACAAGAAATAGAAAAAACGTCAGATTAACCTTTTGTTAAAAAAAAAACAAAAACTTGAAATATGAATTGAATATATTTTTGAATTGCTTTTTGATCTTTGACAAAAAATTTTTACATCGTTGTTTTTTTAACTTGAAATTTCTGGATTTTTTTAATAAAATAATTGAGAGGGCAATTGGTTTTCATCTGGTAAAATTATGTCAACTGAGGGCTCCGGGTTGTTCTTTTTTCAAAAAAGTTGTACTCGATTGCTACGGCAACAATGCTTCTGTTTGAGTTTCGAAGAAATGACATTCAAACGATTAATTTGTCTCAGAATATGAAGAAACTTTCGACAATTTTAGATGTACGTTGAAACATTCTTGTCTCGCACGAGCCGTCTTTTCTTAAACTAATTTTAAGTAAATAAATCTAATGACGGTAGTAAGCTAGATCACAAAAAAACTGACTCCTGTAGTAAACAGTGACACATCTCAATTTTCATCAACAACACCGGTAGCTACATTGATGGGCTGTCAAAATTTTGTATTAATTAACATCTGGTGATTGAAATATTGAAAGAATTATTTAAATTTAAAATCATAGACGATAAAACTTCTCATCTGATCGTAGACGATAATTATTTTTCAGAATTTTTTGTGCAAAATTTACAGGAAGAAATTTTAGTGAAATGTCGTAGAATAAGAGTTAAGATTTCCGATTTGCAAGTCTTGACTTCGAATGACTTGTACGATCTTTTTAAGGGGAAACTTTACCCTCTCAAATTTTGTCTGAAAATATTTTGTAAGATCTCGCCCAAAAATTCTGTAGTCACTTGGGGAGTTAAATTTCTATTATATTATATCATTTATGTGATCAATTTGACTCGCCAAATATAAAGTTTGTCCCCAATTAACAACTACTTTAGTTTCCTGAAACTGAAACCCGGTTTTAAAGCTAATTTCTTTCTTGGGTTGAGATCCGTGTGTTTTTGTTTTGATTGCGCGTGGATATATTAATGAGGGCTTTTGAGTTTGATTGAAATGAAAATACTTTTAGCCCCGCTGGGTTATTATATTCTACATTTTTAACTCGCCCACTGTGATTTGTAATACCTGTAGCAGAACCCGCAATAAACCTGAGAAAGTTGGCCCTGTGCAGGATTGGACCCACTGTTTTTTATTTTGGTTCACACCTGGCGGATTAGACATCCCGGCAGCGCGTCTACAACATAAACAAATAATAGGTGTGAACGGGTAGTTGTTCAGGGATCTGAAACGATTATCCAGATTTAGTATCAAAACAGGCATAGCTGTCAATCAAACTACAACACCACTACAATATACCACACTACATTACAATACACTACAATTAATAACACTTTTACTCATGAACTTGGCATCCAAAATAACGTTGATAAGGTAGTCGCCTTATATATGTGAGAAAATTTACCCCACCCTCATTCTAGTTATAACCAAAGTAGTTATGAATTTAACACAAAGTGGGAAAGGCTGAACGGCCTTAAGCGGTGATTTAACACTTAGGCCCAAATCAAAACAATTTGCCCAATTTAAGTTGCCAAAATGTTTTTCCATAATTTCTTTTTGTTATCATTGTGCTCATAAATTGATCTTAATATTTCGGTGTCAAAACCAATAGATAGATTTATGAATGCTTATTTATCGTGTGAGAAAAATTTAACCCGTTTTTGTTGAATTTAGCTCTCTGCAGCTCTTAGTCGCTTAGTTAACTAAGCCCCTAGTTAGGTATAAAATAGCGATAAAGAGCACTAGGTATTATAAAAGAATTTTAGTTAAAAAGTGTTTTGAGATGAATTAATACTGCGGACAAATGGAAAATAGGAATGCGCGGGGAAGATATTGCAGGCGGGGGGGGGGGGGGTGATCGGGTGAGTGGGGTAAAAAAAATTATGGATAGAGAGAGCGAGAGAGGACAATGGGCAAGAATGTGATTTAATTTTGGAATTGAAAGCGTAGCCCTAATGCACTTCCTTAGTGGCATCCTATTTTTCCATTCTGATCAGAAAGCACTCGGAAGACACAGTCGAAAAGTTCCCACAACCATCATCACAATCACATCAGAATTAGATAGAACCACACCTTAAAAAACAAAAATCCCCCTCCATATTTTGCAATATCCCAACTTTGAATTTCGAAGTAGACTGATAGAAACATGCATCGGGCTAGTCCACAAGAATGTTCTAGAATTCTTAACTTTTCAGGCAATTCACACTTACAGTAAGGGAAAATTACCCAAAAAGTTAAAATTAACTATGCAGTAAATTTTCCTTAAATTTGAGACGAAATTTCAGGATAATTTACCTGCTTACCTGTACCCCTCCCCCCCCCCCCCCCCGGTCAATTGTACATTTACCGTAGGAGCCGTAAAAAAATAAGAAAAAAAATATCACAATCCTTTCGTGACGTGAAAATATAACCGACTGTAAAACGGCACTAGTTGCGATTCCTTTTTTGGTAATTTACAAACACTATGATGTTGTGTGATTTTAAAAAACTTCCAATTTCTAGTTAGCGTCAAATCACATCTTATACGGCACCAATATTTTAATTTCTCAGCATAACCAATCAAAACTCTGTGCAATTATTTTCAATATCCTTTAGATAAAAAGATTTATATATTCAAAAAGACATTATTACGTTCTCTTTCGAACGGTGACAATTTTTTGTTTCTTATATCATCAACGATTATCAAAACATCCTAAATTTACTTGAAATATAGCTCTTTCTAATAAATTTATTATCGTCAATAGGGTCAGATGCGTTATAAAGCAATTATAATATTTTGTGTATCAGTTATTTCCAGGTAACGGGAAAATGACTTGAAGTACTAGTTAAGTATGCAGATGTACAAATTATAATAACTTTGGATAGCTGTGGTTATCAGTTATAACTTGACGGATGTCGCGATAGGGAGACACTCAATAGCAAATCAATTTTTTCTCTGCTCGAAAACCTAGAAGCTCAGTATGCATTTTCTAAGGAAAAATTCAACTCCTAGTGACCTTTATAAAGGGGCACACCTAATTTTGTGTCTCAAATTTTTAAGTAATGATAAATTTCTCAACAAAATTAGCCAGAACTAATGCGGTGTTGTTTTTTTTATCTTTTTGAGATCATTAAAATCTCATAATTTGAGTGACGCCGATTAAAAATGCCACCTGTAAATATCATTTTTAAACGTGATTGAGATCACTAACAGCATTATTTCTTTGCAATAATGATGTTATGGAGTGAAAACAGCAAAAAAAAAATTAAAGTCAGAATCTGGCGAAGCATACGAAACAAACAACTTCCTTAAACCCCTAACAAGTACGTGCTTGACAAAAGATAGCCAAAAACAAACTTTTCCTTGGCTTTAAAGAAAAGTTGATTATTCGCGGGAAAAACAAGACCACGTGTAGACCAAAAACGCTCTAATTGAAAAAAAAACTGACCATCCGTAAAAATTCACAAACTCGCAAAAGCCTTTAATTGAGATTCAAGAAATGTTCTTATTCAAGACATGGTCTCATAAAAATTTAAGATCCGAAATATGGTCTCATAAAACAAGGATCAAAACTATGCACACAACTTGAAATTTCGAACACACACAACGCAACGACTACAAAAACGATACAAAAAATCCCAAAACAATGCGAACGAAGAGTTTATACAGGTTGTCATGATCGCTAGAAAGGGTGAAAAACCAATAAGTTCAAAAAATGGAGATGAAAATATCTAAACATGTGCTAGTACATATGCTACTTATCTATTAGAAAAAAATGAAACAGGAAAAAATTACTTGATTGGAATGTGAGTTTTGGATCGCATCCTGGTGCACATTCTCTGAAAATGAAAGATCAATTTTTGGTTAGATAGAATTGATCAGATTGGTGTTAGAACTGTGAGTGAGAGAAAGTTTTAAATGTGAAATTCAGTTGATAGGTCAATAAGATAATGATGGAACTGGAACAATATTAGTTTAAACTGAGTTAAGTTATATCGCCATTATTTGTCGAATCAACATCAAAGTTCACCGGCCAAGCTTTTCCTTGTCTTCAGGAAAACATATAATCGAAGTTTTCGATATTCCGATATTCTTGTTGTTTCCTTGAAATCGTCTTAACCTCCGGCTTTTTCTTTTGCTAATCAAATTCGTGGAAATAGTTCCTCCATATTTGTGGGGATATCTCTTTTTATTTTCATTGGGGTTGCTGTAATTTGCAGTTCGAATTTCGAATTTAAATTTCTCCTGTTAATTTATAAAGCATGCAAGTTGTGGATACAGCAGAATCCACTATTAAAGATATATAAATCCAAATATTCATCAGGAGTGGACGCTTGCAAATACTAACGTATCTTTCTTAAGCGCCCTGATTTTATTTTAAGACTGTTTTTTAGCGTATCGTTTTGAATGATCAAGCTATGTTGAAGTGCGTTGACTAGTTTCTTAACTTTTGTACAAGACATGGTTTCTTGTTCAAGCTGAGGTAGTATTTTTTGTTTCAGAGGAAAATTTATCAAAATTCTACCGCGATCACCCAGAGATGTCCGAGTTGAATTTCTTTTTGAGGTTTTTGTTTGTATAATGCAAGTGGTTTTCGAGCGAGTATTGTAGAAAAAATTTTGATTTGCGTGCAAAATCTCGTTCATCATTTTGTTTGAAGGTAACCCAAAGTACGATTTAAGACTGAACGAAAGCAGACGTTTTATGTATAGTTCTTAAATTGTTAAAATTTTGAACTCGAATAAAGTTTCAAGGATGGAGTCACTTGGTTTCTTTCTAAAGACAATTCTCAAAATTTTCTTTTGTAACCGTTCAATATTTTGAAGCTTATTTAACGTTGTTCCACCATAAATAAGAAGTGCATACTCAAAAATTGGTACCACGGTAGTTTTATAGAACATCAAAATGGTGTTGCGACTGCAAGTTTTCCTCAGCCTTGCAATTATTCCGATCCACTTCGTTAATTTTGAACATGGATTCCACATGTGCTTTGAAAGTTAAATTCGCGTCTAGAATTACTCCTAGATATTTGTAGGTATTCCACTTCTGAACCGCGCAATTTTGAATGTTTGTGTTTGTCTTAATTCAAAAAATTCATTACAAAAGTTTTCGACTCGTTTAAATCCAATTTCGTTTGATGAAGCCAATGTGAAACTGAATGATTTTCAGTAATTCACTCTTCAAAAGTTGGTCTTATGTTGAAAAGGAGGCTGGTGTCATCGGCAAAAAAATGGTGGATAATTTTCAAGCGTCCACAAAGTCATTAATGTACAGTATAAACAAAACAGGACCCAGAACAGAACCTTAAGGAACTCCATTTTTTACAATCAGTTCTTTCCATATTCTATTTTTCTATAGCACACTGTGTTCTTGATTTGAGATATGAAGAAAACCAGCTTAATACTTAACCCCTAAAACAAAGTTTTCTAATTCATTGAACAGCAGCGATTGATTTGCCGTGTCGAATGCCTTTTTCAAATCTAGGAAGACCGTGGTGCTATTGTTCCCTTTTTCTTTTTACAACCTTATGTTTTCCACTAAATTTACAAGTGCATCAACTGTTGATCTCCGATTGCGGAAACCAAACTGATTTTCACCAAGAATTTTGAATTTCTGTATGTAGTCGAGAATTTTGATTTTCATAATTTTTTCAAATATTTTTCCAAAAGACGGCAAAATCGAAATTGGTCGATAGTTATTGACATTAGTTTTTGATCCCGTTTTGAAATGTGGTTGGATAGTTGCTCGTTTTAACTTATTTGGGGAAACTCCGCGCAAAAAAAACTCTTTGATATAATTAACTAAAAATGGGGCTAAAGTTCTGTCAAATCTCTTAATAAAGGTGTTAGTGATCAGATCCACACCATGCGCAAAAAAATTTTTGAGGCTTGCTATTTGTGAAAACACTTCTACCAGATTTGTTTCATGTAGCATCATAGATTGTTTTTCAGCATAATTAGATGAAGGAAAGCTTATTTGTGGTAGTTTGTTAATTATTTCATCTGCAATAGTTACAAATTGTTCATTGAAATAGTCAGCTATGGTACTGGGGTCATCAGTTTCAATATTATTGAAAACAAGGTTAAAACTCACATCACTTCTGTTCCTGCCTATCAATTTGTTTATGATTTTGTACATTTTCTTTGAGTCCTTAACACAATTGTAAATTTTGTCTTGAATCAAAACTCTGTGCAATTATTTTCAATATCCTTTAGATAAAAAGATTTAATATTCAAAAAGACATTATTACGTTCTCTTTCGAACGGTGACAATTTTTTGTTTCTTATATCATCAACGAATATCAAAACACCCTAAATTTTCTTGGAATATAGCTCTTTCTAATAAATTTATTATCGTCAATAGGGTCAGATGCGTTATAAAGCAATTATAATATTTTGTGTATCAGTTATTTCCAGGTAACGGGAAAATGACTTGAAGTACTAGTTAAGTATGCAGATGTACAAATTATAATAACTTTGGATAGCTGCGGTTATCTGTTATAACTTGACGGATGTCGCTATAGGGAGACACTCAATAGCAAACCAATTTTTTCTCTGCTCGAAAACCTAGAAGCTCAGTATGTGTTTTCTAAGGGAAAAATCAACTCCTAGTGACCTTTATAAAGGGGCACACCTAATTTTTTGTCACAATTTTTAAGTAATGGTAAATTTCTCAACAAAATCAGCCAGAGCTAATGCGGTGTTGTTTTTTTATGTTGCGATCATTAAAATCTCATAATTTGAGTAACGCTGATTAAAAAGGCCACCTGTAAGTATCATTTTTAAACGTGATTGAGATCATTAACAGCATTAATTCTTTGCAATAATGATGTTATGGAGTGAAAACAGCAAAAATAAAATTAAAGTCAGAATCTGGCGAAGCATACGAAACAAACAACTTCCTTAAACCTATAACAAGTACGTGCTTGACAAAAGATAGCCAAAAACAGACTTTTCCTTGGCTTTAAAGAAAAGTTGATTATTCGCGGGAAAAACAAGTCCACGTGTAGACCAAAAACGCTCTAATTGAAAAAAACTGACCATCCGTAAAAATTCACAAACTCTGAAATGCCTTTAATTGAGATTCAAGAAAAGTACTTATTCAAGACATGGTCTCATAAAACAAGGATCAAAACTATGCACACAACTTGAAATTTCGAACACACACAACGCAACGACTACAAAAACGATACAAAAAATCCCAAAACAATGCGAACGAAGAGTTTATACAGGTTGTCATGATCGCTAGAAAGGGTGAGAAACCGATAAGTTCAAAAAATGGAGATGAAAATATCTAAACATGTGCTAGTACATATGCTACTTATCTATTAGAAAAAAATGAAACAGGAAAAAATTACTTGATTGGAATGTGAGTTTTGGATCGCATCCTGGTGCACATTCTCTGAAAATGAAAGATCAATTTTTGGTTAGATAGAATTGATCAGATTGGTGTTAGAACTGTGAGTGAGAGAAAGTTTTAAATGTGAAATTCAGTTGATAGGTCAATAAGATAATGATGGAACTGGAACAATATTAGTTTAAACTGAGTTAAGTTATATCGCCATTATTTGTCGAATCAACATCAAAGTTCACCGGCCAAGCTTTTCCTTGTCTTCAGGAAAACATATAATCGAAGTTTTCGATATTCCGATATTCTTGTTGTTTCCTTGAAATCGTCTTAACCTCCGGCTTTTTCTTTTGCTAATCAAATTCGTGGAAATAGTTCCTCCATATTTGTGGGGATATCTCTTTTTATTTTCATTGGGGTTGCTGTAATTTGCAGTTCGAATTTCGAATTTAAATTTCTCCTGTTAATTTATAAAGCATGCAAGTTGTGGACACAGCAGAATCCACTATTAAAGATATATAAATCCAAAAATTCATCAGGAGTGGATGCTTGCAAATACTAACGTATCTTTTTTAAGCGCCCTGATTTTATTTTAAGACTGTTTTTTTAGCGTATCGTTTTGAATGATCAAGCTATGTTGAAGTGCATTGACTAGTTTCTTAACTTTTGTACAAGACATGTTTTCTTGTTCAAGCTGAGGTAGTATTTTTTGTTTCAGAGGAAAATTTATCAAAATTCTACCGCGATCACCCAGAGATGTCCGAGTTGAATTTCTTTTTGAGGTTTTTGTTTGTATAATGCAAGTGGTTTTCGAGCGAGTATTGTAGAAAAAATTTTGATTTGCGTGCAAAATCTCGTTCATCATTTTGTTTGAAGGTAACCCAAAGTACGATTTAAGACTGAACGAAAGCAGACGTTTTATGTATAGTTCTTAAATTGTTAAAATTTTGAACTCGAATAAAGTTTCAAGGATGGAGTCACTTGGTTTCTTTCTAAAGACAATTCTCAAAATTTTCTTTTGTAACCGTTCAATATTTTGAAGCTTATTTAACGTTGTTCCACCATAAATAAAAAGTGCATACTCAAAAATTGGTACCACGGTAGTTTTATAGAACATCAGAATGGTGTTGCGACTGCAAGTTTTCCTCAGCCTTGCAATTATTCCGATCCAATTCGTTAATTTTGAACATGGATTCCACATGTGCTTTGAAAGTTAAATTCGCGTCTAGAATTACTCCTAGATATTTGTAGGGATTCCACTTCTGCACCGCGCAATTGTGAATGTTTGTGTTTGTCTTAATTCAAAAAATTCATTACAAAAGTTTTCGACTCGTTTAAATCCAATTTCGTTTGATGAAGCCAATGTGAAACTGAATGATTTTCAGTAATTCACTCTTCAAAAGTTGGTCTTATTTTGAAAAGGAGGCTGGTGTCATCGGGAAAAAAATGGTGGATAATTTTCAAGCGTCCACAAAGTCATTAATGTACAGTATAAACAAAACAGGACCCAGAACAGAACCTTAAGGAACTCCATTTTTTACAATCAGTTCTTTCCATATTCTATTTTTCCATATAGCACACTGTGTTCTTGATTTGAGATATGAAGAAAACCAGCTTAATACTTAACCCCTAAAACAAAGTTTTCTAATTCTTTTAACAGCAGCGATTGATTTGCCGTGTCGAATGCCTTTTTCAAATCTAGGAAGACCGTGGTGCTATTGTTTCCTTTTTCTTTTTACAACCTTATGTTTTCCACTAAATTTACAAGTGCATCAACTGTTGATCTCCGATTGCGGAAACCAAACTGATTTTCAGCAAGAATTTTGAATTTCTGTATGTAGTCGAGAATTTTGATTTTCATAATTTTTTCAAATATTTTTCCAAAAGACGGCAAAATCGAAATTGGTCGATAGTTATTGACATTAGTTTTTGATCCCGTTTTGAAATGTGATTGGATAGTTGCTCGTTTTAAGTTATTTGGGTAAACTCCGCGCATAAAAGACTCTTTGATATAATTAACTAAAAATGGGGCTAAAGTTCTGCAAATCTCTTAATAAAGGTGTTAGTGATCAGATCCACACCATGCGCAAAAAAATTTTTGAGGCTTGCTATTTGTGAAAACACTTCTACCAGATTTGTTTCATGTAGCATCATAGATTGTTTTTCAGCATAATTAGATGAAGGAAAGCTTATTTGTGGTAGTTTGTTAACTATTTCATCTGCAATAGTTACAAATTGTTCATTGAAATAGTCAGCTATGGTACTGGGGTCATCAGTTTCAATATTATTGAAAACAAGGTTAAAACTCACATCACTTCTGTTCCTGCCTATCAATTTGTTTATGATTTTGTACATTTTCTTTGAGTCCTTAACACAATTGTAAATTTTGTCTTGAATGAAATTTTTTTTTTGCGTCGTTCATGATTTGAGTGCTCTTGCTTTTCATTTGAAGATATCTAATTTTATCAATGTTGTTTTTGGTTCTCAACCATTTTGTTCTTGCATTGTTTCTCTTCGCAGAAAGATTTTTTAGTCAATTTGTGAACCATTGATTCCTATTTTTTTTCTTTGATTTCAACCAAAGGCTGGAATTTGTCGACTACAAAATGTATACAAATACAAAATGAGCTGAAAGTTTGGTCCGTTTTGTTTTTCTAAAATATTTTTAGGTTTTTTTCCATTTCCCTTTTGTAGTTTTCAAACAGTGTCTTGTTGTTGAAAACAGACATACTACGACGTTTAAATGCTTTCATCTTGGTTTTTATCATATTTTTTTATAGAAAAAAAACGGGATAATGATCGGTAATGTCGTAACTGATAGAATTTACTATGCATTGATTTTTATTGATATCTGTCTGAAATAAATCGAGGGATGATTTTGTTTTCGACATTTCTCTAGTTATACCCGAATCCATTAGGTTTATACCATTACTAAAGATAACAACTTCAAATAGCTTTTTAAAAGGAATCAGAGATAGTTGATCTATATTGAAGTTTCCATCTATGATAAGATTTTGGTTCGCACCCACCATAGTCTTAAATTAGCTGTCAAATTCAGTCAAGAACTGTTTTTTATTGAACCCTGGGGGAACATAGTATGTAATCAGTGTATAGTTTTCATTGTTTGTTCTAATTTTTATACTTAGGCTCTCGTCATAGTTCGTTGCAAAGTTTTCTTAGAGAAGAATATCCTCCTTGCAAAACATGGCTACTCCTCCAACAATTCCCACCCTGTTTTTGGCAATTAATTTTGATAACCTTATATATTGAAGTGTTCTTCATGAGAACCCTCCTGTATCCATGTTTCGACCAGACAAATCACAGTTGGTAGGGACCCAAATGTTTGCAAAAAAACCTGAAGTTCCTCAAGGTGTTTGCTTAGAGACCGCATATTAACAAGAAAAATTGTGAATGTTAGTTTTTCGATGCATAGGTTTTATTTTGCTGAAATGAAACACCGTACATTTTTTTGTTTTTTGTTCATAGGTATATCATTTCTATTGTTTGTTGCGTCCATATTAGGCGAAAAAGCATAGGTTCTTTTGTTGTTCAAGAATTGAGTACCACTCTTTTGTATAGTTTGCAAACTCTTTTGTTGTGTCCTTTGGTAATCCGGGAGCTCGCTGATGTCATCAACTGGTTGATATCTTTCACCATCAAAAGCCCATAAGTATGATTTCTTAATTTTAAAGTGAATGTCCAGCTCTCGAGTTTTTTTTCAATTATGACTTCCTTTTTTGCCAATCGTTCATTAATAAAAATAGGATTCCCCATTGAATTTCTCAGAGCTCTTAACCATGAAGCACGTTTCAGAATTATGTCCCTTGTCCCTTTGTTGCAAATATAAAAATTGAACACTAACAGGCGCAAAATTTCCATTTTTAGTGGGTGGGCAATCGAGATTCCATCAGGATTCAAACTAACCTGTAAGTTGTTGTTTACTATCTGTAAAATTGGTGCAAGTACCTTACCACAAGCTGGGATGTCGATGTTAGTAAAAAAAAAGAAACGGTTTGTTTTGATACCTTTCTACTGCTGTTAATCGGTCTTCTAACTGATAGACGTTTTGTTTTGAAGTAATTTGAGTGTTCTCAAGTTTTTCGAGACGATCTGTAAAATTTTGTATGACTTGGTTTTGCTTTGTTACAGTATTGGTAATTTTTTCAATAATTTGGTTCAATTCGGAAATGTTTCCTGTAGTAAGGTTCTCTTGGCTGGCCATTTTGACAAAAAAGCAACGTGAATTTCAGAGCTTGTAAATGGCATAAAAAGAGCAAGAAAGAGCAACTGCTTTGTTTTGCTTTGTTTTGCAGTTGGTCTGCAGTTGGTCTAACTTGTGGTTGGTCTGCTATTTGTGGCTGCAATAGCTTAATCTTGATTTGAAGGTCCCATATCTGTTGTCTGCAATTGCGTTCCTGCGTGATTTGTGGTCTGTGCCACCTGTCCAGTTCTCATGTTTTCCTATGGGGTCTTTCTTCAAAATATTTATTGTTAATATGAATATTCCGAATTGTAATTTCAAGCTGAAAGAAATCCGTGATCGAACTCATGCTTCTGAATAAAGTTGCAAAAAGGAACCGTCTTTGTCTTTTTTGCAATCAGCTGAGATGGCTAGCACAAGTCAAAGTTTGTCTTGCCGGCATTCTCACTCGGCGGCACGGTACTAACGCTATAGAAGTTTTTCCCACGACTCAGGAGTCAGAGTATACGTCATCAGTGATCTTTGCAGGAAATCTCAAAGGAGGGACGCTATTCTTGAAATGCTTGCTCACTATTTTAATTGCCCCTTCTGCTAGTCCGTTTCTTTTGATTTGTATAAAGGTGACCAAATTTTCCCAAAAGCAAATTACAAACTTTGAACCAATATCAGATACCGACTCAGATTCATTAATCATTTCGAACAATTTATATAAAAAAGTAGCTGTTTCCAATTTACACTTTCTTCAGCGATTAAATTTTGTCCAAATTGGTCCTACCTGATCAATAATAGAGATGGTATTTAACTTTATCGCACTCAATGTGCAGCAACTCCAAAAATTGGCTTCGGTTGTCAAAGAGATTCTTTTTCTAAAGTCAAGTTTATCTGATTATAGTAACTCTTACGAAAAAGTTTTGAAATCTTCGGCTGATTCCAGGCCGCAATGTTAACAATTTCGTTGAGGACTCTGTTGCATTTTCGCAGGTTGTATCTCATGTGGTTTTACTGTAAGATAAATAATCTTTTATGAAAAAACTGCATCATTTGCGTCACGGTAGACCACTATATGCCCCTCTTTAAAAAACTCAATCAAGTGCTTCTTCAGAGGCGTCTTTGGTCTCAGTGGCTTCCTTCTGCAAGTTTCATGTTGAGATGCCGATTTTGCGTTTCAAGTCGTTGAAGCTTGTTGGGCTTGTTGGTTCTTTTTTGATATCCTGTGCCATTCCACCTACGAAATTGAGTATCAAAAATGCTAACACTCCTGACCATTTTCAACTTGGTTCCGACATTCTTTTTAAAAATGGAAACGAACACATTTTTTTGATGCATTTCTAGTACAGTGTTCAGCAATCTGTCAACCCCTGAAGTAATTGTCAGCTCTTGGATAGTCATTGAGTGTGTACTTCTTCGTTGCTTCTTCGTCGAATTTGATTTCATGGTAGGCGTCTGAGAGGTCAACTTGGCTGATGTATGAGAAATCAAGGATGTTGCCCATGATCGCGCTCAAAAATGCTATTGGGTAGCCCCTATCAATGACTTTGCCATTGAGACAAAATTTCATCTCCTCGCCAAGTCGTAGAACTCAACTACTCTTTCCCCGCCAGAAAATACTGGTGAAGTGTTTGTTTTTCCTCCTGGCCGTACAAACACCATTGTCCTTTCAAAACAGTTGCTTAGGTTTTTATATGATATTGTTGTGAAGTAGTGGAAATCTTTTGTCTTTTGTCTTCGCAAAACACTTGCAATGATCATGTAATCGACCTCACTTTCGCTTCACATCTTGTCAATGCAGGCGATTGTTCGACTGCGGTGCTGTTTACACCATGATACGGTAGAGGGTATCTATCATGTAATCAAGTTCGTTGTCAGATTGCATAGTTGATAGTTGAGATTGTACTCAGTATGTTGGATTGTGAAAACAAATGAAAATTTTAAAAAAATAATTATGAGATTTATTGTACTTTTTAAAGCTACGTAGAAGAAAAAAAGATTAGCCAAAAATACTTTATATGACGGGCATGCAAATGTTTTGGTTGCCGTTACACAAATTTATGGAAAAATAAGGTTTCTTAAACTAAGATTCCAAAAATTTAGAGCAGCATTTGAGCGCAAAGGGCAAAACTCAAAATATTGATATGTTTCTCTCTCGATAGTCTTTTTTTGGTAATATTTGGAATTTGAATACTTTTTTGTATTACTCAAACAGCCTTTTAATTTACTTCTTAACATTTTCAGAAAAAAATTAAGTTATTTCATAAGATACGTTGGGAAGATTTCTGATTTAATTTAAATTTGTTTTAAAACTCGTGGCAAACAAAATATTCAGCTCCTTATTTGTTTCATTCTAAGTTTATGCAGAATTTGTGAGGCTGTGGAGAGTTCCAATGTTTTCAATTATTACAACTTCAAACTTTTTGAATTTTTGAAACCATTGAAACATAAAGAATTTTGAACAATAGATAGAATTTTAGATTATTGACAATTCAAAATTCTTTCACTTTGACAATTCTTTTTTCTTTTCACCCGATTTACAAAGAGTGGCACATAAAAAAGTACAAGATTGTGTAGTTTTCGCATACATCACGATAAAGCTCTGCAATTTTTTTATTCAATAAAGGATCATATCGATCGAAGAGTTCAATTATTTTTGTTTGTTTTTTGTCTTACTTTGTTTCACAGGTGAAATGTTTATATTGGAATATTCGGAGAGAAATATTTGGACAACTTTTCAAATACTGTTTTTTTAATGAAATCAATTTGAAGATGTCGAACTTGTTTTGCAGCATATCTTAAAATGATACAAACTCTACTTTCAAACTCTCATTATCTTTTATCTTTATTGTTAGAAAAGCTGTCAAAAAATTCAGCAAAAAATGTTTGACCGGTTTCTTCGTGTGGCATTCTTCTCACTTGTTTCTTGTCTTGATTTTTTGCGTATCGTTTGTTTTGGATAATTGTTGATGATGTTAGGTCTTGATGATAGGCGTCAGGTTTATTGAGAAAACCAATTTTAGACAAGAATAAATTTAACGACAGTTTTGTTGAATGCTTTGGAGCTTCAGTTCTGGTAATTGAAAGCGTGTATCTTTTATAGAAATAATAAATTTTTCTTTGGTATTTCATCGAGCCATTTTTGTGAGGCTGAATTTTATTGCTCATATAAATTCTCTTTAAAAAAATTGGTGTCACGCCCACTGCTCTAAACGGTAATTCAATTTGGTTGCTTTTTCTTCTTCTGGCTGGTTTTTTTGTTCAAGATTTCATCTAATCATTTTTCTTATATTGAATTAGCTTTTCCATTATTGTAACATCATCTCCAATTTCTAATCACTTTTTGTCTGTGTATAAAATTACCGATATTGTGAAGGACAGATTCTAAAAGTGGGAAATTTTTTCAGTAGTTTTTTATCTTATTTTTCAGTTTTGCCTATTGTTTGTATTGGTTAATTGTTGCTGATGATGACAAGAAAAATTGAAGATTGTCTTCAGATTGATCAAGAAATCAACTTTTGACGAGCAATCAGATCAAAGTAAGTTTCAGCCAGGTCAAACAGTTCCGGAATGTTAGTTTTGAGAAGTGAAACAGTGTATATTTTGAGAAGCCAGAAAATCTTTAATTAAATTTCATAGAAATTCTGTCATGAGTTTGAAATAAATTGTTCATAATATTTTCATTAAATTTATTTGGCTCACATATTTTTGCGGTCATATTTAGGATCCCCTAGATCTTTTCTTTTTTAAATGGTTTTCTAGGTCAAAAATTAATATCATCGTTTTCCTCATATTAATTTAGCTTTTCAATTTACCGGGCTGTGTGAAACAAGAGGGATTCAATAATTTTCCCACTATTTCACTCCTTTTTATTTCACCATAGATACCTTTTTGTTCTCATTCTTTATTTAATTAGTACTGTTAACTTAATAAAATAAGAAAAATTCCTTGAAATGAAGAGATCGAGACAACCATTCAAATAAAAAAATGAAAGGGCTTACCAAAATTGTTCCGTCAAAAGTTTCCGAAAAGTTGCTTTGTTATTATAATTGTAATTGAAAGCAGTTGAAGAGGTTGATAAAGGACTGTGCTCATAGATGATAATACATGCAAGAAACTCATTTTCTTGCATTAACCTCCAAATTTGCGTCAGACCCTCAATCGTTACAAAACGTTTTGTTTTTCAATTTCCAAAAGCTTTTGGTCTTTGGTATTGAAATACTTTTGATCAAACTTAGCAATCTTTAGGTTACATTTTTCAGTTTTCATTTGTCTTTTTTTTAAAATTTTGCTCATCGTTCGTTTTGTCTAATTATTGCTGATGTCGACAGAAGTAAAGATAGGCTCCTGGCTGTTCAGTGAAGTAAAATTTGAGAGGAAACAAATTAACATGAGTTTTGATAACCATTTTGGAACGTATTTTGTGGTAACTAAAACCTTTTACTTTTTTTAAATGAAAATCTTTTAGTGCAATTTCAAAGAGACATTTTTATGAGTATGATTGGTATTACTCGTATAATTTCTCTTAGAAAATTGTCTCATCTAGACTTTTATAGCCTAGATGAGACAATGAGACATTTTTTGAATTTGGCGGTCTTTCTGTATAGGCTGTTTCTCCTAATCAACATTTTTTCTCCGAATTTTTTACATACTGATTTAACTTTTCAACTGACTGTGCTCTCTTTTTATCTTCAAAATTATCTACTTAATGTACAATGCCCTCACTGATAAATGGGACCATCTGAATTAAAAAGTCGTCAGTTGACGCATGAATATTAATTGAGATTGAAACGGGAGGTATGTCTTCATTGCTCTATCGTTTTACATGTATTTTCATCCTTTATATATTTGTTACTTTTGACTTAGTAAGGTAATCAATTGGCCATGCCTCCTCGGCCCGTAGGAATCGATATGAAACTATCACAACCAATCATGGAATTATTCGCCTAATTTGAGAAGACATGCTTATATAAAGGGCTGAAATGACAAAGGGGTGAAATGAAAAAGGGCTGAAATGACAGAGGGTTAAGAATTGAGGGATTAACTGAATCAGGGAAAGCAGACACAGAGACGTTTATTACCGAATCAAAACAATATCAACATCACTCTTTATTGACATTATTCACAATCACTAAGTAAAAATTTGTCGTCATAAAACTCTTCGCTACGCAGAAATTGATCTCCACGTGTTATATCAGTTATATAAGATTAATTATAATTATAACATTATTTTTCCGGCTTTAGGAGGTTTTGCTTTTGATTCGTACCATTATATCCTAGGTTGAGTTGCCATACGGAAGTGACCTCTGATCAGACCAAGCCAGACGAAAATAACCTCTGATCAGACAATCCCAGACCAAAGTATCCTCTGATCAGACTAAAGTGCGCTCGAAACTGTCTCTGATCAGACCTTTCAAGATGGAAAGGACCTCTGATCAGACAAAAATCAGACCACTGTCCAGACGATTTTGCGACCATGGCCCAGAACAAACCCAGACCATCGTTCAGACGATCGTGCGCTCAAAATATTTTCTGATCAGAATATTGTACGCTCAAAAGTCCCTCCTGATCAGACTATTGTGCGCTCGAAATCACCTCACCGCACACTTTTTGTTAAAATACATTCATTTCGAAAAAATTGATGTTTGCATTATTAAATTCATCTAAAGAAAAGACCATTCTAAAAGAATTATTGCTAAAAAAGAAAACCTAACTGCTGAGAAAAAATTTTCTTTTAAGGGGACTGGCATGCTCTATCAACTGGACCCCTTCGGTTATGATCAAAGACATCAGATTCCAGATGTGTCTGTGATCAGAATGCTGCTTTTTGGTGCCTCTTGGCAGAGCCAACATTGCTCCGTAAAAAAACAAAAAATCGAAAAACAATTCCGCTCGAAACGGTCTCTGATCTGACTAATGTGCGCATGAATCCGTCTCTGATCAGACCATTCCCATCCTGAAGTGACCTCAGATCATACCATCCCCAGACCGAAGTGACTTCTGATCATACCATCCCCAGACCAACGTGAACTCTGACCGTACCATCCCCAGACCGAATTGACCTCTGATCATACTACTGTGCCCTCGAACCAAATCCCAAACCTTGTAATTTTGGTCTGGGAACACACCGTGTGCGTTGGACTTGGTCTGATCAGAGGTCACTTCCGGACGGCACCTCAACCTTGGATGGTCTGTCTCCTAAACTTAAGCAGACTAGTTGCTGCTTCGTGTTCGATGTGGAATAAAAATGACGAAAGATTCAAAACATTCAAAAAAAATTTGTAAAAATTTAACTTTGCACTGAAAACTGTTCATAATTTAGTTCCATGAAAGCTGAAAAATGTTTCAAATTATTTGATCCCAAATGCGAAATCTGGTTGGAAATACTTCTGAAGCGTTGATCCCGTTGTACTTCAGTTAGAGAGCCCTGATGTACATTTTAATTGACAAATAACTAAAAACAACTTCAAACAATTTAAAGTTTGTTATGGAGTTTCTGAACTCTCCGGACACAATTATTTCAAACTGAAATTTGATGTCTAACTTAATTTGGTGGAAAACTGCTTTGTAAATCAAAAAATACCGAAGTTTTCGACACTTTATTGAGCAATCTCGATTACTTAGATTTTTCCCTGGAGAGATGAAGAGAACTTCAAATTAAGCCCTGCTATTTATTAATCAACAACCATATCCAAAAAACTATAATGGAATTTTAGAATGTTATGATAAATTAACAATTAGAAGTTTGCTAGTTAGATTTATACTCATTTGTTGATTAAAACTACCTAATTTTAGGCACAAAAAACACATTAATTACTAATGATTCTATCAGGAGCCAATACGGCTTAATTTTGCTTGGAATAAATGGATTTGATTACGCTTTGTTTACGTTAAGCAAAAACGTCTAAAAAAAATCTAAGTTTCAAACCAGAAATATTTTTTGCCCTTAAATGGCCTCACAAAATTTTACAACATTCATGTAGGGCTATGTTAGTAGTATAGTAAGTTGCCTAGTGCTTGTAGGGGGGGGGGGGGGGTCCGAACCCACCCTACAAGAAATTTTACCTCTGAAAAAGTGATTTTCTCTAAGTCAAATCAAGTTTTTTGGCTAACTTTTGCCAGCCTGGGTGCATTCTCACCCAGTCTGGCAAAAGTTAGCCAAAAAATTTGATTTGATTTAGAGAAAATCACTTTTCAGAGGTAAAATTTCTTGTAGGGGTGGGGTTCGAACCCACCACCCTACAATCACTGGGCAACTTACGGCTGTTCCAATATTCACTAGAGGATAACAGGATAGATCCTAAACTCATAGACTATCATAATGTGATTTTTTTAAAAAAAACTCGGAAAACCCTATATGGGACACCTGATGCCTACAACTTGGAAAAAAATTCAAAAATTTTCAAAAATTTGTTCGAAAATTTTTCAAAGTTTTTCAAAGTCCTAAAATTGTCTGAAATGTATTTTGCGCTATGAAAGAGCACTCAAAAGTGATTTTTTGTTGACTTCACTTTTTTCACCTAAGTAGTATAGGGGTTGAAACATAAAAATTTCGAACTTTTTGAAAAAAATTTTCAAAATTTTTTGGAGTCCTAAAATGGTCTGAAATGGATTTTGCGCTAAGAAAGAGCACTCAAAAGTGATTTTTTGTTGACTTCACTTTTTTCACCTAAGTAGTATAGGGGTCGAAACATAAAAATTTCGAATTTTTTGAAAATTTTCAAAATTTTTCAAAGTCCTAAAATGGTCTGAAATGGATTTTGCGCTATGAAAGAGCACTCAAAACTGATTTTTTGTTGACTTCATTTGTTCAACCAAGTAGGACCGGAGAAACTCAGTTTCTGAAGTAGTCTGAAATAAGTCAAAGAGTAGTCAGAAGCAGTTTTTGTTAACAATACTTTGCAAATGTTCAGTATGATGTGGAAAGGTTGGCTTTGTTTTTTTATATACATATGTAACTATGTATGTTTATATCAAAACAAGTACGTATATCTGCTTGCATGTGTTCAAAATTGTAATTTTTATGTCAGAATGAACAATCGAAAGAAAGGAAAGAATGAAAGTTTTATGTATATAATTATGCGTATTCATGAATATACTGGGAGTATATATGGAAGTGTATATTGGTTTATAAGTAAATATAACTGTGCTTAAGTTTAGTAATATGTTTGTATGAGTATAAGCTGAAATGTATGTTTGTGGGTAGAAATTGTAAATGTATGTAATTGTCAGGACGTTTTTGTTTTTATGTGTTTATGTTTTTCTATATCTATACATTGGAATGTATGTATATATGTCTGAATGTGTTTATGTATTTATGTTTTTGTATGTTTGCAATCAGACGAGAGCGAGAGAGAGGGAGATAAGTCCCTGGAGGGCAATTTAATTGCCTTGAAGAATGTTGTTATTTGTCTCCACGATCAAATAATATTATATCTTGTACACAGATTTTGACCTTCAGCACTGATAAACTCTGTCCTCTAAACATTGGCAAGCAAAATATCACAACCGAAGATGACATCAATTTTTTGATTTTCTGAGCATGCGTTTTTGAAAATCTGGATTTTCTACACCTAGCTAGCTACCATATTAAAAACTATCAAGATTTTTTAAAGAAAAGAAATTGAATTCATGATCTTTGTCTTTGAATCCTTGGCAAGAAAATGATAAAGTGTTGCAACACAGAAGACAAAAACAACTTTTTGATGTTCTGAGCATGCTTTTTTGGAAAATATATTTCCTTACACTTATTCAGCCACCCTTCTAGGATTGAGCAAGATTATTTACAGGAAAAATGTATTTGAGATAAATTGTTGAGAGGTAAACAAAAAATTGAGCTAAGTAAAAAGAATCAATTATGTAAAAAACCGAAAATTTTGGTAGAAAAACTATGATACGCAAGAGCAGCCGAACTTTTTTATTAAATAAAGTAGAATGATAGGAATTCATCAAAAGCTTGAATCAGACAAAAAATGTAACGATTTACAAGAAGAGTAGTTTCCACTGGAACTGTAAAAATAGCTAAATTTTCAAAAGTTAATCAGCCACTTGATCAATTAAGCAAGAAGAAACACAACTTTTGTATCTACGGGGGTTGCTAGAAACAGCTTCAGTCAGTAGTGTATAAGTCTTGTTTGCGTATTGGGAATAACACTAATGGATAGTTCGTGCTGTGACTGAAATCTTAAACAAAAGCGAATCGCTTCTTCAGTAAATGGTTCCAACATACTGAATATACATATACTCAACTATTAATCAATGGAAGTAAATTACCAGAGCACCTCAAGCCAACAAAAATCGAATGAGTTCATTATTGTTCTTTCTTGAATCAAATTTCCTGTGCATTCAGTAACCCTGTGTTAATATTTTGGATTACGTATTGTACTATCGACGTTTCAGAATAACATAACCGTAACGATATTTGATAGAGCATCGGAAAGAGTAACATCCAAAGGAATTTGAAATTGAAAGCAGCAGAGTCTATATAACATATTATTGGGTTATGAAGCCTGACGAACATCTCGGAATTGAACACAACACTACTGCTACCTACTACTGCTACTGCCTACTACTACTATCTACAATTACTATCTACAATTAGTACCTACTACTACTACTACTATTACTACTACAACTACTACTACTACTACTACTGCTACCTACTAGTACAACCTACAACTACAACTAGATACTATTACTAACTACTACAACTACTTATTGTTTCTAAGTAACACTAATACCTACTACTACTTCCTTTAATACCTTCAATTTTTACCTATTGTTTACCAACTATCTACAAGGATGTGTTTCTGTTTTCCTAAAAAATGAAAACATTTCTTATCTCTAGAGACTCGTAAAGCATAAATAACAGAAGCTTTTATCTATCTCAAATTAATGTGTCCTGACTGACACAGACCGATAGAATATACCCCGCCAATATTTTCAAAAAATCATTAAGTGTTTGAAGTTTTTTCGAAGATATAAAAAACTTTGTCGTATACGTTAACTCAGTAATTTTCAACTCAATGTTAATTTGTTAATTAACATTTAAAAAATCCATGGTATGATATATCAGGTTGATATTTAACTAATTAAATCAATGTAGGGTTTTACTGTTTCGCGAACCAGTCTGATTTTGAGCTTCAAAGAAATTTTATTGCTATGTTCTTTTTTTGAAGTGCAAATTTTGTATACTTTTTTCCCTTATGAGGGATCAGTCACAAACTTAATTCTTTTTGTTCAAATGCTGTTTTTTTTGTTCATTCAATGTATGATATCTGATTCCATTTGCAATTAATTGATAGATATGGAACGCAAACTTTTTCAAAATTTTGAATATGAAGGATTGTTTAGCGTAATTTAGCGTAAACATTGACTGGTTCACAATGGCGTTGCATTATGTCTGTTTATAATATCAACTTTATAGAAACAAGCTTCCAAAAAACTTAGGTTTTACTCTATATAGTTGTTTTTGTATGTTTATTCAGAGTCACCTGTTGTTTAAGTTGTCAGGTAATACACAATTTTTTACGAATTTTTACGTTTCAAAAAATGTAAAGACTGAAAACTGCTGGGATAGCTTGCCAGAAGGACATGTGTTAGTTGAGTTTCATATTAACCTTAGCTTCGGCTCAGGGTGTGTTCACAGCTAAGACTGTAATTGTGAACTCTTTATTCATTAAAAGTTTAGCGCTACATGATTTTGCAATTTTCGTTATATTACCTTCTTCCTAATTTTATTGAATTTCATTTGGTCATTGTTTATCTGAAGAAAATTAAAATTAAATCAACCTCACGAAACGTTTCTCAACAAAATTAAGTGAAACAGTCATGTTGGTTTTGAGAGCTGAAACAAAAACCTTAAATTTAGGTGTTTAGGTGAACACATTTTGTTTGTTTTGAACGTCTGCTTACACTCAATGGGCACCAAATTGTTCCACAGAAGTACTTTTCATGGAATATGAAATAAAATTTTTCTTTATTAGTGTTCAAAACTCAACAACCGGAGACGGTATGGCTTTGGATAAGCACGTTTAATAAAATTGTGAAACGTGGCCGATCACTTTAGCTAAAAGTTGAAACATTGAGTTCGATTTCATGTTTGTGATGTAAAATAGTATTCAAGGATAACTGACTTTTTTAAATAAAAAAGACTTGCCTTTAATATTCAAAACTCAACAAACGGAGGCGGTATGCATTTCGATAAGCAAGTAAAATAAAATGGTGATGCTTGGTCAATCATTTAAAATAAAAATTGAAGTTTTGTGTTTGTGTCTGAATTTGTGATCTAAATTCACTATTCAAGGATAATTGACTTTGAAAAAAGAGTACTTTTAGTACTAAAAACACAATAATTGGTGACCGTGTAACTTGGAATTACTAAATACAATGAAATGTGATAACTTGGCCTATCGCTCTATTTAAAAGTCAAAGTTTGAGTTTGAGTTCGAGTTTGTGATCTAAAAATAGTATTCAAGGGATAATTACGTCATAACAGTTGTTGTGTTATAAAGTTGAGAACGCAAAGCAATTGAAACACGTTCTTACATTCTATTTAAACTACAGCTATATATTTGTCAAAAAAGCGAAGGAGACCTTCTGCTTTTACTAAGCTTCTACAAGTTCTACAAGCATTCCTGAAGACTATAATATTGCATTTTTCTGTAGAAAACAACAGAAAAAACTCATGATTTTCCGAAATCAGCAGTGTTGACATATTTTACCCGTAAATCTTGAAAAGGGCGGTAAGTGCAACATCTTAAATTATTAATTTTCTCTGCAGAATGTTCGGCTAATGAACTTTAAATATTGCAAAATAACTAATTTGGAGATATTTTAAGTCATGACCACATTAGGTAACAGTTAACACAACTTACTATGATTTTTTCCTACCATAAAAACCGCCAACACAGACAGTAGAAATCAGATTAGGCGCTTTGATGCCATCGTCAAACTGACAAATACATTTCTACATTCTTTTGGTCAATTTGGAAAAGGTTCCAGTGTTAAAACCCTGCTATCCATAGTACATTAAGTTCAAAATTTAAAGTATTCAAAGTTTTTGGAAATTAGTGTTTTATTTTTCTATGTGTTAATAATTAGTCTTGGCTTTGTGTACCTCGTTTTGATGATATCTTACCGAAAGGGTTTCTATCTTTTCAAACGTTTGTTTGTTATGGATGCTATGAAGAGTCAATTTGGGTTCTTTCAACTGAGTCAAAGAAAAAAAACAGCAAAAAACAAATCCTGATTATGGAGGCAATTAGGCTAATTTGATTTCCGGGTTTTTTAATGCAGTATTTTAATTTTCTCTGAGCTTAAACAATGTAAGAAATATGTAAAAATGTCTCTTAGAAAAAACGTTCCAGATGGAATTTTACTACTATGTGGTATATAGTTCCAGATGGATTTTTACTACCATCTATAAAACGATAAATGGTTGAATCATTATGAACAAGAAAAAGTTTTCTTCTTTCACGAGTAATCATATAGCAAAACCTTAACCTTCAATAAAGCTTTACTGATCTGCAACTAACGCTAAGAATCAGCGGCCTTACAGGAAGTTTGTAAAAAATTTTTTCGTGGCGCTCAAAAAAAGGAAACCCCTAACGGAACTGCAAATTTACAAAGGTAAAGAAAAGAAACGTTTTCCACGTTAAATTTATTATTTATTTGAAAGACTTAAAGTAAAACAATGCCTAGCTGACATAAAAAAGATTTAGACTATGCAAAACCAAGTTTTATAATACTTCCCTGTCAAACAAATAGTAATGAACAAGCTGAATTTTCATTACTACTTTAACAAAATTGTAATTTTAGAACCTCAATGGTTTGCCTGGAGGAAACTCATAAGAGAACGGACAAGTATTCACTTATTGCACCTATTAGAAATTTCGTTCTGATACGTTAAATGCTTAATATTCTTGATACCATAGCTTTATGGATTAACGAAGTTTTGTGTCCGCGTTATTGATTACTTAGCTTTTAAAAATTTTTCGAATAACTTAAATAACATACTGAAATACTTCATATTGACATATAGCTTTAAAAGCTACTGAGTGAATTCTGTGAAAACTAAATGCTCCCTGACATACACAAGTTGTTGCACATTTATACAGAAAACACTAGTGCATACTTACGTCAATGGTTCAGATTGAGCCTTTGAGCACAACATGTTTGTTATATACTGACAGAAAACGTGAGCAGAGGTTTTTTTTATCGTTCTTCAATATAAACCACGTCAATACTAAACAAAATCAATACTATTGTACAAATAACTTGATATTAAACCTACGACTTAGAATCAGTTACTATATAACCTAGAAGCAATTGTAACCATAAAAGACAAACAATAAGGTCAATAGGTGAATTTAAATGAATTTGATTTGTCCTGTTTATTCAATTGCTTTATTTAAGTTAACGTTTTACTGGAACTCACTGTGGGTCGAAATGTATTCCGTAATAAACATTTGCAAGCCTATGTACTCTCTCTATTTTTATATCAACGTTATCTCTCAGTAGAATACATGTATATACGCCTTCTTGATCACA
Source organism: Convolutriloba macropyga (assembly GCF_964194025.1). Classification (NCBI taxonomy): domain Eukaryota; kingdom Metazoa; phylum Xenacoelomorpha; order Acoela; family Convolutidae; genus Convolutriloba; species Convolutriloba macropyga. Next base: position 12,519,045 of record NC_134468.1, read on the forward strand.
GACAAAAGAATACTTAAGCAAACTAATAAAAGTGCCTTTAGCCGAAAATATTATGCAAGAATTTTGCAGAGCAGACTGAACTTCTCACAATATAAGTATTTTTCTTCATGAATAATCAAGTGTTCAAGTTGAATTTTTGTTTCAACGGGTGACTTGTAAGAGAGCTGAAGTGGAAAGAGCCAATTTAAAAGAGAGCCGACATTTTTTCTAAATTATTAGTTGATAATTTAAGATAAATTTTATGGCCAATTAAACTGGCTTCTCAAATGAGACTAATAAATTTTTCACCAATCATAATCGAGTATTTGAGAAAAAAAATTTAGTATCTCCTAGTTTAGACACTGAAAACGAATTAAAAATTAATTATCTTGAAACCATCGCGGACCATGGCCATGCCTCAGCGGCTCTTGGGACTTGATATGAAACTATCATAACCGAACATGAGACCAACTAACCCACTCAGGTACTTTTGTTAAAAAATCAACTAACAAATTAGGGTAATTAACAGCAACTTTTTGATTTCGGCTCTCCATAAATCAAAACAAAATGCGGCGGTTTATAGTGTGGAATCTCTTGCGCGTATCCGTTTCAACATTTTCAGAACAACAATTTACGGTTTGGTGATCCTACTCTACAACAAATTTCTGACTTTCTACTCCTTTGAACAGACCGAACACTGTTTCCTGTTTCTCTGACGTGGATAGTTTTGAATCAACAAACTGTATTTTAAAGGAGTGGTTTTGCAACTACTAAATTTTAGATAATAAGCATACACAATGAAGTTTAATAATGCACAGCATTTCAAAATAACAGGATATAAATGGAAACAATTCAAAACTGAAAGCCAACGTCTAGTTCATAAGCTTTAATCAACAAGAACTTTTCAGTTCTAGTTGTTATTTTCACATGAACACCTCACATTTTCATCGAATCTCATTCTTTTCGGAAAATTTCCACTATGAAGTACACATCCTCCAACTACACGATGGCTCCTCTTTTGTAGAGCATTGTTAGACGATGGCTCAGTGCTAAATTTCTGGAAGTTTTCTTCAATTTTTGAGTTTTCTTCTAGAAGGCTAGGGAATCGTTCTAATATGGAAGATATCACAGTCTTTCTGTTATCATCGGATGTGGATGATGTAATATGATCAATTTTATCGTGAATAGTAATTAGTTTGATTTCATTTCTGCATGATTCGAGCTTTTTCCACAGATTTTCCAAATCTTCTAAGGCAGCGAAGTATTCTTCATGGCTCCTGAAGAGGGGCATACTTTCGAAATCGTAACTGCGCAAAATCCTCTTGATGTCCATGGGAAGTGATCCTATGTCAGAAGTCAAAGGAATGTGTATATGCTGAGAAGTTACTTCAATTTCCGAGGGGGTTGAGTTGTTGATAAAGTCTTCTTCTTCGGTTTTATTAGGTAATGTAGAAACAAAGTCAATACATCTTTTGGGTATGAGGCAATGATCGAAGGTAGTCCAGCTTGAAATTGAACTGTCCTTCCTTTGTTTTATAAAGGCAACATTGTTTTCATATCGAGTTTGATAGACAATTGTGCGCTGAAATGAGCCTTCAAATTGCGTTAGGATATGATACATTATAAGTTATAAACCGGCAGTTGAGTTTGGGTTTTGGCATACACTAACCGAATGGAATACCAGTCAAGAATGAAAACGCTAAAATGTTATTTTGAGAAGCAATTCGTTCAGTCAAAAGTAAATTCAAACTGTTGGCTGGAATGTTAGCATTCGTTCTATTAGCCTAATTAGCCCAATAGTTTCCAATGAATACCTATAACACTTCGAGGAGGCCTCGGTTGTTAAACCTGTTAGACTAATTCTTATAGGTTTTCATTCGTAAAATGAATTGAAGTTTCTCCTAAGTACCTCGGACATTGACATTTCAAGGTTTTGATCTGACTGCTAGGCATAAAGCAGAAGAATTGATTTGTGCGTGAGAGAAGTTCAGTCTGCTCTGCAAAATTCTTGCTTAATTCTAGGCATAATTCTAGGAAGAATTGATTTGTGCGTGAGAGAAGATCAGTCTGCTCTGCAAAATTCTTGCATAATATTTTCGGCTAAAGGCACTTTTATTAGTTTGCTTAAGTATTCTTTTGTCTGTGATCAAGAAGGCGTATATACATGTTTTCTACTTGCAAAATTCTAGGCATAAAGCAGAAGAATTGATTTGTGCGTGAGAGAAGTTCAGTCTGCTCTGCAAAATTCTTGCATAATATTTTCGGCTAAAGGCACTTTTATTAGTTTGCTTAAGTATTCTTTTGTCTGTGATCAAGAAGGCGTATATACATGTATTCTACTGTGTTGCAGCAAACGTTGAGATAAAAAAAGAGTGAATACATAGGCTTGCAAATTTTTATTACGGAATACATTTCGACCCACAGTGAGCTCCAGTATAACGTTAACTTAAATAAAGCATTTGAATAAACAGGACAAATCAAATTCATTGAAATTCACCTATTGACCTTATTGTTTGTCTTTTATGATTACAATTGCTTCGAGGTTATATAGTAACTGGTTCTAAGTCGTAGGTTTAATATCAAGTTATTTGTACAATAGTATTGATTTTGCTTAGTATTGACGTGGTTTATATTGAAGAACGATAAGAAAACCTCTGCTCACGTTTTCTGTCAGTATATAACAAACATGTTTTGCTCAAAGGCTCAATCTGAACCATAGACGTAAGTATGCACTAGTGTTTTCTGTATACATGTGTAACAACTTGTGTATGTCATGGAACATTTAGTTTTCACAGAATTCACTCAGTAGCTTTTGACGCTATGTGTCAATATGAAGTATTTCAGTAGGTTATTTAAGTTATTCGAAAAATTTTTAAAAGATAAGTTTTCAATAACGCGGACACAAAACTTCGTTAATCCATAAAGCTATGGTATCAAAAATATTAAGCATTTAACGTATCAGAACGAAATTTCCAATAGGTGCAAGAAGTGAATAATTGTCCGTTCTCTTATGAGTTTGCTCCAGGCAAACCATTGAGGTTCTAAAATTACAAATTCGTTAAAGCAGTAATGAAAATTCAGCTTGTTCATTACTATTTGTTTGACAGGGAAGTATTATAAAACTTTGTTTTGCATAGTCTAAATCTTTTTTTATGTCAGCTAGGCATTGTTTTACTTTAAGTCTTTCAAATAAAAAACAAATTTAACGTGGAAAACGTTTCGTTTCTTTACCTTTGGTAAATTTGCAGTTCCTTTAGGCGTTTCCTTTTTTTTGAGCGCCACGAAAAATATTTTTACATACTTCCTGTAAGGCCGCTGATTCTTAGCGTTAGTTGCAGATCAGTAAAGCTTTATTGAAGGTTAAGGTTTTGCTATATGATTACTCGTGAAAAAAAACTTTTTCTTGTTCATGATGATTCAACCATTTATCGCTATAGATAGTAGTAAAATTCCATCTGGAACTATATACCAAGAGACATTTTTACATTTTTCTCACATTGTTTAAGCTCAGAGAAAACTAAAATACTGCATTAAAAAACCGGAAATCAAATTAGCCTAATTGCCTCTAGAATCAGGATTTGTTTTTTGCTGTTTTTTTTCTTTGACTCAGTTGAAAGAACTCAAATCGACTCTTCATAGCATCCATAACAAACAAACGTTTGAAAACATAGAAACCCTTTTGGTAAGATATCATCAAAACGAGGTACACAAAGCCAAGATTACTTATTAACACATAGAAAAGTAAAACATTAATTTCCAAAAACTTCGAATACTTTAAACTTTGAACTTAATGTACTATGCATAGCAGGGTTTTAACACTGGAACCTTTTCCAAATTGACCAAAAGAATGTAGAAATGTACTTGTCAGTTTGACGATGGCATCAAAGCGCCTAATCTGATTTCTACTGTCTCTGTTGACGGTTTTTATGGAAGGAAAAAATCAATGTTAGTTGTGTTAACTGTTACCTAATGTGGTTATGAGTTAAAATATCTCCATATTAGTTATTTTGCAATATTTAAAGTTCATTAGCCGAACAGTCTTCAGAGAAAATTAATAATTTAAGAAGTTGCATTTACCGCCCTTTTCAAGATTTACTGGTAAAATATGTCAACACTGCTGATTTCGGAAAATCATTAGTTTGTTCTGTGCTTTTCTACAGAAAAATTCAATATTATAGTCTTCAGGAATGCTTGTAGAACTCGTGCAGTAAAGATTACATAACAGATCATGTGAATAGAGTCTATATAATAAAGTAAACTATATCAAAAAGCTTAGTAAAAGCAGAAGGTCTCCTTCGCTTTTTTGACACATATATAGCTGTAGTTTGAATAGAATGTGAGAACGTGTTTCAATTGTTTTGCGTTCTCAACTTTATAACACAACTCAACTATTATGACGTAATTATCCCTTGAATACTATTTTTAGATCACAAACTCAAACTCAAACACAAACTTTGACTTTTAAATAGAGCGATAGGCCAAGTTATCACATTTCATTATATTTAGTAATTCCAAGTTACACGGCCACCAATTATTGTGTTTTTAGTACTAAAAGTACTTTTTTTTCAAAGTCAATTATCCTTGAATAGTGAATTTAGATCACAAATTCAGACACAAACTCAAAACTTCAATTTTCATGTTAAACGATTGACCAAGCATCACCATTTCATTTTACTTGCTTATCGAAATGCATACCGCCTCCGTTTGTTGAGTTTTGAATACTAAAAAACAAGTCTTTTTTTAAAAAAAAGTCAGTTATCCTTGAATACTATTTTACATCACAAACATGAACTCGAACTCATTGGTTCAACTTTTAGTTAAAGTGATCGGCCACGTTTCACAATTTTATTATACTTGCTTATACAAAGCCATACCGTCTCCGGTTGTTGAGTTTTGAACACTAATAAAGAAGAATTTTGTTTCACACTCCATGAAAAGTACTTCTCTGGAACAATTTGGTGCCCATTGAGTGTAAGCAGACGTTCAAAACAAACAAAATATGTTCACCTAAACACCTAAATTTAAGGTTTTTGATTCAGCTCTCAAATCCAACAAGACTGTTTCGCTTAATTTTGTTGAAAAACGTTTCATGAGGTTGATTTAATTTTAATTTTCTTCAGATAAACAATGACAAAATGAAATTCAATAAAATTAGGAAGAAGGTAATATAACGAAAATTGCAAAATCATGTAGCGCTAAACTTTTAATGAATAAAAAGTTCACAATTACAGTCTTAGCTGTGAACACATCCCGAGCCGAAGCTAATGTTAATATGAAACTCAACTAACACATGTCCTTCTGTCAAGCTATCCCAGCAGTTTTCAGTCTTTACAAATTTTGAAACGTCAAAATTCATAAAAAGTTGTGTATTACCTGACAACTGAAACAACAGGTGACTCTGAATAAACATACAAAAACAACTATATAGAGTAAAACCTAAGTTTTTTAGATAATGTAGGTACGTTGTAAAATGTTTGTTTCCATTAAGGTACACACTAGGCAATTTTGAAGGAAGCTTGTTTCTATAAAGTTGATATTATAAATAGACATAGTGCAACGCCATTGTGAACCAGTCAATGTTTACGCTAAACAATCCTTCATATTCGAAATTTTGAAAAAGTTTGCGTTCCATATCTATCAATTAATTGCAAATGGAATCAGATATCATACATTGAATGAACAAAAAAAAACAGCATTTGAACAAAAAGACTTAAGTTTGTGACTGATCCCTCATAAGGGAAAAAAGTATACAAAATTTGCACTTCAAAAAAAGAACATAGCAATAAAACTTATTTGAAGCTCAAAATCAGACTGGTTCGCGAAACAGTAAAACCCTACCTTGATTTAATTAGTTAAATATCAACCTGATATATCATACCATGGATTTTTTAAATGTTAATTAACAAATTAACATTGAGTTGAAAAATACTGAGTTAATGTATACGACAAAGTTTTTTATATCTTCGAAAAAACTTCAAACACTTAATGATTTTTTGAAAACATTGGCGGGGTATATTCAATCGGTCTATGTCAGTCACGACAAATTAATTTGAGATAGATAAAAGCTTCTGTTATTTATGCTTTACGAGTCTCTAGAGATAAGAAATGTTTTCATTTTTTAGGAAAACAGAAACACAATCTTGTAGATAGTTTGTAAACAATAGGTAAAAATTGAGGGTATTAAAAGGAAGTAGTAGTAGGTACTAGTGTAACTTAGAAACAATAAGTAAAGGTAGTAGTTAGTAATAGTATCTAGTTGTAGTTGTAGGTAGTACTAGTAGGTAGCAGTAGTAGTAGTAGTAATAGTAGTAGTAGTAGTAGGTACTAATTGTAGATAGTAATTGTAGATAATAGTAGTAGGCAGTAGCAGTAGTAGGTAGCAGTAGTGTTGTGTTCAATTCCGAGATGTTCGTCAGGCTTCATAACCCAAAAATATGTTATATAGACTCTGCTGCTTTCAATTTCAAATTCCTTTGGATGTTACTCTTTCCGATGCTCTATCAAATATCGTTACGGTTATGTTATTCTGAAGCGTCGACAGTACAATATGTAATCCAAAATATTAACACAGGGCTACTGAATGCACAGGAAATTTGATTCAAGAAAGAACAATAATGAACTCATTCGATTTTTTGGCTTGAGGTGCTCTGGTAATTTACTTCCATTGATTAATAGTTGAGTATATGTATTTTCAGTATGTTGGAACCATTTACTGAAGAAGCGATTCGCTTTTGTTTAAGATTTCAGTCACAGTACGAATTATCCATTAGTGTTATTGCCAATACGCAAGCAAGACTTATACACTACTGACTGAAACTGTTTCTAGCAACCCCCGCTGATACAGAGGTTGTGTTTCTTCTTGCTTAATTGATCAAGTGGCTGATTAACTTTTGAAAATTTAGCTATTTTTACAGTTCCAGTGGAAACTACTCTTCTTGTAAATCGTTACATTTTTTGTCTGATTCAAGCTTTTGATGAATTCCTATCATTCTACTTTATTTAATAAAAAAGTTCGGCTGCTCTTGCGTATCATAGTTTTTCTACCAAATTTTTCGGTTTTTTACAGAATTGATTCTTTTTACTTAGCTCTATTTTTTGTTTATCTCTCAACAATTTATCTCAAATACATTTTTCCTGTAAATAATCTTGCTCAATCCTAGAAGGGTAGCTGAATAAGTGTAAGGAAATATGTTTTCAAAAAAAAGCATGCTCAGAACATCAAAAGTTTTTTTTGTCTTCTGTGTTGCAATATTTTATCATTTTCTTGCCCAGGATTCAAAGACAAAGAGCTTGAATTCAATTTCTTTTCTGTAAAAAATCTTGATAGTTTTTAACATGGTAGCTAGCTAGGTGTAGAAAATTCAGATTTTCAAAAAAGCATGCTCAGAAAATCAAAAAATTGTTGTCGTCTTCGGTTGTGATATTTTGCTTGCCAATGTTTAGAGGACAGAGTTTATCAGCGCTGAAGGTCAAAATCTGTTTAGAAGATATAATATTATTGGATCGTGGAGAAAAATAACAACATTCTTAAAGGCAAATAAATTGCCCTCCAGGGAATTATCTCTCTCTTTCTCTCTCTCTCTCGCTCTCGTCTGATTGCAAGCATATAAATACATAAATACATAAACACATTCAGACATATATATATATACATTCCACTGCATAGATATAGAAAAACATACACACATTAAAACAAAAACGTCTCGACAATTACACACAATTACAATTTCTACCCACAAACATACATTTCAGCTTATACTCATACAAACATATTACTAAACTTAAGCACAGTTTTATTTACTTATAAACCAATATACACTTCCATATATATTTCCAGTATAATCATGAATACGCATAATTATATACATAAAACTTTCATTCTTTCCTTTCTTTCAATTGTTCATTCTGACATAAAAATTACATTTTTGAACACATGCAAGCACAAAAAAATTACATTTTTGAACACATGAAGTCAACAAAAAAAAATCAGTTTTGAGTGCTCTTTCATAGCACAAAATCCATTTCAGACCATTTTAGGACTTTTAAAATTTTTGAAAAATTTTTCTCAAAAATTAAAATTTTTTTCATGTTTCGACCCCTATACTTCATAGGTGAAAAAAAGTGAAGTCAACAAAAAATCACTTTTGAATGCTCTTTCATAGTGCAAAATCCATTTCAGACCATTTTAGGACTTTGAAAAATTTTGAAAATTTTCAAAAAATTCGAAATTTTTATGTTTCGGCCGTATACTACTTAGGTGAAAAAAGAGAAGTCAACAAAAAATCATTTTTGAGTGCTCTTTCATAGCGCAAAATCCATTTCAGACCATTTTAGGACTTTGAAAATGTTTGAAAATTTTCAAAAAATTCGAAATTTTTATGTTTCTGCCGTATACTACTTAGGTGAAAAAAGAGAAGTCAACAAAAAATCATTTTTGAGTGCTCTTTCATAGCGCAAAATCCATTTCAGACCATTTTAGGTCTTTGAAAAATTTTGAAAATTTTCAAAAAATTCGAAATTTTTATGTTTCGGCCGTATACTACTTAGGTGAAAAAAGAGAAGTCAACAAAAAATCATTTTTGAGTGCTCTTTCATAGCGCAAAATCCATTTCAGACCATTTCAGGATCGAAATTTACTGGGAAAATTTTCGAAAAAAATTCAAAATTTTGTTTCGACCCCTATACTACTTAGGTGAAAAAAAAGTGAAGTCAACAAAAATCCATTTCGAGTGGTCTTTCATAGCGCAAAATCCATTTCAGACAATTTTAGGACTTTGAAAAACTTTGAAAAATTTTCGAACAAATTTTTGAAAATTTTTGAATTTTTTTCCAAGTTGTAGGCATCAGGTGTCTCATATAGGGTTTTTCGAGTTTTTTTTAATAAAATCACATTATGATAGTCTATGAGTTTAGGATCTATCCAGTTATTCTCTAGTGAATATTGGAACAGCCGTAAGTTGCCCAGTGATTGTAGGGTGGTGGGTTCGAACCCCACCCCTACAAGAAATTTTACCTCTGAAAAGTGATTTTCTCTAAGTCAAATCAAATTTTTTGCTAACTTTTGCCAGACTGGGTAAGAATGCACCCAGGCTGGCGAAAGTTAGCCAAAAAAACTTGATTTGACTTAGAGAAAATCACTTTTTCAGAGGTAAAATTTCTTGTAAGGGGGGGGGTTCGTACCCCCCCCCCCTACAAGCACTAGGCAACTTACTATACTACTTATGTTAACGTAGATATTGACAATAAAGAAGTTTACAATGCTTTGCGGTTTGTATATGATTTTTACTGGTTAATATTTATCATAAATATATTTCTTAAAAAGTCATAACCAAGTTTTCAACAGTAATAGTTACCATTAATAAATACCGTACTTACAAAGAGATAATTTTTGGGCCAAAAAAGACCATTCAGAAAAAGACTATTTCAAACATAAAATGTAAAATCTTCTTCTCTTTTTATGATGTATTCCGTAAAACATTTTTGCAGATGAATCAATAATCAACTCATTGATGTTTAATACATGAGCAGTTGATTTTCATTAAAAATAATTTTTAATGGAAAAACCGTCAATATTCCAGTACAGACTTTTTTGTGCAAAACATTAACTTCCTCGATTTACTTAAACAGTGTCATAACTTTCAATCGTTAATGAAATCGTTTGAAATGATTGTTTTTTTAACATGGAGTGATAACTTGGAGTAAATTTTTCTAAGTTTTTGCATCAAACTTGAAAATTTTTGTCGGCCTAATAGGTAAGGGGCCAAGCAAATTTAAAGGTCCACAATGAAATTGTAGGAAACCATTACCGGCAACATTATTTCTTTTGACCAGCAATTGCCTCTAATTTAATGCTTCCTAATAATTTGATGCCAAATTTCTTAAAAAAAAATATTTAAGTACCTTAAGAATGTAATGTATATAAAACAGTTTCAACACGAAGAAAGTTTGATTGTTGTTGTCTCAAGACAAGAACTGTTTGAGAACGCCACCATGAAGCAAAGGTTTGGGGTGACAATGTATTATTGCCTATGATAACAATGGGGCCCGCTGAACACACAATGTTGTCAAAAACCAGAATTTTTAAATCCATGACAACAAATTACTTTTAATTGAATAAATGAATAGGACAATAAGATAATCTTGATGAAATTTGAACAAATTCACCATTTGCAACTTTGGTCAAAGTTGCCTACAAAATCTCTGCTCAACAATGTTTTGCTACGCTTAAAATAGCTTTGAGGCCAAAACTGACATTTGTGAAATTTCAAAAGAATTCATCTAAGAAAAATACAAATGAGAATCTCCCACGTTTAAAAGAAGTAGAAGTTATCACTTCATACAAATCAGGAAATTTGCAAGCTGTAGCACGGTTTAAAGGGCGCTGACTAATTGTTCCATTAATCGTCGCAGCCAAAAAAAAATTCAGGAACGAGAAAATGATACGCTTAACCAAACGAGAGGAAATCAGAACCACTGAAATAAGGTGTTTTTAACTTTTTACTCCTAAAATAAAGTATAAAATACTGTTTTATAATCAAAAAGAAAGCAGTTTATTGATTGATTATGCTCAATTAGGTGACTTGAAGTCAGAAGCTTAGAAATGTATTATCAACGTTTCCGTTTCCCGTGTCCAAAGAATAGCAAGAGACATATTCCTTTATTTTATGCAAAAATGGCAATTTTCTAAATTGCTCTCTGAAATCAGGAATTTTTTCATATCATATTTCGTAAACAAGTAAACAGTCCTTTTATATGTCACTGTAGAAAAACTGGTGCTCACAGCTCTCCGGATGAAAAATGTAGTAATTACAATTCTTCAATTATTTGCTATTTATCTCGTTAGTGTTATACTGTTAACAAGACTTTCTTTTAGAGTCAGAGTTAGATTGCCCTGAAAGACGTATATATTATTATCATTTAAACTTCGATAGATTCTTAAAAAAAGAGCAGACATCTAATGGAAAACAATGGTCGATACCAGTAAAGTCAAAGTTTTAATTTCAATGAAATCCTCAATCTAGTGCAATTTGTCAAGTGGAAAAAAGTTTTTTTTTGTTTTTTTTTCTATCAGTTGAACAACTAGTTTTACTTAAAAAAAAACAAAAATGAAAATTTATTGCGATTTTAAACTAAATCCCAAAATGTAATGTTTTTAAGCAATTTTTTATTAGTATGAATCTTGTATGATCTCCATTTGATTTTAGTTAGATTTTAAAATCTCAATTTAGGCATAAAACTGAGTGGTAAAAATCTAATATTTACAGCCATATATACGTCTAAAATGAGAGTGCAAAATGAGATCAGTCTCGAATAGGGTTACCCAAGCCATATAATCGCGAAGTAGATCTTTTGTGATATAAGTCATGTTTGTCATTCAAGTGAACATTCTGGCGAATCGGCAATCTTTGCATACAAACCCAGTTAAGCAAAAAAGAAGAAAATATCAAGAATAAAACAAAAAATTTAGATCCGGAAATCAACATCTATCCCTTTCTCAAAATAAACTTCAAACTGTTATCTATCTTAAAGAACATATATATCATTATTCAGCTTGCCTGAACTCGGATTAGATTCAAAAGCTCAATTTAGTTTTATGTTTGAGTATAGAAGTAGAAAAAGGCAATGAACTGACTTATAAAACTATACTGAGAATGCAGGACGAAACCTAATTCAAATACAGACCATACCCAAGTTAGATACACAAAAGTTAGATCATGAGTCTGTTCTGCTATTTTATACATCTGAAGTAAACAAACGCGTGATCTAACATCTTTGCTATCAATTTGTATTGTCCCATCTATGCCAAAACCTTTACAATTTCGTAAATGATTGATGCTAAATGTTGAAAAACCAAGTGCTAACTCATGGAATAATTCGATTCGTTTACTAAAACTACTAAGAACAATATTAGGCGTTTGAGTATGCTTCATTAGCAATTTGACTTGTGCAAAAACAGTTTGATTGATAAATTCGATTGCAAACAACCAAAAATATGCATGATTAGCTATCAATTGAAAAGAAAACTTAGATTCAGATATGCCTAATTATAAACTAAAGGTTTCAATGAATAACACCGAAGAGCAAGACAACAAAAATACAAAGAAAAGTTAAAAACCAAAAGGTCATATATTTTCTTTAACACAACTAATGCTCAGTTATAAAAATTTTAGCTATGAACTGAAGCCGTTGATTATTCCACTAACAAAATTTATGCAACTTTTTAATATTCATAGTCTAAATTGAAAGACGTACCAATTTTTTTCTCAAACACACACTGCAATAGCAGTCAATGCCATTAAATAAAAACTATGGGCGTTTTTTAAAGTTCATATGGGAATCGTGTGAACCTTCATATGGGTTGCCAATACCAGTAAATGTTGAAATTAAAATCAAAATGGGGCAAAAAAACGACAAAAAATTTTTTATAAAAATGCCAAAAATGTAAACAAAATAAGTGTGAAACCCTAAAGATTCACAAACACATTAATCTTCGATGAATACTCAAGGAGATGAAGTTTTCCAATAAGTTTTTCCAATAGGCGAAATGTTTCCGTTTTGCGTTCCCCTACTAAGGAAAACTTTGAAATGAAAACCTTGTAATAAGAAAACGTTTCAAAAGCAGAATTTTGGATAGGAAAAATAAATCTTGAGAAACGTAGGAAGATCATATATGGCTCCTATTAATAATACGAAGATGAGATGTGAATTTTGCGAACATTTTAAAATCAAACTCTAAACCCTAGAAATGTTTAAAATAGAACTATAAATGGTCTTAGTATACTAAGACCTAGTATACTATGAATGTTCATTCTGGGCCTTTTAGACAATTATTTGAAACACTTCTTATAATGGGACTTCTCTGGTGCATCCTGGATCTCGGTATGTTTCGTAAATCCATCCTTTGTTTGCTTTTTTGACAAAGTTAGTTGATTAATAGCTGAAAATTCTAATAAATTAGAGATTTGAAAATCAAATAAAATATAATAGTTTCGTACAATTCTTGAAAAATTGGGGCCAGTTTTTTTCTACAGTCAAGTTCTGATTTTGTTAATACTCGTCGTCAAAAAAGCAGTCTTTGAGCATTTAGAAACTATATTTTTAATTCTAAAAACTTAGAAAACGCTTCCAGGGTAAGAAAAGTAGTGCGAGGGAACACAACACAGTAAAAAATTTGTTGTAACAATATCAGTCCACAAATAATAAACGTTAAAACTTTCTCTGATTTTATTTTTTTTTAATTTCTCTATTATTTATTTTTTTCATTACATCTACTTTGCTTTTTTTGCTCAATAGAACCCAAAAATAGCCAAAACAGTTGGAAAACTTTCTCTAACATGTGAACCGAAAATAAAAAAAACGGAAAACTTATAATTCAGAAAAGACAATAAAAGATTAGTTTGCATTTCTTTGTAAGGTAGTTGTTAACTTAAGACAAATCTTTCAGTTGTTTTCATTGGTTTGAATAGTCAGAAACCAGAAACATGTGAAACAATGAGGATCGTTTTATTAATAAAAAAGTACTGAAAAACAGTTATTTGAAATATGATTTTAATTTATTGGGGTGAATGTATTCTGGACTTATTAGAACATATTAGGACATAGAACATATTAATAAGTGAAAAATTCTCAAAAAGTCTAATTGAGTCCACAACAAAAAGTAAAGATTATTCTTTAGAATCCAAATGAAAAACTCTGGTTTCTTGATTTTTTGCAAGAGTTGATTCAAAAAATCATTTGTGAAATTGACCGCCTATGAAATACCATGGGGCTAGAACAACAGAAAATAATGGTTCGTCTGAGAAATAAAGAAATGAAACTGTTAAATTATCAACATCACTTCTGTTGACTGTACACAAAACTTCAATCGTCTTTCAAATTAAAGTTTTCCATTTAAATCACTGCGCTAAAAATTTTGATTCTAAGAAGCAGAACTATAATTGTCTTTAAAAATTTAATACAATTAAAACGAAATATATTTATTTAAAATGGCAACAGAAACTTATTTCAGCTACATAAAAAAATTTTGGTTTCTGATGCTTGAATCATTATCGCCGAAAACAATTTTATCGACTTTTAAATAGGCAGAAAAAAATCTAACGACACAAGAATAACTTTTTAATCTATTATGCGTCAATTTTATCTAATTTAATTTTTCGCTTAAAGATTGCGCTCTCCTCTTGTAATAAAGATGATCAAATACTCTCTGTGAAGTATTACATTAATAATCTTTAGGCTTAGTCTTAGGATAACATAAACAGAAGTCAAGTCTTTAAGGTGGACCAAAACTTTTTGCTCATTCGTCTTCCAAAATTCTTGTCCTGTTGTTGCATACAAAATTGATCAAATGATAGGGTACAGAATCCAACAAGACGGATTATTCAATATACAAAGGTATTATTTATTTGGAAAATTGCAGAAATCTTCAATTTCATATGTTTTTTTCTGGATTTAATCACGTAAGCAATGAGAAGAATCACTTTGAAAAACATTTATGCTGTGCTCCATACATATTCTGTCTAAATACTGAAAACAAGAATTGAAAACAATTTGAAAGAAATCAGGCAATCACCAGTATTAAAAGATACAATTATCTCTAACTTCCATTTTTGATGACTTTCCATTGCCTGATTTTTACTATTTCAAAAGTTTAAAATATATCTTTATTCGAACACATTGTTAAACTTAAAACCAGGATGATATTTTTGAAATGAGAGCAAATCTTTAGGAAATTCTTAAGTTAATCATAAAAATCATGTAAAATCACTCCATTTGCTTGCATGCCACTGTGTGTAAACTGATCACAGCATCGTTTTTTGAAATCATTTGTACATATATCTATTTTCTATATCAAAATGCTTTTCAATCGTTTCTCTTGATGAAAATCAATTTTCCGTAAGTCGCTGTCAATAAATGACAATGAGCATGGATTCAGCTTTGGTAATATTATACCAATATGATGTTTCTGAATTTTTCAGCTCTGTGTTTTAAGCTGAAAATCTAAAGGTTGCTGGTTGCTTGCAATTTTTGCATTTGCCGTTCAATGTTTTGGCCAAATATGAAGCTCAAATATTTCTGAAAGCTATAAATTGTATCCAAAATATGTTGCTTTGGCATTCATATCCAAAAACCACACATGTACAACAAGATCAAATTTTCTACATGACCTTGATGCGATTGCTAAAATAAATATACGTGCTCTTTGATATGAGTACCAATAATAATTATATACCAATAATATTATTATATGAGTACCAAAGTTTCACGCATAACAAATTAAGAACAAATCAATTTAGCAGACAACAAATCAATCATAACAAATCAATTTTGCTTCGGGAACAATCAATGGAGTATTTTTTCCCTATTGCCTTTGGCAATTCGGCATTTTCATGCTCTTGGCTGGAATTGTCGGCTAGATCTTGATGAGTAGATCTTGACCTCATGACACAGCTCTCTCAAAATAATCCATCTGTTTTCTGCTAAATGTTCTACTACTTTCTGGTAAGAAGGTTGCTTTCAATCGTGATCGATCTCTTTTATTGAAAAGATAAATTGAAAATCGAAAGCTATTTATATAAGGTTTGCTTCAATATCATTAAAACTATGCAATTTGCTGACCCGCGTTGAGATATTACCCGGAAGTGTTGTGCACCGCATTGGGAAGAGATAGGGTCAAAGCGGTACAAATTTTCAGCCCTAAGCAGTGGGGAAAAACAACGCTCAAAACCGCTATTCCTTTAACCATTTACAGATTCGGCACAATTATCTACATATTATAGAGATTTTTAGCGCTGATTCCTCGACCCAGGTACTTCATGCACATCAAAGAAAATCGTCACTTCATTATAAATAGGAACATTTCGATACTATTTAATTTTATTGTATAAATTTTGTCACTCCGCACGCTGAAATATGTAAACAGACAAGTTTGTGATCACGAACTATTCATGCTTCGTTCGGCTGCAGTTGAGGATGAAGATCGCTCCTCAATTGTGAAGACATCCTCATCCGGATTATACTGTCTCTTCATGACGTCATTACGAGCACTGCCATCGCCAACTCCCCCTATTGTGACATCAGTCATATATTCATCCTCGTTCTCATTGTTCATACGGGTGTGTCTGTAGTTGGTCACGATGCTAGCAGCCCCCCGATTGCGGCCGCTTCTTCTATTTCCTTGTGAGGCAAATCGGCCTGATTTGAAATATTTGTGGACAATCAAGGTCAGCACGACCACCATCGCCACAATCGCCAATCCAAGCACAACTTCGCCAAACACTGAAATTTCGCCATTTTTTTCAACCAGCTCACTTCAAAAAGCCGTGGTTAACCGCAACTTGGTTTAAAATCTTTGATTTACTAGATTTGAATAGAATGTTTTTTATAAGGGAGGCGCCATCTGTTTTTCCAACTCTTGAAAATCTGATCACAGAACTTTTAATTGCAAGTATGCAAAACGAAATGTCATCAGGGGCTCATTAAAACGTTCACACAAAATCCACCAAAAAGGAAAATTTAGTAAACAGCCCGGGCCAAAAACATTTAGAACCTAACCGCATGATGACAAAAAATGCCATTGTCTTTATGACAAATTCATTCGCGCAAAAATTTTTATTTTATTTGCTGATTTTGCAACCCCCGTGGTAGCCCGATAGTTATGCTCAGTTATTCTTAACAAATGGAACATAATGTTGCACAATCTGCGTTGCTTGATTTAAACATTTTGAGATCCGAAAATGGTTGCTCCGGAAACTATTTTCAAAGAAAAATACCGCGATTGACTACAGCAAAAAGCTGACGTACCAATTTTGAGAATGATCGTTTGTGCCTACCCCCCCCCCCAGCTTATTTGGTTTATAATCTTCGAACACCCTAAGTGCACCTGAGATATACGACATAATAATTCACTGCATAATTGCACTTGTCCCATAACTGTCCCGTCTTAAAGGTTTTCCAATTGTTTTCCAATTGTCATATTGTCATTACCATTGAAAAATTGTAATTTATTAGAATTTCTTGCCTAAAAATGGCTAATTTTGATCCAGCTCCCTTCTGTTTGCCAAGTAAAAGCTGCTTTCGTTGATATTGTTGTTTCAAACCTGGGCCAAAGTTTTTGCTGAAAAATTTGTAAGAAAATAATTTTTTTAAGTGAAAAAAATTTAGAAATTTGTCCACTCAATGTGCTAAATTTTCTACAATATTTTATACAATTTGAACATTTTCCAACATATGGAGCAGATTTTTAGTATTTACCATCGCGCTTAATAATAGAGGTACATTTGAAAGTGAAATGGTTTGACCAGATTATTGGTTTTCAACAAATCATTAATTTAAATATAAAAAACACAAGTAAAACTATAATCTGTAATATGATGCAACGGCAAACAAAAAAAATAAATTATCTGATAAAAACAGTGAAGTGAAGTGAAGTGTGCTTTTCTATGGAAAGAAAGGAAAAAATATTTTTTTTAACGGGAAAAAAACCAATAATCAACAAGGGTTGAGATTTGACAAAAACAAGAGATAATTCAAAATTATAGGACCTTGCATAAATTTTTTTCAATTTAAATGAGTATATATATATATATATATATATATATATATATACAAGTAAACTTCATTCATTTACTGTACCATGGATTCAATTCCTTAAAATATGTTTGCATTCATCATTGAGTTTTTGAGGCACAAAAACTAAAAATTATAATGAGTAAAATTCGAACGTATATATATATATATATAATATATATATATATATATATATATATGTATATATATATATATATATTTTATATATATATATATATATATATATATATATATATATATATATATATATCTATTTACAATTTTCTGGCTTTGTCTTACTTATTAGCGATAACATTTAAATGGGCGATTGATCCTTTGGAGCAATAAGAAATTTAACAATCATACTTCGTTTCTGTGGAAAAGATTTGAAAAAAATCTTATGAGGAAAAGATGGATTGCAAGAGAATTGAATTTTGATCATATTTTACAATTATTAGGTAAAATTTAACGCTTAGAAATTGTTGATAAAGTAATTTTGACATATTTTCTCCGAGCCTTTAGATTGTAAACCTAATGGATAATCAATATAAAAATCTTTGTTTTGATTGATGACAGCGTAGCAACTGACCTTTGCATCTCTTTCATAATTATTAGTTTTTTGTTTGTGTTTGACAAACATTGTAAATGCTTTCCAATTCGAGGTGGCGTGAATGATCAGACCCATCCAGACTAAAGTCGGCCATGATCAGGCCCATCCAGACAATAAGCAACCCTGATAAGACCTCAGCTCCTTTTTCATACAAGTTCGTATTTAACTCGTTTTGGTATTTGCCAAGATCAGACCCATCCAGACCGTAACCAGCCATGATCGGACTTGAGCTCGTTTTTAGAAGTTGTGTTAGTTTTTACTTTGGCTTTAAAATTTTGCTCGCTTTACCGCGTTTTAAAATTCTGCTCCTTTATAACTTTTTCAGTGAGCAAGAGCTTCCAAGTTTGAGTGATCTTTGACTCAGTTTTTAATTATCAAACAATTTTTAATAACAAATCAAAATTTAGTAAGGACCGTTACTAAGGACCGAATTTAGGGCGTTTACGATCAGAATTTAGCTCGTTATTGATCAGGATATCGCTCGTTGATGATCAGAATTTAGCTCGTCAATGGTCTGAATTTATTTCATTAATAATCAGAATTTAGCTTGTTATTGATCAGAATTTAGCTAGTTAATGATCAGACTTTAGATAGAGTTTGACTAGAAGCTCGTTCATGTAGGCAGACTTTAATTTGGCCCTCCATGTAATCAAAAACGCACAATTACACCCCTCCTGTGCGTTTTTAACTTTCTGATCATTATATGATAACTCACTACATAATTGCAGTTGTCCCAAAACTGTCCCGTCTTGAATATTTTCTAATTTTTTTCCAATTGTTATTACCATTGAAAAATTGTCGTTTATTAGAATTTTTTGACTACAAATGGCTAATTTTTATCCAACTTCCTTCTGCTTGCCAAGTAGGAAAAACTTTCGTTAATATTGTTGTTTAAACTCGGGCCAAAGTTTTAATTGGAAATTTTACAAGAAAATTTTTTTAAGTGAAGAAAAATGAGAAGTTTGTCCGTACAATGTTCTATATTTTCTAAATTATTTTATATAATTTGAACATTTTTCAACATATGGGACAGATTTTTAATATTTACCATCGCGCTAAATAGTAGAGGTGGATTTGAATGTAAAATGGTTCGACCAGACTATTGTTTTTTAAGCAAACCATTAATTTAAATATAAAAACAAAAGTAAAATTAAAATCCGTAATATAATACAACGGCAAACAAAAAACACAACTTACTTGATAAATACAGGGAAGTGAAGTGTGCTTTTCTATGGAAATAAACAAAAACTTTTTTTTACAACGGGAAAAATACTAATAATCAACAAGGGTTGAGATTTGACAAAAAACAAGAATTACTCAAAATTATACACTGTGTATCAATTTTACTTTTCTAGTTTTATATTTATTTTTATATTTATGTATCTATATATATATATATATATGTATATATATATATATATATATATATATATATGTATGTATATTTATATATATATTTATATATATATATATATATATATATAAATACATATACATACATATATATGTATATATTATATATATATATATATCAATATTATATATATATATATATGTTATATATATATATATATATATATATTTGAATATATATATATATATATATATATATATATAAATATATATATATATATATATATATAATAAGCAAAAACAATTCATATTTTTTGTTCCATGTCTTCCTTATTGTTTAACCTTTCGAATCTTGGCCACTTTTTAATCGGTCGTTCTGATCAGTAACAAAAATAAAAATGAAACTTCATTCATTTACTGTACAATGGATACAACTTCAAAAAAAGTATTTGCAGTAAAAATAATTGAGTTTCGGCCAGGAAAAAAAGTTTAAAAGATAATGAGTAAAAGTTTGAATTTTTTGATATATATATTTTTATATATATACATAAATATTTATATATATATATATATATATATATATATATATATAAACATTTAAACATATATAGGTACACATTTTCATAAATATATGTATGTAAATAAATATATACATAATATATTATGTTTGTTTAATACCATTCATAACGTTGCACGCACGATTTTTTGAGAGATTCTGATCAAAGCAATTTACAATTTTCTGGTTTTGTCTTCCGTATTGGCGATAACATTTAAATGGGCGATTGATCCTTTGAAGCAATAAGAAATTTAACCATCATCCTTTGTGTCTGTGGTAAAGATTTGAAAAATTGTTATGAGGAAAAGATGGACTGCAAGACAATTGAATTTTGATTATATTTTACTTTTATTAGGTAATTTTTAACGCTTAGAAATTGTTGATAAAGTAATTTTGACATATTTTCTCCGAGCCTTTAGATTGTAAACCTAATGGATAATCAATATAAAAATCTTTGTTTCGATTGATGACAGCGTAGCAACTGACCTTTGCATCTCTTTCATAATTATTAGTTTTTTGTTTGTGTTTGACAAACATTGTAAATGCTTCCCAATTCGAGGTGGCGTGAATGACCAGACCCATCCAGACTAAAGTCGGCCATGATCAGGCCCATCCAGACAATAAGCAACCCTGATCAGACCTCAGCTCCTTTTTCATACAAGTTCGTATTTAACTCGTTTTGGTATTTGCCAAGATCAGACCCATCCACACCGTAACCAGCCATGATCGGACTTGAGCTCGTTTTTAGAAGTTGTGTTAGTTTTTACTTTGGCTTTAAAATTTTGCTCGTTTTACCGCGTTTTAAAATTCTGCTCCTTTATAACTTTTTTCAGTGAGCAAGAGCTTCCAAGTTCGAGTGATCTTTGACTCAGTTTTTAATTATCAAACAATTTTTAATAACAAATCAAAATTTAGTAAAGACCAGAATTTAGCGCGTTAACGATCAGAATTTAGTTCGTTATTGATCAGGATATCGCTCGTTGATGATCAGAATTTAGCTCGTCAATGGTCAGAATTTATTTCATTAATAATCAGAATTTAGCTTGTTATTGATCAGACTTTAGATAGAGTTTGACTCGGAAGCTCGTTCATGTAGGCAGACTTTAATATGGCTCTCGTCCATGTAATCAAATACGCACTTTACCCCCCCCCCCCTCCCCCACTCCTGTGCATTTTTAATTGTCTGATCATAAACGCACACCTTGACCTGGGTTTCTCATGATATATTTTACAGATCTATAGATTTTAGTTTTCCTTCTTATCATATATTTTATTTGAAATGTGTTTTATGAATAAAATTATTGCGGTTTTTGATAAGAGTTCCAAAAAGACACCAAAAGATCGCCAGCTGACAAAAAAATGCACATTGAGCATGTTAAGTGTGCTTCTGATCGAATTCAGCTACCAAAACCGCCGTTTGACCTATGAACTAACATTTAATCCATTAATTTTTGGTGTCTTGCTAAACCCGTAACTTTGCAAGTTATCCGGTTTGACCTGTTCATACCAAACATTGGTGCGAAATGTTGAAAAGATAGGGCAAAAACCATTGACAAGGAAACAGCGGAAAGATCATAAAATTAACGCTTGAAATCAATTTTTTTAAACTTTTATGTCAACTTTCTTGTTAAAATTTTTTCTCCGCCTGCATTCTTCAAAGTGTTAAATACCAACGCGGAAAAGTCTAGACCTTTTCCAGGAAATTTAGAGTGCTCTTACGTTTCCAGCGGTGGCTGACTGGTTTATTGTCTGGCACGTATGCTTGTTTACACGATTTGAGAGGGGGGAGAGTTCTGATCAGTCTGTTCACTGATAACCCCTCCAGAGATGGTGGAGTCTGACACAGTCCGTAGAATCTGAAGTTGTCACTCCTCGCGACTGCATCCTTCACATCCATCAAGTTGCAACTAAACATCACTAAACATCCATTATAAGCCGGTACCGAGCTAAATAACTCACTTGGGATCTTTTCCGTTTCAGCCCCCCCCCCGCTTAGTGGGCACATAATAATTACACATACATTACCCCCCCCCCCCCCCCCAGACGCACATGCATTACTTTCTCATAATGAGTTACTATGTAAAAGCTGCCCGTCCCAGACCGAAGTGACCTCGGATCTAATCTGCTGGGCGGGGGCTTATAACTTTTACACCCCCCTTCCCTCACCCCCCCCCCCCCCCGAATAGATCTGTGACATCATACATACAGGTTTCAAATTTTTGTCGTTACTTTTTTTGCTTGAACTTTTTCTGTTTTCTGATTAGGTAATTCGCGCCCGCGCGTGATGCGCATGCATGTAGCATGTAAAAGCTTTCAAATGCGATCCCTTTTGATTTGGCGAATCTTAGACATATTCGTCACAGTTCATTTTTAGTTTTTTAAATATATTTTTGTTCCTACATTTTATTACGCTGAATTCAAGTAACAACTAGAACCGGAGGGGAGGGGTAGGAGGAAAATTAAGCTATTGTTATACCTGCAGTAGAATGGGTTATCCTCCGCGTGAATAACAACAGGATACTTTGAATCGACTCGATTGTTGTTAATATCAAAAATTACCCTGTGTGAAAAGGTAACAAGGTCGTTGTTGCTCAAGTCAATCCTAATCTCCCCGTCAAAAATATTATCGGACGCGCTTCCTCGGAATTTGACATACCGAAAGACAAAATCGGGAAAATATCGGATTTTATTGTAAGCCAGGTTTATGTAATACAAGCCTCCCTCTTGTCTCATGTGACATTCGTCACCCACGCACTGTTGTGCGTGGACAATTTCATTCCGGGAAAAATCGATGCTCTCCAGAAATGTCGGCAGGTTATAACTGAAAGGCATATCCGCAAGATTACAGCTCCTGCATCTGAGTACCCGCATCTGTTTCCACGCAGAGATATTTGGGAATCGACGCATGTCGTTGTTCGAAATATCCAGATGGGTTATGTATGGGAATCGTTTGAACATGCAACTGTCGAAGTTTTGAAAGTTTGGAATGTTTATCAACTGTAATTTTTTCAGAGCATAGTCATGTTCTACAGAGAGTGAGTCATCACATGTGGGAAGGAGGGTGAAGTTTGAGGGCCACGCGTCTAAATAAATCAAATTTTTGAAGCTGTTTATAATTAAAGATTATAGCTCAAAGTTGAACACAATTTGGGACAAAAAGTGAAAGAAAAATCAAATGAAGTTTTTATAAGTTTCATATTAAACCCAATTTGGGACCAGTTGGGTCTTGGAAACTCAAATTCAGTCCCGTGCCTAAGATAACGCAAGCAGCAGGGTTACCCAGGTGAAAATTGGGTTCAGCTAAGATCTTGTCTCAAGTATTGTAACTGAAAAATTATCAAATGCAAACACGAACTAGGTAAAAAGTCTATAAAATAAAACGGGTCGGGCATGAAAAGTTTACATAATAGCTGTTTAAAAAAATAAATGCGATAGTTTACAGTTGATTCATAATTTTACAAGGAGGCTCGGTAATGTGCGTTTGCACATCAAGTTCCGACCCCGCTCAACCACATTTTTGGCATAAATGTCTACAAAAAATGAACAGATAGAAAACCCCACAAATTCAAATAATTTTTAAATAAAATGTGTGTGAACAAAGATCGCCTGAAATACAAATAACTAATTGGAGCAAAAATGCCGCAATACATTGATGAGATCAGCCATTGTTAAGAAAGCAAGTCAAGACGAACAACAAAATCAATCAACAAAAACAACAAACATTAATAACATCCAAAACTTCATGTCCATTTAAAAAAAACTTACAGAAGCTCAAAATAGCGTCGGATAAAATTGAAACTATACAAAATAACTTGTACTTTACTAGAAAAGATATGATACCACTCTATAAAAAGGCTCGGTAACATTTAGACAAAAAAGAACAAAAAAATAGCAAAGATAAAAAAAAATGCTTTGTTTCTAAAAACAATTAGGTTCAATGTAAAGAAAACCATTAGATGGCAATTTGAAACATCCAATATGTTTATGATCGCACACGTTTCTATATCAGGGCCTTAAGACCTGAAAAGAACTACAAACAGAGACAACAAAAAAAAATCAATTGAAACTTGCAAGAAAACGCTGTCGAGGCCATAAAGCCATATTTTTCCCCCCAAAAAATGTTCAATCGAACCTTTCGCAAACTCAAAAATGGGGTATAGCGGGGTCTCATTGATGAGAATAGGTAACAATTAGAAAAAAAGAAAAAGGGCAAAGATAATTAACACTTTTGTTTTGTTGTTCGAAAACAATTATTTTCAAATTTAAGAATGCCATTGACTACAAAATGAAATAATGAAACATGTTCGCTTATTTGTCCAAGAAAAGCGCTCGAGACGCTTAACTTTTCAGACTATGTTTTAAGTCTAGAAAAAGAACCTTGAATATAGAAAATAAATCAAAAATTAGTTTTCTTTTTGTGCGAAAAATCCCTGTCGAAGCCACTAAATTCAAAACAAATTCTTTAACAAGATAATAGATTTTGTTCACTTCAACCTAACCTTGACAACCATGATGTCATATTAGACCTGTAATTAATGAGACTATGTATCACATAGACAAAAGGAACAAAAACATTTTTTATTAAAAATTTTAAATTCAAAGGAAAACCATTCGATGGACTTGAAAAAATCCATTTTGTATGTGATCACATGCGCCTCTATAGGAGTGCCTCAAGACCTGTCATTAGTGGTTTTTGGTTACAAAAAGAACAACAAATAGAGACACCACAAAAGTCAATTGAAACTTGTGAGAAAACGCTGTCGCAGCCGTAAAGTACTTTTTTGGCCCCTAAAAAATTCAATTGAGCCCCTCTCCAATGCCAAGAATGTTTTATAGATATTCTCAATAATGAGAGGAGGTCAAAAAAGACCAAAAAAAGAGAAAGGGCAAAATTTTTTTAAACGTTTTTTTTTCGATAGAAATTATTTTCAAAGTCATAAAAGCCACTAGCTACAAAATAAAAAAATTAAATAGGTTCGTCTATTCGTCAAAAAGAACCACTTGAGACCTGTAGGAACTCAAAATTTGTCATACGTCTACAAAGAGAGAAAAGAAAACTTAGTTTATTTTTAGTTTGTGCAAAAAACCGTGTCGAAGCCAGTAAATTCATAACGATTTCTTCAAAAAAGATTAGATTTTGAAATTGAACCTTCCCTCGACAACAAATATGTTTTATGTAATTGACATGACTTGGAAACAAATAGACAAAAAATGCAAAGTTAAACAACGTTAAAAAAGACTTTTTTATATTTTGAAAACAATTGTTTTCAAAGTCATGAAAGCCATCAGCTATCTACTCAAATCAGAATACAAACTCATTTATTCCCTCATAAATGCCAATCAGTACTGTCATTATCCAGCTAATTTCACACGACTACAAAGACAATTGTTAAAAAAATCAATTAAATTCTTGGAGATATGTATGTCGAAACCGTTGAAACCATAATATATGCCTTTCAAGACTTTTATATGCTCAATTGTGCCTTACTTTGAGCGCCAATATTTTAATTGTTGAACTGTCAATAATGTGATAATGTTACCAAAAAACAAAAAACCGTGAAAAAGTGGCCAAAACATAAAAAAAAATTGCAATCTAGTAGTGTCAATGCCAAAAAACCATAACTAAAAGCATAATACAGCAAAAAAAAATTAAAATTAATTCAACAGAGGGAGAAGATGAAGAAGCAGTCTTTTTTTTCTAACACTAAGCAACAAGTTGACCGAATTAGGAGAGAAATAGTGGCATATTTCAAAAAGCCACTGTTTAATTAAAATAAAACAATTTTAAAAGTCAGAACGACCGAAATCTTTTGAGTACAGAAAAAAGATAAAATAAATTTAAACTTTTTAGGAAGCCATTTGGACCTATCAGCAGTGATCTGTTATGTGAATTGTTTTGTTCTCTAATTATCATAAAAAAACTCGACTTTTTTTAGAGAAAGGCCAACTGATTACAATCCGAATTATTTTTTCGATCGTAACAGTCCAAGATTGGACCAAAACCAGCCCCGCTATTTCTGTTCGTCCATATAGAACACTCATTTGTTTTGATTGCTTTAGATCAATAATTTCTTAGTTAAATGATTAAAAATAAATGATGCGTTTTTGATAATCACAGAGTAAAGTAAGCGAAAAATAGCAAAAATTTGATTCTAGCCTACTCTCAATGGAATTGGAAGTAAGAGTAGCTCCTTTTGTAGTTTACAAAGCTGTGTTTATTGTTTTGGGGTGTGTACTTCGGCAAATTTAATCAAAATGGACTAAAGAAGCCTATTTCGGACATTTTTTGATGAAAAAGGCTGAATTTTGAAATACGTGGACAAAATTTTGGCCAGAAAAATTAAATCAAAATAGTCAACAATAATTTTTTGTCTCTAAAAAAAATTAAACAGTACAATTTTTAATAATTTTCACAATTTTTAGCAAAATTGACGAAACTTTAGGCAAAATTCCAGAAAATATGAATAAAAACAACGGAAATTTGTCTATTATTCACAAAACTTCAAACCTCGATCACTCCCTGTATATACGAAATTCAACAAAAATCTTATTATTTTCATATTCTACGCTGGAGGGGATTTTAAATGATAACACTCACAACTCTGTGTGATGAATGTATCGATCGGTCAAAATTGACAGAACAAAAAAACCCATTTGAGTATATAGTTCCTCCTCCCTCAAAAGGGTCGGAACAAAAAGATCTGATGAGCGATGACTTAAAAATCAACTAGCAATGAAAGTTTTTTTGATGAAATATGACACATTGTGAATCTGCACAATTAGTGATAATCCAAATAACATCCCTTGAATCCTTAGGGTGAGACTTGATTTGGCACTAGAGTACGAGATAGGAGACTTGATATAAGTTGCAAACTGCCCGCTTAATTAAAGAGAATAAAAGTTTGTTCAGTTTTTTCACGCTGACTCTAGTGCAAAATTTTTTCCGTAAAACAAATTTGTTTAGTAAATAACTCATATTTAGGATTGAGAAAATTATTTAACAATTTTCTAAAGGTGCATGTGTAAAATTTCGATCCTCAAAACGCATTTTTCGATCTACATAACGAAAAGGGCATATTATTTTATTTATTTTCCAAAATTACCACAGAGTTAAAAAATTTACTTGTAGAAAAAACTGTATTGGTACTTGTATTTGTTACAAAAAGTTCTTAAAAATATTTTGTGTCTGGAGCATCCAAAAAAAAAAATTTCCAGCGCTCAGAAAACACAGAATTTGCAGCTTTCCAGAGTGACTATCCCAGCATATTTGCTTTGAATGTAAGCATAATAATCAAAACGAAGAACTTGGAAATGAAACCCACGAAATTTAGTTGAATGTCGAGTAAAGTGAAGTTAAATTTTATTTAGCATTAAATAAGAACGAATTGTTCCTCGGTTGTTCAAATTTTTCGATGGTCTTCTTACTTCACCTAACCTTAAAAGCAAAAACAAAATTGGAACATTTTATTCTCAGAAAACGCTTGAATTCTGAACAATTTATTTGGTCACATTTGATGGCTGACAGGGAGGCTCCAGGAAATTTCTCTTGAGCAATTTTTTGCACGTGTTAGATTTACCCCTCAAACAACTCAAACAATCTTCTCAGAATATCTCCTGATTGTTCTTTCGCATTAGCTCCTATGATTAAAATAGCTCCAAAAAAAAATTACTTTGCGCTGACTCTTAACTTATCTACTAAAGATCAGAACCAATGTTAAGCAAAAAATTAAAGTGGTAATTTTAACGATATGATAATAATGATGGCTCAAAAGTAGTTTAAAATTATCCCGGACTAAAGAAAGAGAAAATAACTACAATTTCTTTTCAAAAATAATTTCTCGACACATTAAAAACAATTTTTGAGAAACGACCGTCAAGTGCTCTGGAAATTGCTGTGTCGATTGCTCGTCCGAGATTATTGATTGCTTACGCTGCCATCTGGAAGAGGACTAATTGCTCTTATTGATTCTAGTGTTATTCTGATGCTGGTCGGTTATGATAAGAAGGTTTGGCAGGGGTCAAAAAGAGAAATCTACTCAAATTGAAGACACAATATTTTCAAAATTAAAGCAAGATAACAAAATTGGAGCTCTAATTGTTTGCAAAACAGTTTTCTATTGTTACGCAATAGGCTGTTCTGCATTAGAAATTCATTAAAAAAACTGTGGTGCACTTTTGTCTTTTTTCTTGACAGAAATTTGTATGAAACGAAAGCTCCTTGGCTGAACAACAAAACAAATCAAACTGTTTACAGAAACAAAAGAAATTTGCAGGTTGTAGGTTGTTGGTTACAAGTTGTAAAAAATAATTAGATGAATAAAATTAAATTAAACACCAAAAGTTCCTAAAGTTGGTTTGAGAGATTTTTCGCGAACAAATCTATGTTATAGATTTTGTTTTGATGTCAAAATGAAAAAACTATATCATTTTCTATGCGCTCTAACGAGCAAAAACTGTTAAGAACTTCGAAAAGGGGAAAACATGCGAATTTTTATGAAATACCTGCAGTCTCTTTCGTATATATAATCTGGATCGAAGCTGTCGCCGAGTCTTTATCCAAATTGTCAACTGGATCATGCAGGAATTTCCTTGCCATCATTTTGAAGATGTTTTGGGACACATTTGAGCAATCTTTGAGGGATATTTCGGTCAGATGGTACATTGAGTTCGTGAAACGTGTTGAGTTCTCGACAAGGTTACAGTTTTCCAATTCTAATCGCTCTGTTGTGTGTAGTTTGGCCTCAAAGATGTCTTTTTCAATCTAAATAATGAGACATACAACACAGTTAGACAAGTTTATAAACCTTATGGCGAAAAAAAGCTAATCCATTATCATAAAAGGAAAACTAATTGTTTTAATTCAATTTTAAGGGGACATAAGTAGCTTCTATAGCTTCCCTATGACGAGGAAAATTTTATGCTGTCAAGAATGTGTGGAAAAAGCGCCCATTTAGTGATATTTTTTGTGAATGAAATCCCGGTTTGAGGTTTCACCCTTAATTCACCACTAATTAACGGGGATAAGTTTTAATAGCTCATTCTACTCAAAACTAGTGGAAAAGTGTGTAAGAGTGTAATTATACTTTTTGTCTACTATCAACGGCACTCTTTGCTCTGGTTGGAAATATGACGTGGATATAAAGTCGAACTTAATTGTCAACGAAATGAAGAGATAACAAAAAATAGATGTTTGAGTTTCAAAAAATAGTTTAACACCCATACTGCTACTTGAATTACACAATGTCATGCCTCATTACACCGCTCACAAGATCTGCCAATAAAGACACTACGGGAAAAAACAAACAAAACAAGCAAAACTAAAAAATTAATGGCAAAAGCTCAATATCTTAATGTAAAAGCACCTAGTAAACAACGCCAAAATGCAATCAGATAAAACCTTAACTGCACAATTTTTTTTATCTTAACTATACAGCAGACGGGATTTTTCCTTAATGAGACTAGGAAACAAGTAAAAAGAAAAATTAATGAGGCGAAATTCAAAAGTTTACCAATATTTATTAACCAAAAAATTTCAAAGGTCTTAAAAATTATTAGCTTTTAACAATAAATTTACTGAAAAATCATTACGAAACTGATTGGACCTTTCTTTGGTTAGACTAAGCCTAGGAGAGGGACTAAAGATGCAGAAAAGCTCAAAAAATTTTAAACAATCTGCGAAAAGACAATTTATTGAAGCCATTTAAATCATTAGCTATTATCTAAATTTTGTTTTTTTATTCCAATTGTTATCTATACTAATTGAGCTAAAATTATACTGAACGATTAAATAAGTTCACTTTGGCCTCATTTGAAAATAACTGGGCTCTGTTATTAAGCGATTCTGGTAAAAGAAGAGAAAAAAAAACACAAATATTGACCACTCACAAAACATTTATGAAAACGCATATTGTCTATAACATCTCAATCAAAATAATTATGCCATAATGGGGGCAATATCATTTCGTGTGGGTGAGGGAAGCAGGTTAAGTTATATGGAAAAAAATTACCAATATCTAAAAATTGCTCAAAGGAAAATTAGGATTTTCCCGTTTGTGCCCCAGGTTAATTAAACTAGATTGGAATGAACTACCCAGCGAAATTAAAATCAAACAAGACAAAAAAAATTCCCCAAGCAACTTAGAACTTTCTTCTCCTCAGCTTACAAAAAGAACCCTTTTTTGTGGAAGGTTACTTGTTCAACATGGCGTGACTTTAAATTTGGAAAATGAATTAGAACTACTGTTTACTGGTTGGGTTGACTTTATAAACTTAATTAATTTTTATTTTGAGATATGCGACATAATTTGAATTTAACTCAAGTTTTCTGTTATAATATGGAAATAATAAATCCATTTAAATAATTACACTGCCGGACTAATATCAATTGTACTCGTTGATGTGGATCGGAATTCAGTGTTTTTTTTAATGGGTGCATATTAATGGGGGGCATATTAGTGGGTCCAACAGCAAGTTATATGTTTCTACATAATGATTTACTATGCAACTGCATGTACAGTGTAGCTGGGGGCACAAAACGTAAGGCGGGAAGGGGGGGTTGAGAGCAAACGGAAAAGATCCGAAAATTGATTCACCCCGTTCTGAATAGTGTTGACGATATTGTCGTGGGTGAAGTTTTGTCCCTTGCACTTGCAAATCATAAGAAACGGTGCATCCACGTTGCAAATTTGTTCAGGTATGTCGGGTTCAATCAATTTAGAAGTGGTTGCTTCAACTACGGCAGCAACTGGAGTCGTTACGACCAGAGGCGGTTCGGTCTCTGTGTTCTCTGGTTTAGTTGTTGTTTCGGACAAAACAGCCAGGGGTACCCGGGCGACCGCCAAAACGCAGAACAAAATTAGGTACATTTTGCCTTCTGGTTTGCAAAATTTATCCCGTTTTGATGTAAATAACAACAATTTGAATTTCGAATAATAAACAGATTAATAATTATGATTATTGTTGTTGAATTATATAACTATATTACGAGATCATCGTGATACAGATCTTACAAATATTTAAGTTTATCAGAAGTTATTGCTCTAAAACATGTACATATTCTTATGATGTGTTTTAAGTACGTTGCTATTTCTAAAGGGTTCAAACCAAACACAGGAAGTTTGGTTGGTCTTTAATTGTTGGGCAAATACGAACAAACGGTTGCCAAATTACTCTCTCAACTCACAAATGCCTAAAACTTCGTTGTGGACTGAAACGTTACCACCGCATGTAAGCTATAGCTTATAGTTACTATATCTCATCGAGCGCCGAACTCAATTGAAGATTTATTGTCGCCATGTCTTTGCAAGATTGTATTCACAGGAGATTTTATTCAGAGTCGACATTCAAAGTGTCTTTCACTTTCGAGACATTTAACAAACTGATGATAATAGATGAGTTGGCACAATTTGCGTAAATATTTTCTCATTTAATGGAAAATGCCGTTGGTAAACAACCCCCCAGTTGTTTACGCTAGCTTAGCCAAAAGGTAATTGGCTCTGATTGAATGACAGTTGAGTTATTTGAGCAAAGAAGTTGATAAACGGATATGGTAATTATTTACACCAACGCCGAAGTGAATTTACGAAGTTTCTTTTCAGATCGAATCGGTAGCAGAAGTGGGACAAAATGTGATCGGGCAAAATTCGATGTTCTAGAAAAATCACACAAGATGAGGTGCGCGACTCAGGTCGGTCTGGCACCCCAGTACGCGACTGAAATCTACCTGATCAGAGCACATTTTGGTCTGGATGGTCTGGTCAAAGCTGGCTTGGGTCGAGCTCCTCATCCAGTGTATGGTCGCATCAAAGTCTACTCAAGTGTGGACGTGGACCTATGAAATAACTTTAAACGTCTAGCCGGGCAATTTTTGATTTTAGTTACGCATTTCAGCATCCCTAGACGTTTTACAGAGTAGTCTTTCAATGTGTCGAGGTTAATTTTTTTCCATAAACCAATTTGAGTTGAAAAGAGTCTTTTATGGGTCCAGCTAAAATCTTTTCATAAACAAAATAGAGCCGAGCACTGTATTTTCATGAGTTTGTTGTGCAACTTGTTAGTAAGGGATTTTCAATCAAATTAATAGAACCCCACGTTAAAAAATGAACCAAAAACATTTTGGAATGAAACGAAAAGCAAACACAAATGTTTGTCTCACAATTGGAATTGGTGATTACCACAAAGCTCCCGATTCATTTTGAAAGCATTAACTTAAAACTACCGATGAAAAACTGAAGAAGCCTGAACCAAATGAACCATACATCAAAAATCATTATAAATACCCATAAAGCAACATCTACCATTAGACACAAAGAACGCGACAAACACAACCAGAAGGTAGTTAGAGTGGACATTAATTGGTCAATACTCTTTAGCTACTTAACATTTACTTTTTTGTCAAGCTAATTTTACATTGGGTGATTAACATACTGTCGGAGTCGGAATGAGGAAGTTTTTAACTAAGTAAATGAACTAATTTCTCAAAATGAAAGAATACCTAAAAGTTTTTTTTAAAAGAAACTAGAGATTTACAGAAGAGATATGAATTATAGACCAAGAGAGAAATTTGATTCTTGCGCTGAAAGAATACTCAAGAATCAGCTCCATACTCACCCATTATCAGTGCGGAGACTCACGATAAAAAACTAACTTGCGCACCAAGTTCAGTAGTGAGTGCCGCAAGTTTTACCCAATATGGTTTGTTTTTGCAAAACTCCTTAAATTCAGTCGCAAGATATGCAATATGTCGAATGCATTTGTACTTTTCGAAGAATTCATACACATTTCCGGTGGTACTAAAATCATTCAAAACAAACTAAGAAGATGTTTCTAAAACTTATTTTTTGAAAATTATTGTTTATCAATTTACCTGAATTTTTCCACCTTCGACACGGGTAAGGATTTCGTAAAGATGTCGGCTGCCATTTTGTCAGTAGCAATGTAGCAAATTGAAATAGTCTCATTGTCCTTCCTTTCATGAATGGAGTGAAATTTTGCATCGATGTGGTTGCTTCTCTTGGGTATGATTTGGTTTCTGGAAATCTGATACAACTCTGGTTGCCCTCTCCAATTGCTATTGGATGCTTCTATTGGATATCAAAATCCTCTCGAAGTTGCTTCAAGTACAGTTCTTCTTCATCTGCTGCTTAAGTGCCCGGATTTTTTGATTGTGATGGAGGAAGAGCAGCTGTGGCCTGCTTATTGACACCCCATTTGAGTGCTTTATAATGCCGTCCGCCTGTGATTTTGCATTAATTGGCGTTGTTGGATTTCTGTCGCTCTCATCATCGCACTAGTCTGCGTCTTTTTTCACCACTGAAACATATCTAGCCTCCTTTGAAGAAATGATTTTTTTTGAAGCTTGAAGGCATTGAAGAATTTGTTTCCCGCATAGCCAGTGTTGAGTTTTACGTGCATTAAAGTTTTTGGGTAGAAGGTTGAGTGTGAACATGATGTCAGGCATTGTCTGTTTGGCCAAATAAGGAACTGATACAACCAAGCTTCTGTAGATTTTTCGATCCACTTTTTCGTCTCCGTTATGTAATCTCTTATGTTTCAAATTCAAGTCAGCTGGTGTTCTTGTGGGTTTGCTGAATCCCTTTGGAATGTTGCCTCAGGCGCTTTCTTGACATCTGAGAACCCTGTTATGCTTCCTGATGCTATTAAGATGTTAGCAACCCAGACAGAGATGATAGTGTGTTCATAAATCTCTGTTCTTGCGAACAGGCCATGATCGGTCCTGCTTCTGGTGGAACCCTGTCACAGTAGGAAGATGATCAACTGCTTGTACCAGTTTTAAGCAGACTATTGCAAGCCATAAATTGATTTTTTGACTTGACATGCTAGTTTCCCACCACCTGATCCTTGTTTCACAAATTTTTGGCTGTTGCAGTTACATTTCTTCCATTGGTGAGTGTAGGAAAACCTTCTCGACATCAATCTGCATCAGAGGAACCTGCCTCGCTGATAGTTGAATTAAGAACCTGAATGCCCCTGTCCTACAAGTAGGCGCATTGTCTGAAACTTGTCACCACATAGCTTGCTTTGTTTTTCTCGACTTCACCACTTGGTCCCAATTTCAGCTTGCAGACTCATTTGCCCGAAAGATGTCTGTTTTCATTGGAGTTCTTAAAATGTTCTTAGTCTCGTTGTCCTCAATTGCCTTGAACTCGGCCCTCATCGCGGGCACCACAGATCCTATTCATTACTTTACTAGGCTTTGCAGACCGTTTGTGTTCTAAGTAGTAACCCCCGGTCACAACAAGATGGTTTCTGACTACTCCAAAAACCTGCGACACATTCCTTGCTCGTGTCCATGTCTGAACTCTGCACTGTCCGCTTGGTCCAATGAATTTTCATTTCAACCAAATGTCTTTGCTTGTGAGAAAACTTCTGTGAAGTCTTCCAGTGACTCTGAGTCCCTGAGACTATCTCATGTTGCTGTAGACCCTGTAATGAGCATGTGGTGTTCCTCATGCAGACAAATTGGTCAATGTTAAAATTGAAATGACCCGTAAGAAATTTTGAAAGAAAAAGTAAATCCTGTAATTGTATATATCAAGAAAACGGTAAGATACGACTGTAATAATGTAATTCCTTATAATTGTTATTGCTCGTGTTTTTGATCCATTTCAAACTCTTTTTCTGAACACTTTCGAGTACATTTGTGTTTGTTACATTTGCATTTCAACAAACACTTCCGTATAACAAAACGCGCAAAACCGTAGATTTGTACAAGTTTAATTTAACTGACGTAGTTAGGCGGGGCGAGCTTCTTTTTAACATGGAAAGAACTTCGAGCGCTTTGTTCGCAGACCTTTTATTTGAATTTCCCACTTAAGATCACTCGTTACATAAGCTCTTAAATCCTTCTCTATGTGTACTTTTTCGATCGAGGTTTCGGAGAAACTGAAGTGGTGCATGGAATTAGACATTGAGATATGAGAGCAATTTTAAACGTTTAAGGGAAGTTTGTGTTGTTCACTCCATTTCATCACTCTAGTAAGATCCACCTGACTGATAAGACTGGATTTGTTAACTGATATGAATTTAGCGTCGTCGGCACATATGAGAGAAACGAAAGCTCTGCAATTGTCTGGTAAAAGAGATGCCAGAAGAGATCCCTGCGGAACGGTAACGTTAACGCTTTCAGAAAAATGACCGTTGATTCCAACTTTTTGCGTCCTTCCGATCAGAGAAGGCTGCAATAGTTTTATAATTTTCCCGCGGACACCAAGATTGAACAGTTTTTATAACAGAATACCGTGATAGACATTATCAAACGCTTTCTCAAAGTCGGTATAAATTATGTCAATTTTTCTTTTGAATAATTTGATTTATAGATAGATTCTAGGTAAACTAAGAGTTGAAGGACGCAAGAGCGGCCTTTTTGAAAACCATATGAGCTTGATGGAGTATTGGTTCTAAATGCCGGTAAAGACATATAAACAAAATCGTTTAAAATTTTTAGATGCAATTGTAAGAAGTGAAACGTGCCTATAATTCTCTACATCAGACTTACAACCTTTTTACATGGAAAAACACTATTTTGTTTTAATTTGTAGAAAATTTGGTTTAGCGTTATACTGACTACCCTTGAACATCTTTTGTATACAATTGCACGAATTTCGTCCAGACCTTTTGCTTTGTGAACATCTAAATTTTCGCATATCTTTTCAATCGTTTGTTGGGAATTGTCAAAATCTGTAAGTAAGGGTAGCAACGGGTGCGAATTGTTTGGCACGAAGCTGGAATAAATTTTGAAAATTGAAGCAAAATATTGAGAGAAAAGAGAGGATTTGGGCATACCACTTGGTTGCAGACCCGATTTTGCAAAGTTTTTCATCGGAAGTTCCGTTTTTGCGTACAGATCGGACGAGCTTATCCAGATCCACCAGAAATGGATCTGAATGAATTTGTCCTTGACTGGATGTTTTTGGGCCATAAGATAGCATTTTTTAGACGAAAACGGGTAATTCGATACCATCTAAATTGCAGTTCCTTGTCTCAAGAAGCGGTTTATCTTGTCTTTGCGAAAGTTTTCCAGCTTCGAACGCATTTTCAGTTTTTGTTCTGCCATAAGCGATCGAAATTTTGTGCTTAAATTGAAATCAATTGGTCTCTGTTTCAGTTCCAACAATTCTCTCTGTTTCAGGTTAAATATCAGTTTTGTTAGTTTTATGGCAATTAGAGGAAAACAACTCCAGGTCATTCCTTTTGGCGTAGAGCTGATATTCAATATTCTGGCATTTTGCATAGAACAAATTGTCACATTTTTTTCACTCGACTCCTTTTCCTCCATAGGTGACTTCACCGTTGCATTCACAGAAGGCTGCATGCTCATTTTCAGTGAGTTTATTGACGACCTTTTTGTTGACTTGATCTGATTTTCAAATGAGTTCAACCAAATGTTTGCCTGAGCAAGTGATGCTCCCATTGCTAAGCCATCCACCTGACGAAAACAATTGTCGTTGCATTTAAAACAGGCTGACATTTTGACGGATATCTTCAAGAGTGATTTCAAGATCGCTCTTGAAATCTAGTAGTAGTAGTATTAGTAGAGAATTCGGGTATGTTTCCCGGGGCTTCAATTTGTGCCCCTGAGTCAGTCCAGTTTCACTTGTCAAGTTTTTTCCAATTGTTGCAATTGTCACATCTGCAAATTATACCCCAAGAGCATTTGTTTGTCAGGCTGAATTGAGTTGTGAAAAAGTGCCAGTAAGCTTTTGTGATAGCGTGTTTGTTTAATTTGCCTCCAAATGTTTGAATATATCCATTTACAACGTTGTACAGTTGTTTCGTTTGGTGGAAGAAGTTTTCATCGGATTTGACTAGTCGGTTATTTTCGATTTTCAGTTCACCTCTACAGTGTTGCCTTGTCTTCTCGTCTTCAAGGGTTTTAAATTCTGGGGTCGTAGTCACTAGAATGAAGGGTCCTGAAGGCTATTTCTATTGCTTCATAAAGTGGGATGTTTATAGAGGCGTTTCACGTCCAAACAAATAATGCTCTCATCAGGACCTTATTTTTGATTTCAAGTTGACCAATTTTCGGGTCTTTTCCCTCATAGTCAGATAACCTATAGCCCTCGCAATAGTGGTAAATATACCACAATGGCGGGGCTATAATGGGAAAGACCCCTAATTTCGGATCTTCTATTTTGTTTTAATTTGTAGAAAATTTGGTTTAGGGATTTACTGACTGCCCTTGAACATCTTTTGTATACAATTGCATGAATTTCGTCCAGACCTTTTGCATTGTGAAAATCTAAATTTTCGCATATCTTTTCAATCGTTTGTTGGGAGTTGTCAAAATTGGTTAGTAAGGGTAGCAACGGGTGCAAATTGTTTGGCACGAAGCTGAAAAAAATTTTGAAAATTGAAGCAAAATATTGAGAGAAAAGAGAGGATTGACTTAAAGGAGACAGCTTTAAGATTTGGGCATACCACTTGGTTGCAGACTCGATTTTGCAAAGTTTTTCATCGGAAGTTCCGTTTTTGCGTACAGATCGGACGAGCTTATCCAGATCCACCAGAAATGGATCTGAATGAATTTGTCCTTGACTGGATGTTTTTGGGCCATAAGATAGCATTTGTTAGACGAAAACGGGTAATTCGATACCATCTAAATTGCAGTTCCTTGTCTCAAGAAGCGGTTTATCTTGTCTTTGCGAAAGTTTTCCAGCTTCGAACGCATTTTCAGTTTTTGTTCTGCCATAAGCGATCAAAATTTTGTGCTTAAATTGAAATCAATTGGTCTCTGTTTCAGTTCCAACAATTCTCTCTGTTTCAGGTTAAATATCAGTTTTGTTAGTTTTATGGCAATTAGAGGAAAACAACTCCAGGTCATTCCTTTTGGCGTAGAGCTGATATTCAATATTCTGGCATTTTGCATAGAACAAATTGTCACATTTTTTTCACTCGACTCCTTTTCCTCCATAGGTGACTTCACCGTTGCATTAACAGAAGGCTGCATGGTCATTTTCAGTGAGTTTATTGACGACCTTTTTGTTGACTTGATCTGATTTTCAAATGAGTTCAACCAAATGTTTGCCTGAGCAAGTGATGCTCCCATTGCTAAGCCATCCACCTGACGAAAACACTTGTCGTTGCATTTAAAACAGGCTGACATTTTGACGGATATCTTCAAGAGTGATTTCAAGATCGCTCTTGAAATCTAGTAGTAGTAGTAGTAGTAGTAGAGAATTCGGGTATGTTTCCCGGGGCTTCAATTTGTGCCCCTGAGTCAGTCCAGTTTCACTTGTCAAGTTTTTTCCAATTGTTGCAATTGTCACATCTGCAAATTATACCCCAAGAGCATTTGTTTGTCAGGCTGAATTGAGTTGTGAAAAAGTGCCAGTAAGCTTATGTGATAGCGTGTTTGTTTAATTTGCCTCCAAATTTTTGAATATATCCATTTACAACGTTGTACAGTTGTTTCGTTTGGTGGAAGAAGTTTTCATCGGATTTGACTAGTCGGTTATTTTCGATTTTCAGTTCACCTCTACAGTGTTGCCTTGTCCTCTCGTCTTCAAGGGTTTTAAATTTTGGGGTCGTAGTCACTAGAATGAAGGGTCCTGAAGGCTATTTCTATTGTTTCATAAAGTGGGATGTTTATAGAGGCGTTTCACGTCCAAACAAATAATGCTCTCATCAAGACCTTATTTTTGATTTCAAGTTGACCAATTTTCGGGTCTTTTCCCTCATAGTCAGATAACCTATAGTCCGCTTGGTCCAATGAATTTTCATTTCAACCAAATGTCTTTGCTTGTGAGAAAACTTCTGTGAAGTCATCCAGTGACTCTGAGTCCCTGAGACTATCTCATGTTGCTGTAGACCCTGTAATGAGCATGTGGTGTTCCTCATGCAGACAAATTGGTCAATGTTAAAATTGAAATGACCCGTAAGAAATTTTGAAAGAAAAAGTAAATCCTGTAATTGTATATATCAAGAAAACGGTAAGATACGACTGTAATAATGTAATTCCTTATAATTGTTATTGCTCGTGTTTTTGATCCATTTCAAACTCTTTTTCTGAACACTTTCGAGTACATTTGTGTTTGTTACATTTACATTTCAACAAACACTTCCGTATAACAAAACGCGCAAAACCGTAGATTTGTACAAGTTTAATTTAACTGACGTAGTTAGGCGAGGCGAGCTTCTTTTTAACATGGAAAGAACTTCGAGCGCTTTGTTCGCAGACCTTTTATTTGAATTTCCCACTTAAGATCACTCGTTACATAAGCTCTTAAATCCTTCTCTATGTGTACTTTTTCGATCGAGGTTTCGGAGAAACTGAAGTGGTGCATGGAATTATACATTGAGATATGAGAGCAATTTTAAACGTTTAAGGGAAGTTTGTGTTGTTCACTCCATTTCATCACTCTAGTAAGATCCACCTGACTGATAAGACTGGATTTGTTAACTGATATGAATTTAGCGTCGTCGGCACATATGAGAGAAACGAAAGCTCTGCAATTGTCTGGTAAAAGAGATGCCAGAAGAGATCCCTGCGGAACGGTAACGTTAACGCTTTCAGAAAAATGACCGTTGATTCCAACTTTTTGCGTCCTTCCGATCAGAGAAGGCTGCAATAGTTTTATAATTTTCCCGCGGACACCAAGATTGAATAGTTTTTATAACAGAATACCGTGATAGACATTATCAAACGCTTTCTCAAAGTCGGTATAAATTATGTCAATTTTTCTTTTGAATAATTTGATTTATAGATAGATTCTAGGTAAACTAAGAGTTGAAGGACGCAAGAGCGGCTTTTTTGAAAACCATATGAGCTTGATGGAGTATTGGTTCTAAATGCCGGTAAAGACATATAAACAAAATCGTTTAAAATTTTTAGATGCAATTGTAAGAAGTGAAACGTGCCTATAATTCTCTACATCAGACTTACAACCTTTTTACATGGAAAAACACTATTTTGTTTTAATTTGTAGAAAATTTGGTTTAGCGTTATACTGACTACCCTTGAACATCTTTTGTATACAATTGCACGAATTTCGTCCAGACCTTTTGCTTTGTGAACATCTAAATTTTCGCATATCTTTTCAATAGTTTGTTGGGAATTGTCAAAATCTGTAAGTAAGGGTAGCAACGGGTGCGAATTGTTTGGCACGAAGCTGGAAGAAATTTTGAAAATTGAAGCAAAATATTGAGAGAAAAGGGAGGATTTGCGCATACCACTTGGTTGCAGACTCGATTTTGCAAAGTTTTTCATCGGAAGTTCCGTTTTTGCGTACAGATCGGACGAGCTTATCCAGATCCACCAGAAATGGATGTGAATGAATTTGTCCTTGACTGGATGTTTTTGGGCCATAAGATAGCATTTTTTAGACGAAAACGGGTAATTCGATACCATCTAAATTGCAATTCCTTGTCTCAAGAAGCGGTTTATCTTGTCTTTGCGAAAGTTTTCCAGCTTCGAACGCATTTTCAGTTTTTGTTCTGCCATAAGCGATCGAAATTTTGTGCTTAAATTGAAATCAATTGGTCTCTGTTTCATTTCCAACAATTCTCTCTGTTTCAGGTTAAATAGCAGTTTTGTTAGTTTTATGGCAATTAGAGGAAAACAACTCCAGGTCATTCCTTTTGGCGTAGAGCTGATATTCAATATTCTGGCATTTTGCATAGAACAAATTGTCACATTTTTTTCACTCGACTCCTTTTCCTCCATAGGTGACTTCACCGTTGCATTCACAGAAGGCTGCATGCTCATTTTCAGTGAGTTTATTGACGACCTTTTTGTTGACTTGATCTGATTTTCAAATGAGTTCAACCAAATGTTTGCCTGAGCAAGTGATGCTCCCATTGCTAAGCCATCCACCTGACGAAAACACTTGTCGTTGCATTTAAAACAGGCTGACATTTTGACGGATATCTTCAAGAGTGATTTCAAGATCGCTCTTGAAATCTAGTAGTAGTAGTATTAGTAGAGAATTCGGGTATGTTTCCCGGGGCTTCAATTTGTGCCCCTGAGTCAGTCCAGTTTCACTTGTCAAGTTTTTTCCAATTGTTGCAATTGTCACATCTGCAAATTATACCCCAAGAGCATTTGTTTGTCAGGCTGAATTGAGTTGTGAAAAAGTGCCAGTAAGCTTTTGTGATAGCGTGTTTGTTTAATTTGCCTCCAAATTTTTGAATATATCCATTTACAACGTTGTACAGTTGTTTCGTTTGGTGGAAGAAGTTTTCATCGGATTTGACTAGTCGGTTATTTTCGATTTTCAGTTCACCTCTACAGTGTTGCCTTGTCCTCTCGTCTTCAAGGGTTTTAAATTCTGGGGTCGTAGTCACTAGAATGAAGGGTCCTGAAGGCTATTTCTATTGCTTCATAAAGTGGGATGTTTATAGAGGCGTTTCACGTCCAAACAAATAATGCTCTCATCAGGAGCTTATTTTTGATTTCAAGTTGACCAATTTTCGGGTCTTTTCCCTCATAGTCAGATAACCTATAGCCCTCGCAATAGTGGTAAATATACCACAATGGCGGGGCTATAATGGGAAAGACCCCTAATTTCGGATCTTCTATTTTGTTTTAATTTGTAGAAAATTTGGTTTAGGGATTTACTGACTGCCCTTGAACATCTTTTGTATACAATTGCATGAATTTCGTCCAGACCTTTTGCATTGTGAAAATATAAATTTTCGCATATCTTTTCAATCGTTTGTTGGGAGTTGTCAAAATTTGTTAGTAAGGGTAGCAACGGGTGCAAATTGTTTGGCACGAAGCTGAAAAAAAATTTTTGAAAATTGAAGCAAAATATTGAGAGAAAAGAGAGGATTGACTTAAAGGAGACAGAGCTTTAAGATTTGGGCATACCACTTGGTTGCAGACTCGATTTTGCAAAGTTTTTCATCGGAAGTTCCGTTTTTGCGTACAGATCGGACGAGCTTATCCAGATCCACCAGAAATGGATCTGAATGAATTTGTCCTTGACTGGATGTTTTTGGGCCATAAGATAGCATTTTTTAGACGAAAACGGGTAATTCGATACCATCTAAATTGCAGTTCCTTGTCTCAAGAAGCGGTTTATCTTGTCTTTGCGAAAGTTTTCCAGCTTCGAACGCATTTTCAGTTTTTGTTCTGCCATAAGCGATCGAAATTTTGTGCTTAAATTGAAATCAATTGGTCTCTGTTTCAGTTCCAACAATTCTCTCTGTTTCAGGTTAAATATCAGTTTTGTTAGTTTTATGGCAATTAGAGGAAAACAACTCCAGGTCATTCCTTTTGGCGTAGAGCTGATATTCAATATTCTGGCATTTTGCATAGAACAAATTGTCACATTTTTTTCACTCGACTCCTTTTCCTCCATAGGTGACTTCACCGTTGCATTCACAGAAGGCTGCATGGTCATTTTCAGTGAGTTTATTGACGACCTTTTTGTTGACTTGATCTGATTTTCAAATGAGTTCAACCAAATGTTTGCCTGAGCAAGTGATGCTCCCATTGCTAAGCCATCCACCTGACGAAAACACTTGTCGTTGCATTTAAAACAGGCTGACATTTTGACGGATATCTTCAAGAGTGATTTCAAGATCGCTCTTGAAATCTAGTAGTAGTAGTAGTAGTAGTAGTAGTAGTAGTAGTAGTAGTAGTAGTAGTAGTAGTAGTAGTAGTAGTAGTAGTAGTAGTAGTAGTATTAGTAGTAGTAGTAGTAGTAGTAGTAGTAGTAGTAGTAGTAGTAGTAGTAGTAGTAGTAGTAGTAGAGAATTCGGGTATGTTTCCCGGGGCTTCAATTTGTGCCCCTAAGTCAGTCCAGTTTCACTTGTCAAGTTTTTTCCAATTGTTGCAATTGTCACATCTGCAAATTATACCCCAAGAGCATTTGTTTGTCAGGCTGAATTGAGTTGTGAAAAAGTGCCAGTATGCTTTTGTGATAGTGTGTTTGTTTAATTTGCCTCCAAATTTTTGATTAGTTTTCATCGGATTTGACTAGTCGGTTATTTTCGATTTTCAGTTCACCTCTACAGTGTTGCCTTGTCCTCTCTTGTTCAAGGGTTTTAAATTCTGGGGTCGTAGTCACTAGAATGAAGGGTCCTGAAGGCTATTTCTATTGCTTCATAAAGTGGGATGTTTATAGAGGCGTCTCACGTCCAAACAAATAATAGTAGTAGTAGTAGTTCAGGCTTCTGCAATGCACGGGTTGAAGCACCCTTGTTGATCGTTATAAATGAGTTATTTTGGAAATGGGGTTACAGTTTTTGCACAGGCAGCAAATTCTCCAAGTGCACATGTCAATTTCGTTAAAACTTCTAGAAAAGAATTTCCAATAAATGTCGCTGATCCGATATTTTATATTTCTGTTGTCTGTAAGGTCTGTCTGTTTGTTGATAATATTATAGAGATAGGCTGTTCTCGACCAGAAATTTTTGTCGCTTTTGAATAATCGTTTTTTCGTAAGTTTGATTTCACATTTCGCGCCTTGTCTCGTCTGATTATTGTTGTTGAAATGTATAAACTTTTCTATGGCAATGTTGTATTTATTGTTTA
Organism: Convolutriloba macropyga; assembly: GCF_964194025.1. Classification (NCBI taxonomy): domain Eukaryota; kingdom Metazoa; phylum Xenacoelomorpha; order Acoela; family Convolutidae; genus Convolutriloba; species Convolutriloba macropyga. The sequence goes on from NC_134468.1 coordinate 12,562,608, forward strand.
TGAGATCACATAGTAGTAATAAGCTGTTAAGTTCCAAGTAAAAAGACAGAGGTAGAATTTTCAGTTTGATTAAACGCTCCTTATATGTGAGAGAAGAACCTATTATCCAATTCGTCGCACTTCTTTGGATTCTTTCGATGAGTACTAGATCGCATTTAGACGGATACCACACTTGGCAGGCGTAGGATATAATTGGTACAATGTAACCCGTGTATGCGTTTAGTTTAACTTGAGGGAGAGTTTTTTGGTGAAGATTTCTTCTGAGGTACCAAAGTGCTTTAAGAGTTTTGGAGGCTCGTGTGCTTGCATTTTGATGCCAAGTGAGGTTATCACAAACTTGTAATCCGAGATCTTTTTGATGAGACGAGATTTTGACAGTTTCATTTTTTATTGTAAAGAGTGACTTTTTCTTGAAACAGAGGATCTTGCATTTGTTTTCATGGAGGCGCATTTCGTTGTTATTGCACCATTCATTTAATTTCTGGAGATCAGTTCATGTTTGTTATTATAGAGCAAATTGTAATCATCTGCATAACCGTAGGTTTGACTGTAATCGATTTTTTGTGGTAAATCATATATGTAGACGAGAAAAAGTAGTGGCCCCAGGATTGAACTTTGCGGTACGCCGCTAGTGACGTCACGAAGGCTCGACGTTGAGGTTCCAATGCGAACACGTTGTTTTCTGTCGTCACAGTAGTTGGCTTTTAATCTGAGCGCTTTTCCACCGATCCCTGATTCCAACAGTTTTGCAACAACGCGGTGGTGGGGTACTGTATCAAGCGCTTTCTGGAAATCTAGGTAGAAAACGAAAAGTTCATCATGTGCAATTGAGTCGACTTCTTTGTACAGTTGGTCTAGAAAGCATAACATTTGAATAATTGCTGAACGTTGAGGCCGAAAACCAAACTGGGAATCGTGAAGTGTTCCTTTAACGTGCTCATAGAGTTTGTTGAAAATAAGTTTCTCGAAAACTTTTGAGAGGCAACATAGGCAATTAATTGGTCTATAAATTTTGATTGCGGCTTTATCGCCCTCTTTGTGTATTGGTGTTATGTCACTTTGTTTCCAATATGCTGGAAATTTACCTTTGTTAATGAATGTTTGAAAAAGTAGAAGTAAGGATCTGCTTATTGTTTTTGATAGATTTTTCAGAAACAGGTAACTTAAATCATCAGGGCCGTTGGCTTTACTAGTATCAAGTTTGTTTAGTATACTTTCAATTTCTTTTTCTGAAATATCAAAGCGATTAAGATCTTTTTCTTCAAAATTGAACTGGTTCTCAACATTTGATATTTTTGAATTGAAAACACTCTGGAAAAATAAATTGAACAACTCGGCTTTCTTTTCATTGGTGTTAGCAGTTTGTTCATTTAGGTGCATCTCGCTTGGGAATGGTGTGACTTTTTTAATTGATCTTAAATAAATTTGAATAACGCTGAATTGACGTGTTGCGAAAATCTCGCTTTCATATATGACTTGATCGTTTTTACAAAGTGTGTTGACTTTTTCTTCGAGACAATCTATTTTGTTTAGTGTGCTTGGAGCAGGACTTGGATGGGCAGTTGCTTTTCGTTTCAAAGTTGATATTTTTTTCATTTCATGGGATGTGCTTTTTGACACCCACGGGGGGAGCTGTGATCTGTGCTGAGTTACTCTTGGGACATTTTGATTGAAAAGGCGATTGAACCATTCATACCACTGTTTAAGAAGTTCGTCAACGTTACTGTAACAATAGGGGTTAAATGGGTTTTTTGAGATGTTGCAGTTGAATTTAATCCAATCTATTCTTTTGTAAGCGTATTTTGGTCTGCTGCGATCGGTCGCTTGACCGTAGTTGCCTTCGTATCGTGTTATGTAAGCGTAATGATCTGAGCATTTTTTGTTGTTGAGGGCATAGTTATTACTAATTTTGGTTTCGATTTTTGAATTGATCCAAAATAGTAGTTCGTTTGTTAGGAAGACATCTAGCTGTTTTTTGTACCCCAAAAGGTCAGTGAATTTTAGCATTTGTTCAAAATTTTCATCTACGAAATAGTTGAGCCAGGTGTTGTCAAGTTCATCTGGTGACGACATTTGTTTCCAGTCAGTGGTTGAGAAGTTGAGATCTCCTGTGATGATGATTGATTTTGGCTTTGTTTTCTTCTCTAAAAACTTTAGCGTTTGTGTGAGGTCTTCAAACTTCTGCTTGCACCATCTGTATGGGCTGCCTTTAGGTGGGTTGTAAATGCAGACAATTAGGATTGAGTCATTTTTAGTGTTAATTTTTACAATTACGCAACCCTCACATGTGTTCTTAACGAACAATTCTTTAGATTGAATGTTGTCTTTTACCGCCACTAGAACACCTCCATGTTTTGAGACATCGAATTTTGAAGTTCTGTCATTTCTGTGAATGACATAATTTTTGAGAAAGAGTGCTTCGTTTGGAACTTCTTCTGTGAGCCATGTCTCGGTTAGGCAAAGAATGTCTGGATTGTAGGGGACAATAGCGTTTGCAAAAGCAAATCTTCGTGGTAGATCAATGAAACTTTGTAAATAAACGTTAGAATTGATACCTCTTGTTTTTTGTCTGTATTTTTTGCGAGTCAGGTGGAATACCGAGCATTGTCTAAGTACTCGACCCAATTTTCATCTTGTTTTTCGTATAATATCAGATTCATTACTTTCAAGTTTTTTCTGGGGAAACCTGCGTCTATTAAGTCTTTTCGCTTTTTCAGACAGTTATTCAGTTGCTCTTCTTCTTGTAGGGAGTAGTCTTTGCTAATGTACACTGTTTTGCTATATCGTTTCAATCTTGAGAGTGAGAGTAGTAAGATGCGTTTGTCATACATGCATGGCATGGTTGCAAGAATGGTACGATGCCTTCCATCTTTGAAAGCACCCATGCGCCTGCAGTCCGTAATTTGGCAGTCTAGCTTGAGGAATTTGAGGATTGACTGTATTTCTTGTATATCTTCTTCAGCTCTTTCACGAGCGGTTTCTTTCTTACTTTCATCTATTCCTCTTATTCTGATTGCCAGGTCATTTGCAGTTCTAGCCTTTACTGTGGGGTTTTTTTCAATGTTTAAACGGGTGGAACTAATGCTCTCATCAGGACCTTATTTTAGATTTCAAGTTGACCAAATTTCGGGTCTTTTCCCTCATAGTCAGATAACCTATAGCCCTCGCAATAGTGGTAAATATACCACAATGGCGGGGCTATAATGGGAAAGACCCCTAATTTCGGATTTTTTCCGTTTGTGCCCCCCCCCCCCCCCAGCTTAGTGGGTGCATATTATTTGCAACCCCCAGATGCACGTGCAATATTTTTACATAATGATTTACTATGTAATGACACGTGCTCTGTAACTGGGGGGAGCATAACGTACTGGGGGGGGGGGGGGGGGCTCAAACGGAAAAGATCCCTAATTTCTACGACTTCGCCCGCTTTTGTCATTATTTTTGCCTTACATACCTTTAGCTTTTATCGACTCTTCGACCAGGTACTTGATCAGTGAATAAAAAAGGGGTCAATTAAGAGAAAGCCCCTCCCCTTTATCTCTTGAGATAGCATTTTATATATAATTGAAAGAAGGACATTGTAATTAGCACTTGAGAGTTATCTCTTGAGATAGCATTTTATATATAATTGAAAGAAGGACATTGTAATTAGCACTTGTTTTTTAGTTTTCATGGGATATCAAGTGGTACCCTGGTCGTGCGATGACGAGTGGAAACATGTGTTTGATTGCTTTTTCTCTGATGATACGGACAAACAGCAACTGGCGATTGATATTGTCGAAATTTGGAGAATACGAGCAGCTGGAGGTGTAAAAATCAGTTTGGCCATTCAGTTAACCGCTGATCTGGTTCAATCGCGTCTTTCGTACTTAAAAGATGGATCAACAAATTCCACTTGTTTGCTTTTGTCGGCAGTGTTTATTAGATTTGTTAGTTTGCTCTCTGATCTTGATCAAGTTCGTAAATACAAACAACCTGTTAGCAAAATTTGTAATGATTTGGGAATCCCGGTGTGGATCAGTGAGTTGCGCAATGAGTCCGCACATGCCAACCTGCCTTCTATTGATGTGACGATGGCTGCTGTTGACATTTGCCTCAATTACCTTAAGGAATCCTATTGGTTTCCTCATTGGCATATATTGTTCGAAATGAAGTATTGCTCTTTCTTGCACGTTCAAAAGCTAACGGAAAGATGGGCCCGCAATGATATCGACCAAAATGTTATCAAACAGGAGCTGAAAGCTTTGTTGAAAAAAGATCGGGAAAGTGGTAATTTGTATACAGATGCAGCGAAATGCATCGAAAATGTACTGTCCAACGACAATAACATTGAATTGGCGTTGTTTCTGAAACCTTTTGTTGATGTTTTGACTGCTGATTTTGTTTTTTCATTGCTCACTGGGGAGACGCTGAGCGATAGTAAATACTCATCCGAACTCCTTTCTGTTTGCCTAAAGTCCTTGACTTTGGATCAGAAACAGTCGCTGAAAATTCTACGTAGCTGTCTTCGTTCAGGAAATTTAGACCTTCTGTCGTCAAAAGAATTTGATGATTTTTTGGCAGACAAACTTGAAGGCACAAAAATCAATATTGGATTGATTACGAATGCTGTTTCAATATTGAAGAAAAGACCAAACAACGTAGAAATCAGTGATCACGAAAACGTTGCTGAACAGATGGAAGAGCAGCTGAAAGAAATAGAAATTATGCTAAGCGTGAACAGGTCGACTAAGCCGAAAAGTCAGAGTAGGGAAACGGTTGAAATTGTTCCTTATAATGCACTTGAGTTGATTCTTAATTAGGTCTGGTGTTGTTTCAATTTCAAGAGAAGAAAGATTGGATCTTTTCCGTTTGTGCCCCCCCCCCAGCTTAGTTGGTGTGCATATTATTAATTGCTCTCAAACGAAGTTTGTTTAATTGCTCTCAAACGAAGTTTGTAGCAATTATATTAATCCTGTCAGTCTTTTTTAATGCGATTTTTCGTCTGACGCTTTTCGTCCTCAAAAACGGGATAAACAGATAGGGCCCAGCGGGCATTAAGTGCTCTTAGAGCCTTCCAGCTCAAACTGTTTTGGAGAATTATACTTATGGTATGAAAAGCGGTTCTTAGTGGTTGAAGACCCCTCCACTGTTGACCCCCCCCCCCCCCCCCCCACTGTTACCCCCAACCCACTGTTAACCCACCATATTTTTGAAATTTTTTTCCTTAGGTTTTCTGGCCCCTGGGTCTGGAAAGACCTAAGTGGTTTGATATTCAGCTACTCACAAATTTTTATTGGCCATGGAATAGTTTTTCAACTTTTTATTGTCACAAGTTTTAGCAAATTGTTTCATAAAACTTGAATTTTTTTTGTGACATTTTTGCTCGTTTTTTTTAGGTTTCTCTTGCCTCAAGAGCAACAGAACTTTCTCTGGGATTTGATAATATGTTACTGCAAATTTTATATGCATTTTATGTATTGAAATGTTTTTCAAGATTTTAATATCACGAATTTCAGCAATTTTCTTTAAAAATTTTTGCAATTTTTCGTTTTTGAATTTTTTTTGGCACCAGGGGCCCAGGGACCTCCTCCATGATGCTGCTTGGTTTCTAGATTTAATGGAATGGTGATCAATATTTTTTGTGACTCCAGTTTTAGTAGTTTTTGGATAAAATTTTTTTCAAGTCGAAAATTTTTTTCATGTTCCATAAATCCTTATGAGCCAGTGAAACTATTTCGGGCTTGAAACAGCGATACTGGATAGTCTCTTGAGACAATGAAATGGTTCTTAAGATATTAATATCTTGAATTTTAGCAAGATTTTGTTAAAATTTGCAATTGTTCCCAAAATTGTTCAATATTTCTGTCCTTTTCTGAGTTTAACGACCATTTCTGACCAACGAAACTTTTAAGTCTTAGCGATGGGTTACTTGACAGAACTTTCAAAATAAAAAGTGGTTTTGAACTTTTTTTACTGCGAAGTTGAAAACTTTTGTTTTTAATTTTGCCTTTTGCAATTTTTTTCTATATGATTTATATACAAACAATGCTAGAAAACTAGAAGTTGCAGAGTCGAATCCCATCTGTCTGTCGGTTAGGGTTTCTTTACTTCTCTTGCTCGTTCACGTTTTATCTCTCGTTCTCTCTCTCTCTCTCTCTCTCGCTTTTATGCCGCTCTTCAGCTGCTGTTATATGGCGTAATGTCATCATCCCTGATCCTCATTTTTAACGAGTTATAGTAATGTTTTTTATCATAGTTGACTTAACAGACACTTTTCAAGAAGTCATCGTTAATTGATCTCAAAAGCAATTTGTATCAAATATATTAATCCTGTTTGTCCCTTTTATGCAATTTTTCGTCTGACCCATTTCACTTTCGTCTTCAGAAACGGGAGAAAGAGGTAGCGCCCAGTTTGCAAAAAGTTATTTTAGAGCCTTTCAGCCCACTAGTTTTCAAGTATGCGATTGACAGAAACTGTTTTAGAGACTTATAGTTATGGTGTGAAAGGCGGTTCTTAAAAATTGATCATACACCCCCACCCACCCACCGCCCCCACATGAGTTTCCCAATCCACGTTTGCATCCCCGCTTTTCTGCACCCCCGCTGCGCTCACCTTACGCCCCTTAATTAATCTAAAGCTAGCCTCACTAAACAGTGGCTAGCTGCTGACGAATCCAACCGCTCGCCGGTCTTTGAGAGCAATTCGCCCGACGTTAGTCGGTTATATTTTGCACCCTCCAGACGCACGTGCTGTATTTTTACATGATGATTTTCTACGTAATGGCACGTGCTCTGTAACGGGTGTGCATAACGTACGGGGGGCACAAACGGAAATTATCCGAAAGATTTGAAATTTAACTAAGCTGACATTCGACTACCGTTCTGGAATAAAGGTTGAAGTTCATTAGATCTTAAGGGTAAAGAGCCAATTCTTGACCGAGAAAAGGAATTTTCGTCGTTTGGAAGTTTAATCCCTTTATATCTGTTGGCATAAACTAGCAATAGCATAGCACCAAGCAATTTAATTTTAAGTTTGTCTAAAGTTTCAGCTATGGACTTGATAGAGAAAGCTAAATCTTTCAGCTTATTGCAATTTTTCAACTTTCGCAAAATAAACTTTAATAGTAGCTAAACTTACCTAGTATAGCGCAAGAACATTACTTCTGTACTCGTTGCAGTGAAACTTATGAAATTATATTCCCGAATTAAGGGAACGCTGACGTCATTTGAACTCAATGACTTCGAGTTAAAATTTTGTGACAATAAATCGCTAGCATTTTACATGTGTTTCGTTATCGCATGTAGGCAGAAAGTCGGAGTGTATAATTCAATCATAAAAGAAGTCTCAATTTTCGGAGACTTTTCAAGTGCTATTATTAGAACACGTCATAATTAAGCAGCTTATTTTTAATTGTATTCGTTTATTTATTTACAGTTGGCTACATATCTATCGATTGATTTGTGAGCTTTGAGTTTATTTTCAGAAGATTGCTCGTGGTTAAATACAATGAAGTAATTGTCTAGTTTGCTTCTGAAACTTCATAGAGAGAGTGAGATACTAGGTGTTGATTGGATGAGTTCAATTTGTAAAGTAAGCGGGCGAGGGGCGGTGGCTGCTCGAAGATGTCTCTCTGTTGCAACCCATGCCAGAAGACATCAACAGCATACCCGTCTCGTATGTTGCCCTACTATTGTCTGTCCCATAAACAGTAAGTTTCAATTGAAAATTTAAGTTTAACGGATGAAAAGCCGGCGAACAGCTATCTGAAGAAGTGCGAATATTTATAGTATTCTATTCTGACGCTTCAATGAAGATAGCGGTGACCAGACAATAGACCGAAAATTAATCTCTATTCTCATTGGCTGAATTGAGGCGATATTTGCGAGCTGGCATAAAATTACCGCATCTGGCCATGCCTTAGCGGCTCGTGGGACTTGATATGAATCTATCACAACCGAACAAAATATCAACATGTTATACGCTGTATATATAATAAATGAGCGCTTAAATCTGATTAGCCAATACGAAACTTGAATAATTTATTTTCGATCGATTGTCCCAATTTTCGCTTTCGATGCGTTGTCCTATCACCGAAAAAAAGACTTATACGTCAGTTTCTTAACGCGCTAATTCCTTAGCTCTGGGCTAAAGTGGAATTAATTAATTTAAGACTGAATTGAAAAATATTAATTGTTATACATTTCTAATTTCTCTAAAGCAAAGTTAGAATCCTTGCGAGGCCTGTTAGAAGTTGGTCTCATTATTGTGACCGTTGCTGTCAGAATAATGAGATTTTCTGAGATTTTGGACCCATTTCTTGTTTTAACTCAGTTCAAATCAGTTATTGGATGAACGGTGACCTTGGTTGTTTTAATATGTCCACTTGATTTGTTAGCAATTCGCCAGAAGCTTTTTGGCTTTTATTAATTGCTCTCAAACGAAGTTTGTAGCAATTATATTGGTCCTGTCGTCTTTTTTGGCGGTTTTTTGGTTGACCAATGTTCGTCTGACCGATTTATATTTGAATATCCCTGCACAGGTCAGAAAAAAATGCAGTGTGATAAAACCCCTGTCCTTCCTCAATGCTGACTTCTGCCTTTGTTCTTTAGGTTTTAAATTCGGCATTCGTCATCTACATCAAACGGGTATTCTCTTCGGAGACATACACACCATTCAAACGCCAGCTTTTGCCGAAAGTGTAACTTCTGGAGACCTGAAATGGGTGAAGGAAGTGGGAGATACAGTTATGGTGGATGAAATGATAGCGGAAGTCGAGACAGATAAGACCTCTGTTCCAATAAATTCTCCCGTTAGTGGATCTTTGAAAGAGATTCTGGTGCAAGACGGGGAATCCGTCGAAGCTCATCAAGATATAGCTCAGGTGGAAGAGGGCGAGGTTGCAGCTGCTCCTGCTGAAGTTGCTCCAAAAGCATCAGAACCTGTATCAGAAACAAGTTCAAGTGAATCTGCAGCAAAAGCAGAAAAGATAGAACCACCAAAACAAGTGCCGCCAATGCCAAAGGCGCCCATATCATCAACACCAGTCGCAGACATCAAGCCTATTGAGGCCTCGAAACCAGGTGTAAACATGGTTGGAGGGTTTTCTCGAACGGAAACTAGAGTCAAAATGAACAGAATGCGGCTCAAGATTGCAAAGCGTCTTAAAGAAGCACAGAACACAGCTGCCATGTTGACTACATTTAACGAAATTGACATGTCCAATGCCATTGAACTGAGGAAGCAAAACAAAGACATGTTCTTAAAGAAACACGATTTGAAATTGACCTTCATGTCTGCTTTCCTCAAAGCCAGTGTTTATGCATTGAAAGACTCGCCAGCTGTCAATGCTGTCATTGATGACAATAGCAACGACATTGTCTATCGAGATTACATCGACATCAGTGTAGCCGTTTCCACCCCTAAGGGATTAGTTGTGCCTGTTCTCCGGAATTGTAACGAAATGAATTACGTTGAGATTGAACGAGGCCTGGCAACTCTGGCACAACGAGCTAGAAATAACGAATTAGCCATTGAAGACATGGATGGTGGAACCTTCACGATTAGTAACGGAGGAGTTTTTGGATCCCTTTTTGGAACCCCAATTTTGAACCCGCCTCAGTCAGCCATTTTGGGAATGCACGCAATTAACGAACGTCCTGTGGCCATTGATGGTAAAGTGGAGATTCGTCCTATGATGTTTGTGGCACTCACCTACGATCACAGACTTTTGGACGGAAGAGAAGCTGTTCTCTTCCTTCGTAAGATTAAGACCGCCGTCGAGGATCCACGAATGATGTTGCTTGACTTGTAAATAGGAAAGGGGTTCTTGAAGAGTTCAGGCTCAGATTTGTTTATTTCGCTGATATTTGAATAGCTCAATTACAAATTACTTAACATTCAGTTTGCCCGTTCGTTTGTCGCTATGTTAACATGCATAATCTAAACTGGCTCTAATTACACAATTATACTTACATTTATTAACTGTGAATTGAATGTCAGAGGCAAGTTCCTTTCTTGAAGTCACCGAGAGCTCGGTAGGGTACACAATTCACGCCATGTGTATCACTAGGGGTTCTTATTTTACAAGCCGTTTTATTCTATCTTCACTGAGCGCTGAATTATGTACTAAAATTTTTGATTTCTAGCAAAATTTTCATGACCCTAATAACTCTATATTGAACGGCAAAAGTAAGTTAGCATCCCATTGTTTTACAAAGTTTCAATTTTGAGACAATATTACTCCAACTTAAAATCAAATTCGAAAACAATTTTTGTCCCATTGACCCCCTACACAAGTCCTCTCGCTTACCTATGAAATTTAGATGAAACGCAACGTTCACTGACCAGGAATCCCAATGAAAAGTTGATGAGCTCCATTCGAGTCTCACATTAAAAAAAAAGTGTGGTATGTTTTCAGGTTTGTTCAAATATGGCTAAGTTTGTACTCGTGTTAAACATTAGAGACAAAAACAATTTTGAATAAATTGTGATTTTGTAACAACTTTCTTTTTACTTTGAAACTTGGGTGGAACTCATCAACTTCTCATTGGGATTCCTCGTGAGTGAACGTTGCATTTTATCTGAATTTTACAGGTAGTCGAGAGGACTAGTGTTTGATTTATAGACTAATTTGATTTTAAGTTGGAGTAATATTGCCTCAAAAAATGAATTTTTACTTCGTAAAACTAGGGTGAGGGGATGCTAACTTGCTTTTGCCGTTCAGTATATTTACAAAAATCCGCCTTGAATTGAAATATGTTTCAACAGAGTCCTAGCAAAAAGTTGGATTTTTAATTGCTTTCAAACGAAGTTTGTGGTAATAATATTAGGCCTGCGGTATTTTTGCTTGACTGATTTTGTCTGACCCATTTGACTTTTTGTTCCTCAAATAATCAGGTAGCGCCCGAAGAGAATTACGTTCTCTTAGAGCCCATCGGATTAAGCTTGATCTAGCCAGTAAACCGTTGATATTAGCTGGATAGTGACGAAGCCAACTGCTTGCTAGTCGTTTGAGAGCAATTCACCCGACTTCTGGCTGTAATGTTTGTATTACGGGATATATGCAAAGCATATTTTTGAAACAATTTACTCCTGGCTACTGTCGTCCCTAGACTTCACAAAAAAACACCCCTCAACGCGATAACAGCTAGCCGTTTAGAACAATTTAAAGCACTGGATTTTTTTTTTGCTTAATCGTTTTATTTGGTGTTAATTTAACTTTTCGAACGCAACTCGTAAAGATCATAATAACTGAGGGCAATAATTAGCTGAGTCGTTCTCTTAGAGCCTTACTAGTCTCTGCGTCAACGCTTCAACAAAAGAAACTTTTGAAGCGCCGTTATTTCGTTGTGTTGATGGTTTTGTTAGCTCCGGTCAACCGTTTTTCTGCCCCTGCTCTCTTGGTATGTGAAGCTTGCCTCTATTAGATTATACTAGCTTCGAAAAAATTCAGCTCCACGCCAGTCGCTTGAGATCATATTGTCCGGCTTCACCGTTTGTTGGTATCATAATTCTTTAGTTAGACTAGATGAACCTTCATGGAAACCACACGTAAGACCATATATGGTGCCTTCCAAGGGGTATGGGGGCGATTTTGTTGTTGTCTTTTGTCTCTTAGACCTTTAAATGGTTTTAGGTATAGTAAGATTTCTATGAATCGTCTGGTTAATTTTTCCAATATTTCTTTCTCAAGGAAATTTTTATGGCAGCCGTTTTCTTCAGCCAAAATTTGAATCTGTTCGGATTCTATACATATAAGTAGTTGTGCAGAAAAGCTCATTTGTAGATACAAAAGCTGAATAATTGGGTTTCCCGTAACGCCATTTCTCATCGAAACGTACCCATAATATCTCAGGGTCGACTAATTTTGAAACGACATCAATGTCGTTAATATAAGAGCAATGATTGGAGATGCATTTTTTATAATGTAAATGCGGTAGAAGTGAACAGTTTTTTGAGATGACTGAGAAGTATAATTCGAACGTATAAATTTGAGCTCTTTTATACTTCGAGAGCTTAAATTTATACTTCGAGAAGTATAAATTTAAGCTCTTTTTTGGTGCTTTTGCGAGGACTGTCATACTGGTAATTGTTAGTTCTATGGTGTTGCTACAGTCAACTTAAGAGCTATAATCAGTCAGCATGTACTGATTATAGCAAGTTATGGTTCTTCTGTTTCTCTTCCTTTTTAGGCTATCGGCGATGCTTTTTTTGCAAAAGTTTTCTATATTCGTACTATTTGCATTTTTTTTTAAATTGCTGAATATGGAAAATATCTGTTTTCGACAATTTTTGGTCATAAATTTGTTTTAATTTTTTTTCCAAAATGCAGAAAAAAAGTGCTGAAAAAGTGGAAATGTTGCTAGCTATGCGGTCAAATTATCTGAAGAAATCAGATCTTTGCTACGAAATGGTATTTGAGAAATACAAACATATCAACTGATGGTGTAAAAAATGTCACGTTTTGTTACACGAATTGTTGCATTTGATTTGATAAACGTTTTTTAAGATGTCGCCAGAATTAATTAATGCTGTTTCTTTCTGCCTCTTATTTTTTTGTCTATTCTGTCGACAGAACATTATTATTTACATTTTAAAGATAAAACCAAACCGAAGCTCGAAAAATAAATATCATGTGAACTTTTTTCATGCTCTCTTAGCTTTGTCATTCTGTATTCGAGATGAAGAATAGCTGGTTATAAATTTGTCTTTTTTGGTCTGAAGACAACTATTTAAAATCAAATCTGTCCGAAAAACGTTGTGATCAAGAAAAGTAAATTTTACAGCTATTTTTGACTCGCGTAATTTTGTCATGTTATATTCTTGATGCCAAATAAATTTTTGGTATTTGCTCTTTATAAATTTGTAGCTATTAATTGTGGTCAAAAAGCCATGATTGATGTTAGAGATTTACTTAATACAGTGGTAGAAAGTTAAAATTTGAGACGCTCAGCCTAACATTGGCAAACGGACTCTACCATTATTAGAACGCATGTGTTCCTCGTGGACAACTTTTTTTCGTTGATAGAAGTCAAAGAATGACACAGGGAAGCGAAGAATACTCTATATGCTGTACATAAAAATCAGATCTATTGCCCCCCCCCCCCCCCCAGCGTAAAAATTATATGCCCACTCAGCTGGGTGCCGCAATTGAATAGATCTTAAAACGCAATGCAATTTCTGATTAGTTAAATTCACTTGTAGTGCTACTAACGGGCATAGTGCTTGAAGGATTTTTCGAAATAGTGAACGTTATTTTGTTTGTTTTTTAATAGCGGCACAGCGATAGCTGGGGCTATTATTGGCCTTCTCTTGGTTTTTTTACAATTCAAAGAATTTGAATTGTATTGGGGCGCTGTCTTTTTTTACGACTCGAAGAGGAGTATTGGAGAAGTCCTTTTTTTAAATCAATTTTATTGGAGTGATTTTTGAAGCGGGAAATGAAACACGTGAAAAAATTTGGAGTGATTTTGGCGCTGAACAAAAGTTAAGAGCGGAGCGAAAAAAATCATACCGCTGTTTTTGAGAGAGCGAGAAATTGATGTGAAAAAATTTTCTAAGCGAGCGAAATTTTTTTGTTCACGTGCGGCATTTAAAAGCAGTTTTTTTCATTTTTTGGTTAAGAGGTTTTGTTTTAATTTTAGGCTGGTTTCGGTAGGGGTTTGAAGGTTTTTGGAAATTCATATAAATTTTATGATAATTCGGAGGTTTTTAATGTATTTTGCTAATTTTCGGGCTAATTTTTGCGTTTTTTTACGATTATTTTGTTTTACTGGCTCAAATGGGTATTGAAGAAACCTCTTCTACTTGAGCAATTTTATGATAATAATTGGTTAGAGTTTTGTAGATAAGAATCATTTTTTGTTGAGAAATGACAAAAAATGGCGAAAATTGGAACTATTTTTCCTAATTTTTTGCAGTTTTTCTTTTTTTTCTATTTTTAGCTAAGTTTCTTTGCCTATTATGACTTACCTATTGTTTTGCGAGAATCTGGATACCCTATTGGCTGAAGGGAATTTTTCTTTGGATTTATATGTTCTTGAAATATTAAAAAAATTAGTAACTTTTTTCAGTGAAAGTTGTTTTTGAGAGCTTTTTTCATAATTTTAGCCTAAAGTATTCAAAATTCACATAAGTTATTTTTGGCAGAGATAGTTTTTTCGGGATCTCAATTTATAACAAAATTTGATCAGATTTTTTATCATATTTTAACAGATTTGATTTTATTGTTTTTACTTTTTTGTTTCAAGATAATCATAAATTAGTGAAGGCACGTTTTGTTTGATGAGTAGTTGGTTGGCGTTTAAATGGATTTTCACTTCGAGTCGTTTCCGGAATTCTTCAATGTTTTTAAGATGTGTTCACACATTTTTCAATGACTTTGATCGTTCAAAACGGGATAAACAGGTAAAGCCCAGCGGGCATAAAGTTTCATTAGATGCCCGAAGTGGTCTTTAGTTGTCCTCAAGTGCTAATAGTGGTGCAGCTGCTGAGATGGCCTTAACTTAAGGTTGAAATGTCATTTTTAGGAGTTTTTGGGCTCAAAATGGTGCAATTTTTCATGTTTTTTTGTGATTTTTTTTAGTTTTTTTGTTTGATTAGTTTTAGGTTGAAGTTTTTAAAAAATGATTAAGGTCTTTTGCGTCATAAAATTGCTTTTTATGAGCTATAAGTTTTGGTACTACAAACACAAACACGCGAAAGGATACTAATTTTTGCTATTTTTTTCAAGTTTTTTGAAAATTTTTGTCATTTTTTGAGTCTTTTAGCCCTAGTTGCCAAGAAATCTCCTCTAGAGTTTGATAAAGGTTTTGAAGATAGATTCCTGCATAGTTTCTAGTGGTAATGGAATGGTTTTGAACTTTGTGCCATCATGAATTTTAGCATTTTTTGACAAACCTTGCAATTTCATATTTTTTGACATTTTTTGTCATTATTGAAGTTGTTTGAGTACCAGGGGTCAGAAAACCTCATTAGGGGTTGGATAATAAGTTACTGAAAATTTTTTAGTTGCCATGGAATAGTTTTCAACTTTTGAATATCACAAGTTTCACCAATTTTTTTTTGACAAAATCGCATTTCAGGTTTTTGGAAATTTTTGTCATTTTTTTTCAGTTTTTCCGGCTTCAAGGACCAGGCAGTCTCCTTTAAGTTTTGTTAATAGGGCACTTCAGAAATTCTAGTAACAATGGAAGGGTTTATAACATTTTAATGTATCGAATTTTAGCATTTTTTAAGGTTTCCTAAAATTTTTGTCAGTTTTCGATATTGGTCCATTCTGAAGTGCGAGAAAACGTATTCCACGTTCTGATAAAAATGTTAGTGCATGGTTTTTAGTTTCAATGGATTTGTTTTCAACAATTTAACATTTCGACTTTTGGAAGTTTTTTGATAAAATTTTTTAATTTTTTCGAGTTTTTTCAAAAGATTTTTTTAACTTAGTCTTGTCTCAGTAGACAGGTAACCTCATCCAGTGTTTGATAGTATGTTAATAAATAGTTGCTTTGGGCAATTGAATGGCTTTCAACATTTTAATAGAACGAATTTCTATTTTTTGAAGTTTAAAATTTTTTCTAAAAATTATTGCCTATCGATCTATGAGCCAATGAGTTATTTGAAGCTTGGAATTGGTTTACTAGGTAGCCTCTAGAGACACAGAATTGAATCTGAAGATATTTATATCACGTTTTTCAGCAACATTTTCTGATAATTTGCAATTGATTTCTTTTCTTAAATTTTTTGGTCATTTTCGAGTCAATCGATCTTCAAGGGCCAATGAATATTTTTCAGGTCTTGCAGATATAATACTGGACCGATTTCAGAAAGAAAAATTGATTTTGGACATATTTTTGAAATAGGTATTTTTAAAGGGAAAAAATTTTGCCTTAGGTTTAAAAGCTTTGAGTTTTAGCAATGAGTATATTTTGTTTAGTTTTGATTCTTTTAGTTTCTCAAATTTTTGATGATTTTGTTTGTGTTCTGGCTGGCATTCTTCAATTGATCTGCTGATCAGGTAGAGTACGTCTGAGTTTTTCATTCAATTCTTTGAATTGTATTTCAGGACTTGTCCTGTTATGTTTTTTTTATTTCGTCGTCATGATTTTTGTTACGACCATATGACGTCACAGCCACTTTTTGTTCATTCGTTCATGCAATTTCAACTGAATTGGATGTGTGACGTTATTTTTCGCTCTTAGTGGAGCGAGTTTATTTGTTCATGCGCGTGATTAAGTTTTTGATCACACTTGACTTACCTCACTCTCAAAAATGACTTCCTCACTTTGAAATTGACTTTTATTTACTTTAATTCAAAGAGATAAGGTCAAATAGGCTCGTGTCACTCTAAATGAAAGTTATTTGAGAGCAGCTAATAGAGGCAGCAAAAGCTTATACAGATTTTTAATTAAAATATAACGTATCAGGCTTCAATGAAACGACGATTTTTTTGGTCTGTCTTACTGTTTTTTTATACTGCCGATCTACGAATCTATTGCGGCTATTTTCTGGCAATCTGCCAGCTATGTACCGATATAGCTAAACAATCAAGCATCGTTTATGTACCCGAAACAGCATCACTCTTATTGTATGCCTCATTTGGTCCAATATTACCGCTCAAATAATTAGGGTGCTATCTTTTTTCACGTGCGAACTTTCTTGTTTTGAATATATATACACATGTTGCTTGACTTGAAAAAGAATCACGCAATCAAATTTTTCTTATCTTTCGGAGACGTTTCATCATGTTGCAAAGTGTTTAAGCGTACAGATGGTGAAGTTTGAATCGATATTTGAAAAGAATATATGCGATGAGCTAAGACAGCAATAATATTATTTGTAATAATTAAAAGGTAATATTTCTCATTTAATTAAAAGAAAGTAGCATATTAGTGCCTACAAGTGAACCATGTTTTTTAAATGTATTTTTTGACAGATCTTTTTCGGTGTATTCGAATCACTATTTTAGTTACTTCCATGATATTATTTATCCGGTATCATTGCTTATTTGTGATAGCCAAGAGTTAAGACTATATAAGGTTTTCTACGACCACAGTGAAATTATGCTGAGGAGGAAATTTAATGAAGCTTCAGTGAAATGATTTAGAGTGTAATAAAGCTCTAAACGCACGCCTGTGTGTTTGAAAATATCAGCTTTCTGCTGTGCTAGAGTTCCTCATGTACAATGCCAGATTTTAAATTTGCCTAATTTGCGTTTTAATCTAGATTACTTGATTCTGCTAAAGCCGCTGCTAAATTCTGCTTCAAACTAGGATCGTTATGCGGTTCTCGACAAATGCTATCACTTTTCTCTACCATTGTATAGCTAGGTGTTGAATTTGTGGAAAAGGTGTTCGTTCTCTCCAAAATTTATTCAAGAAATTTCTGCTGATTTTTTGGTGTGCTTTTTGTATGTCATATTTGTAGATTGTAATCTCCGCCGTCCAGACAACTAACTTGATAACTTGACAATTTTCAGGATCATTTTGGTCGAAAATGTCAGCTTAGAAGTTTTCTTTGAATTGCAGCGTTTAGATGTGACCCAATGAATTTTTTCCCTGTGCGCAAGAAATTCGGATTGTCTCAGTAATAGTACAGTAGAGAACTAGTTATAAATGTACGAATTGATTAGTCGTCCGGGCAAAGTTGAGACGAGGTGAGTCCGACACTAAAAAATACCGCATTGAAATTAATTTTTAAATTGTTTTGGCAATCTATCTATTCCAATTAACAAAACTCAAACCAGAACTATTCAAAGCAAGAATTTCAAAGAGACTCAACTCGGAACACCAAAATGTCTACTTTAATCATTACTTTAATCAATGGAGGCGATCCGAAGGTTAATTAACTTGAAATCGGCCAAAAGGTGTTATCAGGAAATGAGCATTCTCATAAGTACAGAGTTTTTGACGAAGTTTATTTTATTTACATTAACATAAGAATCCCAAAATTGTCTCTCAAGTTCCATATTAAGTGTCTTTTAAGAAATTGTTTGCTCTAATTTCCGAGTTAAATCGTGTGCTCTATTGTTTGAAGCCTCTTTATCCCAGACTTTTCTAGCGCACGAATTAAAGTTTTTTTTCGGTGATAATTTTACGTTGACCAGTACCACCCATTAACGTTATACTCACCAGTCGCGCCAGTTTCTTTCATTTTCATTAATTATCATAATTGACTTACTCATTTATAATAATTACTTCTTCACTCATTGAGATTTTACAGCATGTAATTTTTCGCTAAGCCGACTGTATAACCGATTTTTTCGAAAAAGTAACTTTGTCAACCTGAGTATCTTGTCAAACTTTTCTGATTTTAATTTTGTCTGGACAAAAACGGCTGTGAGTATTTTAAATGCTAGAAAAGTTTTTTCATGTTGTCTATTCTGTTAACATTGTGCATTTTTCTGGCCGATTTGAATTTCAAGTTAAAGTTTCGCCCTGAGTTGTGATATTTCCTGGGTGGTTATGATGTCAATCGCTCTATGTGAGCAAAATTCATCATCAGGCGCGAATTTAAGATGTGTTCTTAACTGGATTGGGATGAGGTGAAGGTTTATTTAAGTATAATAATAAATAATAAATTTGTTTTCAGTACCAAATATTCAAACTTCGAATAATTGAACCAAATAAGAGTATAAAGCGTCGTACTGAACGAATGCTAGGAGGCAATTTGCCTTTTTCAGCACCGTTACAAAGCTAATCAATACTAGATTATATGTTCGAAATCCATTTAGTTACTTATACTGAGACCATTCAAGAGGAACAGGAAAAGGGGGGTTCAATAAGCCAATTTTACGCACCAACTGTCTAATTGTTTTTAACTTAAAAAAGTTTTTTTTAAAAAAAAACACTTTCTTTGCTATCGAGCATAATACCAATACAAGTTTCCAGAAAAATCGGAATGGATTAGGCAATTGTCCATAAAGGAGTGTAGCAGTGTTTTCGAATTCTTTTCTTTGCAGATTCTCAGACTTTTTATTATATCAAAGTCAAGAGTGGATAGGCTATTGTAGAGTATTCTCAATCGAACTGAGAATAGTTTTCGTTTCTTGCGTGTTAATTTTTCTATGAGAGGTATTGTTTTGACTCTCCGTTCAGTGTAGAATGATCGATCTGTCGATTTCCTCGTCAGTTATAAACGAGTTAACAGGATCTTCTCTTCTGATTACTTTTGATAAAAGTTTCAGAATTTTGTACACGTGTAGCTCAAATTTTGATCAACTTTTGTTTTTTGATCTACAACTACGAACTTCTTTATGTTCTGGAAAATCAAAAACTATTCTGATTAGGAAGTTTTGTTGATTTTGTAGTCTTTCAAGAACATGTTTGTTTGCCGTGCCATATATTAGAACTCCGTACTGATACTTTAGTTGATTGTATTGTTTATAAATTTTCAGAAGTAATTCTCTTTGCAGATATTTCCTGTTTGATATAAAATCGAAATGTATTGGTTACATTTCATTTGAACATAGTCTATGTGCTCTTCAAATGTGAGTTTATTGTCAATTTTAACACCTAAATATTTAACACATTTGCTTTCCTCTACTTCTTCCCCTTTCCAAATAAGTTTTTTGTCTGATAAATTGTTGGGTCCTAGCAGAAGTAGTTTTTTTAATATTTGGTGTCAGTTTGTTGCTCTCTGGACAGCTGGAAATCAATTTCAGATCATTTGTATGTTCAGTTTGCTTATATTTGCCAAATATGTTTGTGTCATCTGCGTATAACAGAATATTATTGTGCTTTAGTATGTCTACGATGTCGTTTATATATATATATATATATATATACATATATATTATATATATATATATATATATATATATATATATATATATATATTAGAAACAGAATTGGTCCTAATACTGATTCTTGAGGGAATCCGTACTCAATTTCTTTAGTTGAGGAAGATTCTCCTTTATATCGAACGAATTGTTTGCGATCTTTAGGAAAAGACTCGAGTAACTCTCCGATTTTGCCTCTCAAACCATATTTGGAACTTTTGTCTGACAATATGCTGTCGTGAGCAGTATCAAATGCTTTTGAAGGGCCAAGCAAGGTACAATGAGCCAGAACGTTTTTCTCCCGCAATCTGTGAATGTTTTCCGGCATTTCTGTTAAGGCATCGACCGTCGATCTCTTACTCAGGAAACCAAATTGTTTTCTGGAGAGAACTTAGTTTTTCCGCAGAAATGACATCAGTCTTCGTTTAATTTTTTCAAAAATTTTACCAAAGTGCTACTAAAGAAATTGGTCTATAATTGTTGGGCTCATTTGGATCTCCATCCTTGAAAACTGGCACAACTATTGAAACTTTTAAGCTTTCGCGATAATGTGATTCATCTATGATTTTGGTTTTAAATATCTGTGAGGTATTCACTAATGACTGGATTAATTGTTTTTAGAAGATGGTTTGTTAAACCCATATCATCGGAACTCTTTTTCCCAACAAGTTGCTTTATTTTGAACTTCACTTCGTCGTTTTGGACCGGCTTTAAAACAAAAGAATCAACAACCCGATTAATCATTCCCATTATATGGTTTCTCAATTTTCTTTGCAAGTGAGGGTCCAATATTTACAAAGAAATTATTGAGTGTTTCGGAGTTAATTCTGTTTGTGATTTCGAATTTTTCTTTTTGTATTCGGATGGCAAATTTGATTCAGATACCTATAAAAACTTTTGCCGTTGAAATCTTTTTGTTTATCAGAAATTTTTTTGTAGTTCTTGTTGGCGTTTCTTACTAGTGTTTTTGTTTTGTTGTTCTGTAAGTTGTATTGTTTTTTCTTACTTCTTGAGACTTGGACTGCAAAAAATAATTCCAAAGACGTTGTTTCTTGGAACAAGCTTTTTAAACTTTGTTGGTAATCCAGTTTTGTCTTTTTGTTTTTGATGATTTGTTTTTGGAGTTAAAATCCAGATTTTTTTTATTTTCTCCAGATTGCGAGTTCCTTCCTCCGCTGTGCATAACTGAAAAAATCATCTTTTGACTTGAGTTTATTGACAGTTCAACATTTAACTCCAGAACGTTAGTAAACCTGTTGAGAGCATTCCAGTTTCTCTGTTTTTCTTGTTCATCTTCTATGGTGTTGTTTTGATTATCGTTAAGATTACTTTCAAATAAACTCCATAATGGTCTGACACCTTTGTTTTCAGAACCTCTGTTTCACATTCAAAATTTTAGAAAACATCTAGAGTTGAGTTGCTTTGTTCGTTGTGTGCTTGTTTTCCCTTGTTTTTAGGTAATGGTTCAGGGAGCGCATTCCCCTCAGAAAAATATCTGTTTTTTATCATTTTTCGAGAAATCTATATTTAAGTCCCCGCATAAAATGTGGTTGTTTTTTGGTCCCATGACGAAAAGATGTTCCAAAAGAAAATTTTTGAATGTTAATGTATGCGTTTGTGGAGCCTTGTACACAATCGTTAATACAAAACTGATTTTTTGTAACGCAATTTGCCGTTAAAACTTGTATTTCATTGCTTGCAGAGGTCTTTTTTGTTGTTAATTGATATATTTGCTCGCGAGCAGAGCTACTCCTCCGCCCCTTTTTTAGGTCGGTTGCACGTAACAATATTTTGTAAATTTTTGTTGCTGAACAATTGGTTGTTTGAGTAATCTTTCAACCAGGTCTCTGTTAGTGCCAGCAAAGGTGGCATTATTCAGTTGGCCTCAAAAGTTGCAACAAGTTTATCGTAGTTTGCACCCAATGATCTTGTGCTCTGCAAGAACAGCAGCATGGCTAAAGCTCCTATTAAGCGCTCTGATGGCATGGTTTGTTTTTTTGAGAAATTCTTCCTAAAAGATTTTGTTATTGTTTTGATTGCCTGATTACTTTTTTTTGTACTAAAGTTGGGCTTTCTTGGCGTACGGTCGCAGATTGCCCACTTATTAACTTTTTTTAACAGAGAAAAATTTTAATTAAGTTATGGTTTAAACAACAAAAAATTTTTATGAAAATAGCTTGTTGTTTATTCAGCGTACGGTCGCCGAAAACGTGTAAATTACCTAATTATAGAACTAAAAATTGAATGAAAGCTTCAAGTTCTCAACAGTTTTTTTCTTTACTAGTGTGAGCGGACAGTCGCTTGCACTAGAGAAAAAAACCATTGTAGTTTACGATTGGTATCTAGTGATTCCTTAATGTTGGCGGACGGTCGCCTGAAATCTTTTTGGTTATTTTTGATCAATCATGAATTTTAAAGAATTTTAATGAGTTTTTAATTTTGTTTTTGAATTTTTCTCATGATTTCGTTGATTTAAGTGATCTAACTTGTTTGTCTGACCAATTCAGAGATCATTTAAAGCTTGGCAGATCAATATCCCAGATCGTTTCTTTTTTGCACCCCTCCTTCCCGCGCTATTTTAGTGAGTTCCTATTAATTGAGCGTGGGTTGAGATTATTTGAACTAATCAAGAGGACGACTTATATTAAAGCACGTTTAGCAGGGGGTGTATTGGCAATACGTACTGGCAATGAGGTTTGTGGGTATCATTACAACATGAAGTTAGTAGTAGTCACATCCCGGGTCACCACTTCTGAGTAGTCATACAAGGATCATATATGGTATCATACAAATCATAACGTATTTCCTAGTACGATCCTTGAATGACTATTAGGAAATCATACATGACTACTAGGAAATCATATATGAACATTGTATGACTACAAAGAAATCATATATTATCCTCGTATGAATACCAAGAATCATACATCTATTTTTCATAAACTTTTAAACCATTTATATCTTTTAAAAATTTCATTCGGCAAGGACTGACTTATGTGATTCCCCGGCATCTTTTTGTGATCCGCCAAAAGACCCAAACGTACAATATAATTCGCAAAGTTGGGCACGCAATTAATGAGTAAGTCCATATACATAAATAAATTTCTGATATTCTCTGAAGCCAGCTTATACCTATAAATGCTCATTTATAAAAAAAAATACTTGGAAAAATTTTCGCAGATAACCTCAAATTCGTTTTCTGAATGTATTTAAGTTGGAAAGTTATTCTTTTCGCGCACACAAAGAATCAAATGTGGAATTCAAATGCGATATAATAATTTATTATGTCCTCTGACTACATTATACGGGAATTTGTGAAACCAATCAATGTTTTATGTGTCATATATGACCTTGTATGATTTCCAGGAAATTTTCAACATCAAAAGAAAATGACAGATATACAGTTTTTTGGCTTTGAATTTTTTTGTATGATCCCTGTATGATTTCTAGGAAATTATATATTATCCTTGTATGACTACTAAGAAATCATACAAATCATATATGACCTTGTATGAATACTAGGAATCATATATGACCTAGTATGACCACTAAGAATTGTGTATGATGAGCAACCCGGGATTTGAGATAAATTTGTCCGATATCAGTCTGTTTTTCACCTTAGTGATCATTAATCTATTCTGTTTCCCCCCCCCCCCCCCCAGTGCTTTTAACCCCCCCCCCCCCCTCCAGTTACAAATCATATGTTGTTATATAGCACGTTACCATGTAAAAAATAGCACGTGCGCCTGGGGGGGGGGCGTAAAAACATAAGCGCACTAAGGTGGGGGTGGGGGGGTTGCAAACAGAATAGATCCCATAAAACTTAAGCGCACCCAGATGCCCGTGCATTATTTATTCTTGGTAACGCGCTATATAAGAACACAGTTTTTATCCGGGGGTCCCGGTCCTAGACAGCACGGGAGGCAGAATAAAATCCAATGACAGTCAATAATGACCGTATACTGATAATTGTACAGAATAGCTCCGAGAACTGCTGTTTGTTTTCCCTTATTTGAGAAAAACTCCGACTTTGAAATGAAATAAGCCCTGGTTATCTATATTTTTTCCTATTCTTTTCCGTCACTATACTAGAGCGCAATGCTATAGAGTTCCTTTTGTCTGTACCAATGGTCAAATCGTATAAAATAAATGACCACTTTGCATAAATAACTGGTTGCCATGGCACTACTTTTGTTCACTCTCCTCATTTTTTTCAGACGCTTTCTGAAATAATTAAGGAGAAATGTCCCACGTCTAATTTTCCACTGCGAAAGCAAAATTGCCGCTTTTGTTATACCGCATGCTCAAAAAATACCTGTCGTGTGTGTCAGAAAATTTGCATATTCCGGTCGGCGGCCCTTGGGGAAAGGGAAAAGGCAAAGTCAATAAAAATAAGCACATATTGCGGGCATTGGCGATAAAAGTGGAAAAGCTCAGTGTCGTGGTAGTAATAGTGGTGTGTCTGCCTAATTTTGTTCAAAACTGGGCAAAATTATGAAGTTGAGCTACGCACTTTGCTTGATGTAGTTAAATCAGGAAGGCATGTGATCAAAATTGCTCTTCTGTCACTAATTTGCGCTTTGTTTGTTCCTTGATTATGATGCTGAAGAAAATCTGTCTTCTAAATTAGAATGATATGCTCTTTCCTGTCTTTTATACTAATTTTCACCAGTTCCTTAAAAATGGGAAAAATAGTTGAACATGGTTTAGTTCAGGCATCTAATCAGACACAAGGTGGCACAAGATAATATGAGCAGCTATAGGTTATAAATTCGCTGGAGCATGAAAAACTTGGTCTGAAAAGACGATATAGGCAACTGTAATGAACTGTTCAAGATTTCTTTTGTAAAAATTAACAGAGATCATAATGAACGAAGAATACATTTTGATACTGCTGTAAATACCCCCCCCCCCCCATTTTCTCAGCAATGCAAACGCCATCACCTACTTTTTGGTAGAGCGGTTCAAATTGAAAGGAATCGATATCATGTGCATAAATATAAACAGTAATTCGTGAATCGCAATAGAAAACTGGACTTATGGAACCTGACAAATTGCTTAGTTTTGAAAGCCAAATTAAATTACGATTAGAAAATCTGTTTGAGAATCAACTATTGACAGCCGCTTTGTTGCATAGTCGTATAAAAAAGGGTCAATTAAGAGAAAGCCGCTCCCCTAAAAGGGCAGTCGGTCAACTCGGGGGCAGCAAGTCTACTCCTATGTGTATTTATAAATTCTGACAGTAGTCAAAAATTGAAGCATCAGATGCAAAAGATAAAGAAAATAAAGCATATAGTCGTTTATGTAATTTCGTGTTTGGCTTTACTCTCGAAATCTTAGCATTTTTTGTTGCTGTTGCTACTATTATAAACGTTATCGAGTGAAGTAGTATCCCTAGATTTTGACTTGACAGTTAAATGGCTCAAGAGTGTTGTTTCAAAACAAATCTAGAATTTTTGTGGCTGAATGAGCCGCTTGTTTTGGTACCCTTGAGTAGAAGATATTTCATTTTTTCAAGTCGGTTGTTTTCGCGCCTGAACATTTTTTGTGTTATAAATAAAGGTTACAATAAAATTTTAACATCTTGGCAAAACGAGCTCTCTACATAGTTTGTTTTGAGCTTGCATTTTCAAATTGATGTCTTCAAAAACCTCAATTAATGTTTTGAGGTGGTTTGAAATTTCCCTTTAGCTTTTCATTTTTTTTGCGTTTTGCTTAATGCAATTAGCGGTTTACATTCTATATTTTTGGTTGATTTATAAGTGAGGAATTTTCTGGTGGTACATGCATAATGTAATAAGGAAAACTGCTAGTCTTTGAGGTTTTTAAGCCTCAATCTTTTTACATGGAAGGGGATTTGCTTTTTAGAAATGGATGACGATTCAGTTCTTCCTAGAACGTTGCCCAGTTTCACGATAGACGGGCAAAGTGTGTGCGTAGGACTATCCTCATCTGAAGAGAGTCCGCTTTTCAACAACAGAAGCATGCGTCAGATCATATCACAGTTTGCTAATATTTACTCCTTACGATGTACAGTCACAAATGCGACAAAAGAGAACTCTCTTAAATTTAGTCAAAGGTACAGAAGTGTTATTCAGTCAATTATTGTTCAATTGAACTCGGAGTCGCGTGAGAGTAAATTGGACGAGGGTGGAAATGGATTAGAAATGATGACGTCAGATGAAGAACTGATTGGTCAGTTATCAGTGGTGGATCTGGTGTGGTCGCTTTCGGAGGCATTGTTCTTCACAAAGGAATTGGACCTGTTTCTGTTTTCCGCTGGTTTAATTGCAGTTCATTAATTTCTCAGACGAAGTTCGTAGCAATTATGTTAGTTCGTCTGGTCTTTCGTACTTACTACCGACTTTTCTTCTGATTGGTGTTTATAGCTGCAAAGCTGTAAGCTGAGCGGAGTTATATTGCGGTGATCTTGGTTTTTTACAATTCAAAGAATTTGAATGTATTGGGGCGCTGTATTTTTTTAACATATGTTCACTTTTCATAATTTTTGACGTCAAATTGTAGTGATTTTGGTCACGCCAAAACAGGAAGTGGAGCGAAAAAGCGAGTGGTTTTGCGGCGTGAAAGTTTGTCACTCTAATTTTGAAGTAGAGTGAGAAAACTGTTTGCACCAAAATTCGCTTTCTCGCTAGTGGTTTTTCTTCACATTCGGCAATTCCACTTTGATTTTTACTACTGTTTTTTTTTCAATTTTTTGAATCGGATTTTTTCTAAATGGTTTTTCCAATCCATTCATAGTGCATATTAGGCCTAGTTTTTTGTTTGGACCAAATTTCTCTTTCTCCCTAGTGGATTTTTGTTTACATGCGGCATTTTGACATTGATTTTCAGTTTTTTAATTTTCTTGATCTGATTTTTTTTGGAATTGGTTTTCCCAATTCATTCATAGTCCGTTCTAGGTCTAGTTTTTGTTTAGTCAATGAAAATTTTTTGAATTGTACGTCAGGACTTGTCCTGCTATGTTTCGTCGTCTGACGTTCTTTTTCGTTTTACATTTGTTCACACAGCAAAGCTGAAAAAGTCAAATTTTCTGAATGACTTCTTCCTCTCACCAGCGGCATTTGTGCACGTGACGTCGTCATTTCTCACTATCTCTAGCAAAAGTTTTTAGCTCTGTTGCGTGATTTGATTTTGATCATACGTGACGTACCTCACTCAATAAAATGACTTTTGCACTTTAAAACTTAAGTTTAATTTGAACTAGTTTAAGGTCAAAGTATCTCATATGTGTAATTCATAGTATCTCATATGTGAATTTTAACAAACATTAATTTATGGCTGAATGCTTTTTACATAGATTTTGAGCGGCGTCGACAACTTTTTCAACATATATCTGTACCTGTTTCTATCTCCATTATACGGCACGCAAGTCTGTTCTTTCGCAGTTATTCCGACAATCTGCCGGGTATGTTCATCGGGCTATTTTTGTGCTCAAAATCGGGATATACACGTAAAGCTAGGATGTCATAAAGTTGCTGAGCACTTCTGTTCGAGCGTTATTGGTCTCTGAGCCATTTGCCAAAACTTCATCGCCGGAGTTTGACCCCATCCTACTTAACTTAACCTAACCCCACAACTTATCACCCCCATTTCGTGTACCCCTGCCACTTTACCCCCTTTCCACCTCATTCCACCTGTATCACCGCACGCTCGCCACCACCTTTGTTGCGTCTTTGTTCATTCTGTCTGTTTTTTACTTCTTTCAGAAAATTGGGCTGAAAAGTTCAATTGAACTGTCTGTACAGCCCCTCGCGATAATTTTTTCGCCCAGTTTCCTTTTTTAAGGTGGGGAGCTTTACCTAGAGGCCATTGATTCTGAATAAATTTGCAACATCTATTAGTAGCACAGTTTTTGTTACCACCCTCAATTGTGGGGTTTTTGTTACCACCCTCAATTGTTACCACCCATAAAGCTTTTAAATTCGAGCTATTAGTCTTTTTTTTACAGATCATGAGAAGCTGTATTTTTCATGACTCGAATGGTGTAAATTTTAAAGCAATAAATGAAGTGAGTTAAAAAAAATTGTAGCAGTGTGACTGCTGATCAAAATTGGAGAGAGCAACGAGAATAAGGTTGTTGTTCATATCCCTCTTTTTGAGAGAGCAAAAATTGATGTGTGAAAAAATTTTTCTGGTTTTATTTTTCAAGTTCTCAGTTTTCAGCGACTTTTTTTCCAGCTATATTAAAAATCGGTTCTCATTGGGTTTTCAAGTTTTCTTGGTTATTAATCTGAGTTGGAGGCTGGTTTAATTACGTGCAGATCTTCAATTTTTCTACAAATTTAAGCTATTATAGCTTTGCTGTGTGAGTATCTCAATATACGAAAAGTTTTTGTTTTTATGCGCACTTCTATTACTTAACAAAATAATTAATTTTTCTATTTCTTTGTTTTTACTTCAGTTTTTCGGGGACTATATGTGTAATAATGTTTGGTTGTTTTGGCAGAGACTACTCTTCAATTAGTTTCCCGAATTCTTATCTGTTTTTCAAAGAACTTTTCTTATGTTCCTGAGTTTTGAAGACAGTCATTTTGGTCATGCCGAAGCAGGAAGTTGGGGGTGAAAAAGCGAGTGCTTTTACAGCGTCAAATTTATTTATTTAGTTTTCAAGTAGACTGAGAAAGCTGTTTGAACAAAAATTAGCTTTCTTGATTGTGATTTTTGTTCGTGCGATAATTTGACTTCTGGTTTTATTGTTTTTTTTGGACTTCGGTAGGCTTCTGCGATTCAATTCTTATTGATTTCCAGGTCATTTAGAATTTTGTTTTTGGATGAAATTTTTCGAATTGTTGTTCAGGACTTGTCCTGCCTGATTTTTGTTTTGCTGTCATGATTTTTGTTACGACCATATGCTGACCATATGATTTTTGCTTGTGCAATTTTGACTGGAGCGTATTTTGTTTATTTGCGTGGTTAGGTTTTTGCTCACACCTGACTTACCTCACTCTCAAAAGTGACATTCTTTTTTTCAAATTGAATTTTCCTTTCACTAACTCAATCAGATAAGGTCAACTGTGTTTTTGTCACTCTAATTTAGAGCTATTTGAGAGCAGCTAATAGAAGCAGCCATAAGTTATACATTTTAATCAAAATAAAACATCTGGGATCTATTCTGTTTTGGCCCGTGTTTTTTATGCCCCCCGCCGTTACAAATTATGTTATATAGCACGTTTCCATGTAAGAAAAAGCATGTGCTCCCGGGGGGAGTAAAAACAGAATAGATCCAACATCTGAATGATTAATAAAAAGAAATTTCTTTTTCTTTGGGTCTTTATTATCTTTTTGGAGACTACAAAAATACGAAGCTATCGCAGCTATTTTCTGGAAATTCGCTGCTATCTTGTATTGCTCTTCATGAATCAACCGCCGTATAATTTATTTCAATCTTTTCGTATTTCTATAGATTTTGAGTGGTTTCCATTAATTTTGCAGATTTTACAACACAATGATTGAGATTTGTCTAAATTTTAAGAAGTTTCAACAAAAAGTTGTCTCACTGAGAGTTCTTCAGCTCACGGAATAAAATGTTGTTTCTCCTTATTTGTATTTTCTTGCATTTTAAGTTTGGCCCAGTAACTGGTTCCTTTGAAAAGATCAAATATTGATATTTCACTTGTGTTTTTCAATGCTGGAGTGACAAATTGTTAAAGTGCTTAAAAATCCAGCATCGAAAGGAAATTCATCGCAGTAATGTGTGCTTTGATCCAGATTTTTAATGGAGGAAAGTTGTCAAAAGAAAACTGACTAAATTCGATCTATTTGAACAAATTTAAAAAGTGGTTGGGATTGATTACAGTTTGCGAGTTCTACGCGTCTTATCAGTTTACGAGTTTCACTGTTAATAAGGATCTAGAGGTCAAGCAAATCCAAATGTTTGACAAATTTTTAGAACTTCACTATAAATTCACTATTCTGGCTACAGAAAAAAGGCGAGCTATAAATCCTTCCATTTTTTTTGTTGAGAATGTTGAACAATAACTTTTGTAAATAGTAGAAGTTGACCTTTTGGATCAAATATTTCACACACCTTTCAACAAATAGACATCAATAGACATTATTTTTTTACTGAAAGAAGACAACACAAACAGTTCTTAGGATTGCATGTTCGTGGTCAAATCATTGAGCGATTGGATTCAACAACATACCTCAGCCAATCCCGACAATCTCAGGGCCGCTTTGAAATGCGATTTCACCGACGAAGAAAGTTCTAGATTATTCTGGAACACTTTATTCAAGCTTCTTACCCAGGGATTTTTCCAGCAGGTTGTTGCTTTGTTAAACGTGTTAGCGGACTACTTACATGCCCAGTATAGTTCCAAAACAGAATTGGTCACTTTATATGGCGATCAAAGAAGCTCAGAGAAAACGTGTACTCAATGGAAATTGGTTCAGGACATCATAATGTTGATCAAACAGAACCCGATTTCGAGATGTACCCAATTTACAACTGTAGAACTCAATTCGTACGCAGCTATGTGGCGAAGTTCGTTTCAGGAGTTAAAAGTCATAGCCGAAGCTTGCGATGAAAACGAATTGACGACGTTATGTGGACTCTGCACTGGCGAACGAGCGATTTTGAATAAACTAATGCGAGATGATTCTTCTTCGGCGGATAGTTCGATTGGCGTTATTTTCGACCGATGGTTTGAAGGAATTGTCGCTTTCTGTATTTTCATAATGCCAAGTATTACAAGACAAGACCTGAACAAGATTCTACCGACACTAATGCCAAGCACGGCCATTGATAGACCATTAGACCATCTAATTTACGCATTGTTTACGGCTGACAATTTGAAAATTGTTTACCATATTTGTTCCGTGTTCCCCGATACATGCACCGCCATGCATTTAGTTGACCTGTTTTACTATTCGGGGTATAAATTGAGTTCTACTGAAGTAAGCAAAGGGTTAAAGAAGAAAGAAAGCAACCAAGATTTTCTCAGTTTCTTGATCGAAGATTATGGCCGCAAGTTGATGCTACATAGCAGTTTGTGGCCGTTCGGTTTCTCTTATTTGCTGCAGTTGAACGAAATTTGTAGCGAGGCAAAACGAAATAAGTTGTCATTCAGTGCTGTTAAAAATGAAGGAACCGAGATTGTGACTGAGATGATCGATCGACTAGAAATTGAAACCGACCAGCAAGCTGTAGCTTTAATCAACTTGTGTTTGAAATACGAACTTCAAGAATGTTCGCCCATTATTGGGCGAAAGAGAGCAATGTACTATATGAAGAAAAACAACCTTTTGAATGCTAGTTTGTGGACGGTTCGTTGCTTAGATACCGAAATTGCTACAAAAATAGCACATGAATGTTTGAAACTTTACCTTAATTCGGGAAAAATTGATCAAATTGCTGGCGTTTTGGAAAATTTATCGCACGTTGTTGAGGTTAAAAGAAACAGCCTTGGAAAAAGCGTGCTAAACAACATGTCTTTATTGGAAACAGTTTGTAAATTCTACGAATATTTGAAGTGTAAAAGTCTAGACGGAGATTTTCAACAAGCTGCAAATTGTTTGATGGCTTTAATCAGATGTCCGAACTTGCCAAGAAGCTTGCAGCTGAGTTTGCTGTTGGACAGTGTTGATTTTGTGGCTCTGAAGATGATCAACAGCTCAGATGATTTGTGTGTCTTGGCATCAGTTTTGGAGAAATTTCAATCTAGAGAGAACAGATTTACTAATAATAGACTTGATTCGAGGGAATCGACTAATGACGTTTTGATGGCGTTGCGCAGAATGCTGCATCTTTGAGTTGACTATTTGGAAACTTAATTCTGTGGACAGTTTGAGAACAACTTGAATTGAAATAAATTACACAATTTTTTTTTGGTAAATTTGTTGTGAACGGCCGTTGCTGCTCTGAAATGTGACTGTTTTATTGTGCAATTTTCTTCGTTTTTCGTGTCGGTATTTGCCTTGCAAATAGAAGTTTAATATATTGCTTTTATCAAGTGAGGCAATTTGAACTGTTTCTGGACAAACGTTATGTGCTAATAGAGGTCTTTCTATAGCCGAAAATGTTTGGTCGCCTTCTGTGCCGAAATCAACGGTTGCATTTTTAATCAATAAAATAACTAGTTAACGCCCGATGAATATTATGGAAATATGGTACAGTGGGATCGTATTGACTAAGGATGAGACTACTTTTCCGGCGCTTATGCTGTATGAAGATTGGCGGAAACGTCTAATCTGCGTTACAGTAGGGTAAGTTATTTTGAATCCATCCTATTACCTGGATTAAAATGCCGACCCTCGGTCCTATTAACTATTGCTCGCCGTTTTATACATGTGAAAAAATGACGTCACTGAAAATGGATTCAGCCAATATAGAGCTGAACGGCCATCTTTATAATGTGTATATTAATCAGGGAGGGCTGAAATTAGGGATGTTAACTTTTCCCAACAGTGAATAGCGTTCATAAAATCGTGTGAACAAACTGATGGATGTTTTGGCGCTGGTGTTCTACGTGGCCCAATAAGGGGAGGGGTGGGCACTGAAATTGCAAGGGTGCTTATATCGATTAACATAGGAGGAGGTATAAGTAAATATCATTGGCAGATATACTCAGACACTAGAGGGTTGCGGAGGAAGGTAGTGACTACTTGTCGTTTTCAATGTTATGCATACCTACAAACCATCATTGCACCGGTTCGTCCAGTATCTGGGCCAATTGTGTCTCTCTCCTTCAAAAGCGAAGTCTGTTATAAGTCTGCAATCTTACACTGCATTCACGGCCTCATAAATTGAAGCGCACCAGACAAAGTTGTTAATCAATTTTGCCCTTAAATTTTTCCTAAATGGGAGAATGTTGATGTCAGACATGTTCTTCGTCTCTTCTCACCTGAATGTAGAAAAGAACCAAATTGTTGTGTGAACCAGACGGCCCGGAATGCACGGTAGACTCTCTGTCAAATCTGATTGGCCCGAATTGGCTTGATACAACTAAGCTAAGTAGAAAATTAAAATTTTAAATTTAAACCAATTAAGTCAATTGTCAAGCCCGGAATTTCTCTGAAATTAGAACATAATCAACTTGGAAGATTTGATACCTAGCGAGCAGTGTGAGGTCACAGTGATAGTCGATGTGAAGATCATGTCAGACACTTCTGCACTGTCTAATTTACAAGACCAGTTTGACCACCATTTGTCGAAAACTCGATAGTTGCGAACTAGGCCGACTTTTCAGTGGTTTTCATCTACTTTTTCTGAAAGTTAGTCATGGCATTTTGAAACAAAAGTCTGCAGCGTCATGATCGCGTTAGTAAATTGAACGGCTGCGGAGGTTTCAATTATTGCTTTTTTTTCAAAACTTCATCTGAGTCACGTAACCTATGAATTAACCTCCAATTGTTTTTGAGAAGACTTAAATACGAACTGAATACATCGTATTTGATTTTCGCCATATTTGATTTTCGCACATGATTTGGCCAAAAATGTTGAACTGATATGGACCCAGCCAAAAAAGCATAGTAGACTTTTGCTCACCAGAAACCATCAAACCGATTCAGTGATTCAAACGTCAATAAAAGTATTTTCTGATTTGTTTTCTTTTTGCACATAAACCAGACTGTCAAATAGGTGTGAGCATTAGTTAGTCACCGTCCCACGACCCGCCCCCGTCTTTTCACTAGGTTTCATTTACTAGACCTGTTTACAAAATGTGTGATGTTTCATATCTATTACATAACTATATTTTGACACAATTAACATTCTAAAAACAATTATAGCTTTTAATTAGAGCCAAGTCAATTGTTAAGCCCGAAAGTTTCATGAAATTAGGAATGTAGAAAGTCGACGAACACAATCAACTTGGC
Source organism: Convolutriloba macropyga (assembly GCF_964194025.1). NCBI lineage: Eukaryota > Metazoa > Xenacoelomorpha > Acoela > Convolutidae > Convolutriloba > Convolutriloba macropyga. The sequence continues at coordinate 12,596,201 of NC_134468.1, forward strand.
GGGTTTCATGTCAAGAGAGAAATATGACGGCATAGTACACGCCTAAAGTGAAGGTAAAAGGCTCTGGTCGATATATCAGCACCGTCACATTCATAAGACCAGTTCGAGCACCACTTATCGAGAATTCCTAACAGCTGTTAACTGGGCTGACCTTCAAGTGGAGTTCATCTGTTGTGCGTTTTTTGCGAATCAAATTACATAGCAGGACAAGTCCTGAAATAGAATCCAAAGATTTGACCGAGGATCTAAAAATTCCGCTATCTGACCAGCAGACATTGGGCATTATCAATCAAAAAGACGAATATACTAGGGAAATTCAGCGTAAAACAATAACAGCATTCAAAATATATACACTTTCAGGATGATGGTGTGGAGTCCCACATATGGTGTGGAATCTACCACAAAGCACTTTTTGGATATATAGGCAGAAGGCAAACATTGAAGATTCCCGGCATCTTGATGTCAAGTCCTCAAAACCAAAGTTGTGTTTCATTATTTTGCGGGTAACGCTACCATCAACCTCAAAAAATGTTTGATCGCTTGAGTTCGAAAAAATGACAAAATCCCCAAAACTTAAAAAAATATAAAAACATTGTAAATTTGTCGAAATTATTCATACCTACGTCATGAGAAAAAAATCATCCTTACTGCAATATGGAGAATCACTATTTTTTAGGGCAGCAAAATATCCGTTTGCTCTTCGAAGATACAAACAGGCAAAAACAACAAACATTTTCAAAAAATGTATACAATTTAGCCGAAATTTTAAGTTTCTAAGCCAAAATCCTCAAAACCAAATTTATGCAAACGGAGTTGCCCTGACAAAAACACAAGCTTGGAAAAACTCCAATGGCTCTTTAAGATTGAAAAAAGTAAAAATTAAAAAAAAAATGAGCAGAGCTGGAAAAATGGCAAATTTTGATAAAAAAAAACTGTTTAAATTCCTGATAATAAATCCAAAACCTTTTCGTTCAAAACCATTTCGTTGTCACTTGAAGCTATCTACTACCGCATCTTTAAGCACGTGACTTACTAGCCTCTAAGGATCGAATAACTCTAAGGGTCGAATAACTCAAAGGGTCGAATAACTCTAAGGGTCGAATAACTCTAAGGGTCGAAAAAAAACGGTAAAGAATTTCAAGTAAAAAAATGAAAAAAAATTTAATGAAAATTTGCCTAAGTTTTTTTTTCATTATAATGTGTTTTAAACCATTTCTTGTTCACTAAAAACTATCAAGTAACCAGTTTTTAAGCCTTAAAAATGATGCACTGACTCGCAGAAATAAAAATGGCAAAAATTTTCAAAAACTCAAAAATCTGCAAAAAGTTGCGACCTAAAACATGTACCTCAATTCGGGTGTACCAAAACATATACCTCAAGAAACAGTTTTGAAGAACATTTTTAGCTTGCACAAGAATATAATGATTCCAAAACCCGTCAAGTTGATTCTCGTTTAAGAAAAATCTCAAATATAGACTAACAAGAAAAGAGCACAGTATTTGGGTTAAAACCTATTCACCTTGAATTTAGACTTTCCCCGCAACTTCAGTACTTTGAGATCCGTAAAAAGTACTAAGGTGAGCTGAGGGCTTTTATTTGAATTTAATACCCGCCGAGTTTTACCTGTTTATCCACTTTCGAAAGCTGAAATTCATCAAAAAAAGAAAACATCTTAAAAGAAGACAGTACACCAATATAATCCAAATCTTTGGATTGAAATAACTTATTCAATTAATTCAGTCCCCTTTGACTTTTCGTCTCAACAACTTTTTTTTAATTTGCCTTCTCTTTGTCAGTGTATTTTTTCTGAATTGTTTTCCACTCAAATTATACTATTCTTTTCTTCATAAAGCTGCATCCACAAAGCTACATCTTCTACAAATTGCTCTTCTACAAAATACAGTTCCTTTGCTCTTCTACAAAGCTTCATCTAACGAACAAAAGAACTCTATATCCAATTTTAAACAAAGAATTTGATCTTGTGGCACTTTCTATCCGATCAGTTTGGTCTAAGGTTTGCCGTTTTGTGAATAATTCGACCGATTTACCCGACTAATGTAGCCTGCCAACAAAAATAAGACGAAAAATTTGTCAATTTATGGTAATGAGATTGCTGCAACTTACATTTTGAACACAGTCAAGTCAAAACGAAAAAGCACCCCTTTATGCAAGCTCCTCAGGGTCAACGTTTGTTATAATGGCCGGAGAAAAAAACAACTTTTCACTCACGTCAAAATAAGGCCAGAAAATTTTCACAGATGTCATTAAGGAATGAAAATTGGATGAAATTGATGCAAGACATGTAACCAAAGTATAATTATTATTAGAACTGCACCCATATATAAGAGGGGGGATGGTGCGTGCGGGGTGGGTGCTGTTGTGTTTATGATCTCTCGAGTCACAGAGGAGGTTCATTCGCAACCTACTGAGTCACAGAACAAGGATCTTCATAGCTATTTCTGTGCTTCTGGTACATAGTGTGGAAAAATTAAATAACAACTGGTTTAAAAACTCGATTGCAGAAGAAGAACTTTTCTCAAATCGTCCTTCTATAGAAAAGTTTAATTCAAATCTTCTTTTAACTTAAAAATGGTTATTGATGCAAATATTTTGTTAAATAGCTAATTGACATAGCAGGAGTTTTTGTTGCGGGGATAATTGAAACTGTGATTATGACATTATGACGAGCAACTGATTGAGACGGCGAACGCAAAGGAAGCAGAAGTAAAAGTAAGCCGACAGAAAAGCAAGCCGAAAGTTATGTAATAGTTACGTAATCTATTAGAAATAATTCATTGTTAGGCGTTACAATCAATACTGCGCGTAGTATTATAGTGCATAATGTATTCCATTGCAACAAAAGAAATGAAGATACGTGAATTTAGTGGGTACGGGCCTCAGCGGACCGCTGTCCATGGGCATGCCTCTCATCCGCTGTGGGATGTAATCCGGAAATCGCAGGCCGGTTATCGCGCGCGCACCGGCCCGCCAGGAGCAACTTAAAATACGGGTATCCCAAAATTTTTCGGCCTACTTGACCTCTTTTTCAAAATTCGGCTTGCTTGCCTATCGGCTTGCTTGACCGCCACCGATTGAGACACTTGGTTTGCATTACAATGCAAAAACTGACAATGTTGAGCGACATTTAACAGACTATCAAATCATTTGAATATTTCATTGTTGTCCGAAAAAATCTATGCAAGGCCGTATATAATGAAACAAGGCGGCTCGGTGATGTGCGATGGCACATAAGGTTCCGACCCCGCCCATCCACAATTTTGGCATAATTGTCTACCAAATGAGGAAAAGATAGAAAAACCCAAAAATTATTTTTTGCGAATCCCAAAAAAGCAAAGTCCTTTTTGCGAATCCCAAAAAATCCGAAAAGTCTTTTTCAAAAAATTCTGTATGAACGATAAGATAGCCTCCAAAGCAAATAACTCAGTGGAGTAAAAATTGATGCATTAGATTGCTGTAATATGTCAACATTAAGAAAGCGAGCCAAGACGAACAGCAAAATCAAACAACAACAACAACAACAACAAACATTAATTACATCAAAAAATTTATGTCCCTCTTAAAAACTAAAATTAATAACAAAGTCAACATACCGTCAGATAAACCTAAAACTAAACAAAAATAACTTATAAATCACCAGAAAACGTATGCGACCAGTCCATAAAAAGGTTTGGTAACAATTATACAAAAAAGAACAAAAACAGTATTTTTTATTATTTTTTTGAAACAGTTAACTTCAAAGTAATAAATACCATTAGGAATCAATTAATATTACCACAAATTTACGATTACTACTGCTTCTATAGAAGGGCATTAGGACCTGTCCTTATTCATTTTTTAAAGCGGCTAAAAAGAACAACAAAGAACAAACAAAATTTCAATTGAAACTTGCCAGAAAACGCTGTCAAAAACGTCAAGCCAAATTTTGGCACCCAAAATATATTTGATTGCGCCTTCTTCAAACAGCTATATTGTAGTACGTGGCCATTCATTAGTAAGACTAGGTAATAAGTAGACAAAAAAGCGAAGCGCTAAAGTATGTAATACTTTTATTTTTTTTTCGAAACAAAATTACATTCAATGTCATGAAAGGTATTAATTACAAAAAGAGCCATTTAAATGGGGTCGTTTGTTCATGAAAAGGAAGCCCTCGAGACCTGTAATTATCCAGGATATTTCTTGCATCTACAAGAAGAACGTCAAATATGACAAAAATCAAATTAATTTACTTTTTTGTTGTGAAAAACCGGTGTCGAAGCCAGTAAGGTCATAACAAATTCTTTAAAAAAAAGATTTTGGTAAACCAATCCCTTTTATTTCCTTGACACCCATAATGTCATATTTGACCTGTAATTAACTAACGAGATTAGGTAACAAAAAGAAGCATAAAAAGAACAAAATTGCGAAGTTAAAAAGTTTTTTTTTTAATTTTGGAAAACGATTGTTTTCAAAGTCATGAAAGCCATCAGCTATCTACTAATATCAGATTATCGGTTCATCTATTCTTCCATGAAAAGCCAATGAAAGCTATCACTATACAGGAAATTTCATACGACAAAAAACGACAAAGTATAAATGACAGTTAGAGACAAAATTAAAAATTTCAATTGATTTCTTCAAGAAAGAGGCGTCGAGGCCGTTAAAGCGATGATGTATATCTTTCAGGATTTCAATATGTTCAATTGTGCCTTATTCTGAATGCTAATAAGGTGACATGAGAACTGCCAGTAATGTGATAATGTGACAAAAATAGAAAACGTCAAAAAACTGGCAAATAGCAAAACAAACAAAAATCTGAAATCTTGTAGTATCAAAGCCAGAAAACAATTACTTCAGGCTTAAAACTGAAACCGATAATGAATGTTAAATCAGTAGAAAGAAGAAGCAGTCTTTCTTTGCTGACACTAAGCTGGAAGTTGAACAAATTAAGAAAAAAATAGAGGAAAAGTTAATTAAACCATTATTTATTGAAAAGTCAATTTTCTTTAAAAAAAGAAACGACCATAAACTTTCAATTAAAAAACTAAATGCGTTAGCTTGGAGCTGCTTAGCAAGGGAAATGGTTAGACCTATCACTCCTGAGCTTTGATTTGATATGTTCTGTTCTTTATTATTAAAGAAAAAACTTTTTTTTTAAAAAAGACCGACTGATTACAGTCGGTCTTTTTTTATGGATTGTAACAGTCCAAGAATGGCCCAAAAATAGCCCTGCTAATACTTATTGTCCGTTAGGAACAATTGATTTTTCGCATGTTGTAGATATAGATAATTTGTTAGTTGAAAACTCAAAATAAATTCTGCATTTTTGATAATCAACGAGTAAAGTTAGCAAAAAACGGCAAACTTTTAATTACAGTGCACTCTCAGAGGACTCTGAAGTAGAAATAGCCCCACTCTGAGTCTACAAAGATTATAAGAGTGTTATTTGGGGTTGTACTGTCGGCAAATTTAATCAAAGTGGACTAAAGTAGCTTATTTCGTGCTGTTTTTGATGAAAAAGGCTAAATTTTGAAATGTTTATCCAGATTTTTTGACCAAAAAAATTAAATCAAAACAATCAAAAATGCTTGTTCGTCTTCAAAAATAAAATCAACGACACTATTCTTAAAAATTATAACAATTTTTAGCAAAATTGACGAAAATTTAGGCAAAAATTCCGGAAAATGTGAATAAAAACAACGTGATTTCACTCTTCTTTTCTCAGGAGTTTAAACCTCGATAACTCCCTGTAGAAAACGAAAATTAAAAAAATCTTTTTAATTCCATATTCTACGCTGGACGAGCTTTCTAATGATACCAGTCTCAACTCTCTACGATGAATATATCGAGCGGCAAAAATTCACGGAACAAAAAGAAACCCATTTGAGTATATAGTTCCTCCCCCTCAAGAGGGTCGGAACAAAAAATTGTATTTACAATTGATTTCCTATTTTTTTAATTTGAAGAGTTATTCGCTATACGGATATTATTTTCTTTCTTTCCTAGTTTTTGTTATCAACGTAATAGTAAAAACAAAGCAACAAGATTTCGCAATTTTTGATCAAACTCGGAAAATGGGTAAGTCTGCTCTTGTTTTGTGTACATTATTGGGCACTCTTTCTCAGTATAATATACTAGTTAAGGCCCTATATCGTGGAAAACCTTTCATATTGCGTTATTTTTTGAGACGCTGTTTAGTGTTGCGTTTGCTTGTAGTCTGTTTATTTTATCTTGTAAACAACTTTGTCAGAGTAAAATAGTCTATTCGATTTTCCCTCAAAATGCACACAAGTTAGTTTCTTACATTTTTTTAAAAACTAACGGTCGGTATCAAATTTTCACGTTCAAAAAAAAGATGTTTTGACAACCTTTTTTTTAACAGAAACAAACACACACACAAAAAGAAAACCGGCCATTTTGTCTGGCAATATTCGACCGCTGAGATTTAGCAAGATACAAATTTTGGAAGGAGGGTCGTTTTATCACAGTAGTAAATTGTTGAAGAAAATTTTGCACGCTGTTTGGGAGCTTTTTGTTGAGTATTTCTCCAAAATACCAATATACCAATTGAAGATTTGCAGTTACAAAAATTATTAGACCAGAATGAAGAATTTTCTGTCTGGTTTAGCCATAAATCAGGGCATAGGAAAATTTCCCAGCGTTTTTGTTTTTTCTACCGAAGATTCCTATTTTTTTCAAATATTTCAGGGCTCAGCAGCCAAAGACAAAATTTCCTTGTGTATACATTTTTTCGAAAAGACATTTAATAGCAAAATAACGACAACATAAATCATGAAATGAAAAGTTGTAGCTCCAGGGTTTGGTGTTTTCCGCAATAAATAATACAAATTGAAACCAAAAGAACTAAAAGCTTGAAAGTTTTTAATTAACACAAAATGTTTTTCGTGTCATTTCCGATTATTACATTTTAAGCTAGTATGCTTATTGTCTACAAACAAAATTCACAGATTTTGAAAAGACTATCAGTCTTGCGATTCTTTAAGCACTTCTCTGGCAAATGACAAACTTTGCTACAAATTTTGATTTTCACAGTGCACATATAAACGGTTTCAAAAAAATTATTTCTGGTGAAAAAAGGTTTGTTTGTTTTTCTGTTTGTTTTTCTTATTTGTTTTCCATAAACAATTGAACAGTTTTCTAATAACATGACTCAAATGATTTTAAATTAGTTCTCCTGTGGCGAATATAAACATCACTGTACTTTTTTAATGTTTTTGAAAATTCGGTATTTTTAACAAAACTATTAATCGTTTTTGTTTGGAAAGTTCTATATTTTTTGTAACTCACCAAAAATCAAAAGTTCGTGGCATATATTTCTAACGGCTTGTTTGGGAGTGACGAGGTTTGACATTTCTTTGATCTCATTTGGGGATCAAATATGATTTTAGACTGTCCCTGCTTGATTTTCAAGTACGAACCTGCTTTGAGACCAATGAAATCATATCAAGGAATCACACTTTCTTTATCCCTGTATTTAAGTTTTTAGTTTTAATCGAGAAGCATCATTATGTCATTTCCCGGTATCACTTTGTGCACCGCCAGAAGATGTTAAAGGGCAATATTTATTGCAAAGTCGTTTGTTAAGCATAAGAGTAGGTCTATCTGTAAAACTGAACGTTTGATTTTCTCCTAGGCCAGTTAATGCATATAAATGCTTCGTTACATGAAACATTGAAAAAAGTTTTGCGTAAACAGTCAAAATCATTTTCTAAATTAGTATGCAATTCAAAATTATTGTTTTAGCACACCAAAAGAGTCAAATATAGACTGCAGATGCAATATTTAACTTAAATACAGTCTGGTTTCATTATACGGAGTTTTTGGCAATGTTTTGTTTGTTGTATATAACCTTGTATGATTTTCAAGAATTTTTTTCAAACTTTACCGAAACTAAAGATTAAAAAAATTTTAAGCTTTCAGTTTTTTATGATTTCTTTATGATTTGAAGGAAGTCAAATACGGAAGTCTTTGCAGTACAATTAAGATTTCATACAAATCATATATGATCTAATATTATTACTAAAATTTATATATGACCTAGTATGAAGTCATGGAGTGTTTTTTTTGTGGTTGACCCGGGAAGAAATCTTATAAAAGAGCTGTTTTTTTAACTGATTTTGCCCCTAAAAAAGCGCCGAATTAACTTACTTTACAATATTAAAATCAAATTCAAAATTTCTGGGAGGATTTGACAGAACTAAACAAAATCAAGGCATTTTATCAACTCAAATATTCTTATTTGATACTAGACGATCAACTAACTACAAAACCGATGGAAGTTGTCGAGAACGAAGTCTTATAATTATAAATTTGTCTTTTTCATTCCTATTCTAAGCGTAAAAAGGGAGTGTCTTTTTCATCACTCAGACGCCAGCTCGTTAATTATTTATTCACTGGCTGGTCTAGGTACTGGATATAAATAACCGCAAACTCTTTTCAGACTCGTTTACAATAAAAAACGCAGAGTTACATCCTAGAAATTCCACTAAATCTGCAAATTATCCATATTATTTAATATTTGTCCACCAAAAGTTCATTGCAAAAATAGATTCAGTGATTTTGTTATCTGGCTTTGTGTGTAATAAAATACAAATTATTAGTAAGTTTAGTTCATTAATTGGTTATTTCTCAGTAAAAATTGTTGGATGTTTTCCTCCGCCAACGATTGTAGCTATCTTTGATTGATTAAAAATACCTTAAGAATGCACTGGGTTCAGGTCTGCGACCAAAAACAGGTACTGGCTAGACCTGTCAGGGGTATGGCACAATGAAAATTGAAAGCCTCGATGAATTTTGGGTCATCGCCTTTGATCTGGTCAACACCCACAATTCAGTCTGAAAGGATGAATCATATTGTTCATTTAAGTTATGTTCGTGTCACAAGGTAGAGTCCAATGGCAACTCTAATTCCTACGAGGTCCTTTGCAGTATACAAACTCAATACTTCGTGTGAAGAACTGAAGATGTCCACTATTTTGTAAAAATTTGTTTGCTTATATCCAATTGGAAACATGGATCTAGAAATATGGTAAAAAAAGGCTTTTCATACCCGATATCGGGCGATTACGGTCTTTTCTTCCCAATATCAGTCAACCACGGTATTTCCATACCCAATATTGAAAATCCACGGTCGTTTCATCCAAATGTCGGTCTACCACGGTCGTTTATTGACCAACATCAGTTGACCACGGTCTTTTTGTACCCCATATAGGTCGATCACTGTGTTTTCATGTCCAATATTGGTCGATCATTCTATGCCAAATAGAGGTCGATCACGGTGTTTTCATGTCCAATATTGGTCGATCATTCTATGCCCAATAGAGGTCGATCACGATGTTTTCATGTCCAATAGTTCAATAATTTTATACCCAATAAAATTCGATCACGGTGTTTTCATGTCCAATATTGGTCGATCATGTTGTACCCAAATTAGGTCGATCACGGTGTTTTAATACCCAAAATAGGTCGAGGGTTTTATTAGTTGCCTTTTCAACTGGGGTCACCCTGAGTGATGTATCACTTGGAGATATATTTTTTTAATCATTGCTTTTTTGAACTCGCAGTTGAAAGATTCATTGGCAGTTATGTCCCAGAAAGATTATTCAACAAAAACAATAATTGAAGCAGTAGCTTTTCTAAGTTAAGAGGTTTTTCGTCATAGTACCCAGGTTGACCACCTTAGACGAAACTTTGAAAACTTACTAAGACTTATACGCTGCCTTAGAAAACTTACAAAACTTTGTACGGCACCGTATAAGGCCGTAATAAGTTTTCTACGGCACCGCATCCAATTGATGTACTTGCCAATTTCTAAAGTCTACCTTCCTAAAATTGGTTTTAAAAACAACGATTATCTCATACAAGTCATTTTTTCAATAATTTTTGGCACTTTTCACATCTATGAAACATTAAAAAACTTAGTACGGCGCCGTATAAGGCCGTACCAAGTTTTGTAATATTTCCAAAGTATTTTTTCAGACATTAGTTTGCTCTGCAGGTACACCTAACGTTAAAAAATTTTACCTTGAATTAGTTCGAAATAGCAAAAACCTGTTACGCCCCTTGTGAGGCCGTGCAAAACTTTGGAAGTCTAATGATATCTTCTGCAGTTCATGTCATTAATCAACCAGAAAAAAATTCAGTTCCAAATATCCACAGTAGCTGGTGAATAAATACCTAAAAACAGGCCCACAGTTTATAGGAAAGAAAAGAAAAATTAATGTGTTTGGTTTGCGTTCGGTTCAATTAAATCTGTTCTGGTTTCAGAAGAAAAATTTTTTAATCAAATTTTGGCTCATGTGAAAAGTCAGTTACTTTTGGGCATTCACAACAGCAGGAGCCGTCTTGCAGATCTACAATGTGATAGTTTAAACTATTTACAAGAATGATTTAGGAAGAATCTTCAAATGCGCAACAATAAATGCAATTGATCGCTTTAAAAAAAGTAAATCAAAGTTTTATATAATTTGAACTTCTTTATAGTTTTGGCATCTAACTGGCTAATGAGTAGCGCAACTGTTGGCGCTTAAGTTGTTACTGCATGCAATGAAATTTGTTTGTCTTGAAAATTTGTTATTGAACGGTTATTCAAGATTCATTCCTGAAAACAGTGTCCGATCTCAGATTCTATTGGCTGAGGTGTGCTTTTTGTAATCGAACAAATTTTTTGCGTGCAATTTGTGTTTTCCAGACAATACTCAAGTCTCTTAATTTGGCTATATCAATGGTTGCTGGTATTTCAACAATTTTTCTATTTTTATTGATTTGTCAAATTTCGGTGAATGTTGTTTTGTATCCAAACTGATGAAACACCATAACCTTCATGGTGAGACGGGAAAATTTTTCCCATCTTACCATTGAGGTTTGATTCAACTGAGAACGCAAAGATGGACTGAATTTACTCCCAGAAACACGCTAGAGGTACCTTTTAACAACGTCAAGAATTTTTTCGTCATTTTTGGGCTCTAAAAATAGCTGAAAAAAATGGGATATACTTAGGGATTTGTTAAAATCTCCTGAAGTACTGTACCAAATCTGTTCGGCATAGGATTATCGAAGAAAAATCGTTTTTTGAAAAAGTGGATTCATTTTTGTTTTTTCTCGGTCACCTAGAGCAAAATTTCGTAGCCTTTGACCTTTGATCAGTATACTACCCAGTCTCTACACCTATGAACTCGACGAAATTGGGTCACAAGGTTGTATTATATCTTTTTTCTTTGTTTTCAAGTTTGCTTTGTTGGGTGTACTGACTCCTCTTATATATAGCCTCTTTTTTGCAAATATATCTCTAGTTGGGTTTATTTTGGCCCTATGACGTTGGGAACCTGTTAGTTATCACTAGTATACTTGTCTAAGTCGAAAAAGAACCATAATTTGTGTAGAAAGGGCTCCAGTAAAAGAAAGACTTTCTCTAGGTTTTGAAAAGTCTTCTCTCGAAAATCTTCTTAATTTTAGAGTTATGTTGAATCTTGCATTGTTTCCTTTTTTTGGCCATTTATGGTTTTCCGTTGATAATATTGAATATTTGAACCTAATTAACGTAAAAATACCGGCCATTTTCATATTTTGCGAAAAAATGTTAGGATTTTTGAAGATTTTCTTTTATTATAAATTTGTCTGTTTTGGAGAGAGCTTTTCGAGCATAGTATTTTTTTAGCTAGTGCTCTTCTCAATTCTCCTATAGATTTAGTTTGTAAATCCGCCGTAGCCGGTCCCCAGCCCGGTTGCGAGAAGGAGGAGGGAAACACACCCAGAACATACTGGAAAGGTCTCAGAAGTCGGCTTTTCAACTTGACTGGATCCTTTTCCGACAATTTTTCAGGTTTTATTTTATATTATAGTTGTCTGTTTTGGAGAGAGCTTGTCCGGCCTAGTTTTTTAGCTAGTGCTTTGCTCAATTCTCCTATAGTTTTAGTTTGTAACTCCGCCGTAGCCGGTCCCCAGCCCGGTTGAGAGAAGGAGGAGGGAAACAAACCCAGAACATACTGGAAGAATCTCAAAAGTCGGGTTATTCAACTTGACTGGAGCCTTTTCCGACAATTTTCCAGCTATTATTTTACCTTTACAACCTTATTAATCTTAGTACGGCCTCACTACGGCACCTTATTAGTCTTGATATGGCATTAGCACGGCACCTTATAAATCTTAGTACGGCCGTAGTACGGTGCCGTAGGAAACTTGACAAGACTTAGTACGGTTTTTTTCTAAGACTTATACGGTGCCGTAGTAAGGCCTTTGTAAGTTTTCCAGGTCTTGCCAACCTGGGTTGCCAAATGCAGTAGTTGCTTTCATTACTAAAAAAAATTGTGCAGTTATTATCGTGAATCCTAAATTTATTTACTTTCAGTGAAAATTCTGTGGTTATTACCAGACTCCTACTTGACATAAATTTCGCAGAATGCATTTTTACCACAAAAATAAGTGATAACAAAATTAATTTCTACAGAAAAAAAGTGTGAACATCACAGTGATATCACAATAATGGACTGAGTTACGTCAACCGCAGATATTTTTTTATAAAAAACATCTTGAAGCCTTAATGGTTACAATTAGCGCTCCCCATACCATTGATTTATAAAATTGCGTGGCATGATATCAGTCACAGAATCAAATAGCAGTTACTTAATATTAAAACGAATTAGAACTTTTCAGAAGTGATCTTTTACCCTACCAAGTATCCACAGCATTACAGCACCATAAACAAGTTTTTAACGGGAAAGAAGAGCTGAATGAAGATTGGTATCAGGGTCAGAGCCGCTGTTCTGAATGGCCAGGCAAAAATTTGAATCTCCTCAGGGCAAAGTAACAAACAAAAGTTAGGGCAAAGAGATAAAAAAGATTACTGTTGACACCAACAGAACAGAAGCATGAGCCATTAGACCAATATAAATGATATCAAAAAGCTAAAACTTAAAACTTTCATGAACTCAACAAAGGTCAAAACTGAAAATTTTTAGAAGCTGGGTCCGCACTTTTGTACTTTTGTACACCCCCCGATTTTGGGAAGGGAAATCCTGAGCAACTCGAGGTTATAGCACAAGTTTAGGGTAACCTCCAAGCCATTCATGAACCCAATGGACGTTTTGGGATCAAACCCACAAGTGAGGCTATCAGCACTTAAATGGTGCAAAAAGTACAATTTGTTGATATTTTGTAATTTGTTGTCAAATGTCTTAAAATGTCAATTAATTGTCAGTTCTGTATTACTTTGGGTGTTTATTTATGGTCTTATGTCACTTTTCAGGCATTTAGAGTTACGTACATAGCAGCCCTGTTTATGACAACAAAACCAAATTATAACAATGATGTTATAAATGATATTTATATGATTATTTACTTGAACTGAATTGTTCGAATGGTGAAGCCATATTGTTTTTAGAACCATTAAAAACTGTTACAAAGAGCATTTGGCTCTAAGAATGAACTATAAATTGATTCTTCATCAACTCTAGTCTTTTATGCTAAATTTTGGGACATCCTAAGATCTTCTGAGTTCTAAGTCAGTTGAGTTTTCTTGACAAGAAGTTAACAACAATACTAGCTATTGGCTGAAGCCATACAAACTTCAGCACGAGATTAAACATAGTTTATCACTAAGTGTTTTCTTAAAAACAATCATATAATTACGTTTCAGTCCTTTGATGCAACAGAGCGATTAATAGTTTCAACGAGAATGTTATGCAGTTGGAACCGAGTGAAGAACCAAACCGGCGTAAAACCTGAGAACCAGGCCATGAAGATTATGCTCCGTTGAGAATTGTGAGCAACCGCAGTATTCGGTCCGCCAACTCCAACAAAACCTACAAATCTTCAATTCGTTTAGGTGAACCAAAGCACAGCCAGCCATGATGGCCAGCAAAAGTCCCAGCAGACACTGCAAATCAGTTTATTGGAAGGGAAGTGATCAATTCAAGACGTTAGAAAAAAAGCAAGCTGACGTATTCAAGTTATTCTTCAGACACCTCCTCTCCCAGATTAGGAGGCTACCTGACTCAAAAGAAAACAATGACAGCCGAAAAAACTTATCGAAGCTTCTTCAAGACACACGACAATTTAGACAACAACAGACGTCAGCTGAGATTCCTGTTGAAACCAACGTCATTTGCAACGTTCGATAATGAAACCAAGCGTGTTTTGGAAAAGAGTAACGTTTTGCGATGGGTAGTTGACAAAATACCATTTCTCCGCAATATCGAACGTTTCCCTACAGAAGTCGTCCACTGTCAGAAAGTCACCCTGCATGTACACAAATTAGGGGAAGCTGCAGTTACAATTTTGAGCGAAGTGCCAAAACTGGAGATGAAGTTTAAAGCCGAATACGTGAGTGGCTCCGAAAATCAGTCATCGTGTAATCAGCTGGTACAGATAGTATGAAAGCTAAACAAAAATTACGCAGAATGGATACTAATAATGAAGCCAGAAGATTGCACGCAATGGTTTGTGAACCTCGGTGTAAGTAGGAGTTTCTATCGAGACTTGATCAAGCAGTACGGGCACAGCAAAGGTTGTCGAAACATAAAGTCCCTAGTAGCATCCGGAACGAGTAGCAAAAATGATCCAACCCAGACGGTGATTGAGAACAATAAAGACGCCTCAAACTCAAAAAGAGAAACTTTTGAGGTTTCTTCTCAGAAGTCTGCTACCAACAGGAGCAGAAAAGAACTCAGTATTGTCAACTCACGCTGGTTGAGACAACCTAGAGTGGAGCAAATGGAACTTGAAAACCTGATGGCTACACAAGACGCAGAGAAACAGCTGAGAGATCGGCAAATTCAATTAGAGAAAGAACGTGAAGAAATTAAACTACGTCACCGAAAATAAGAGTAACAACAACTAGAGAACGAGTTAAATCTAAAACAGTTTGAGCTAGAGCTTGAAAACACAAGAAAGAAAGCAGAGGTGGACAAAAACAAAGACTTCTAAAGCTTTAACTGATTGAAGGAAGCTCAAGGGCAACCGGATTAGTGGCAGATATGATAGAAAGTGTTGAAGTGAGACTTAATTAAGAAAGAACAGCTTGGTGGGCAAAATCAGTGGCTCAACAGTGTTGCACTAGTCGGCCACTATTGGCCACTGAATTATCGACCCAAAACAATAATGTCACAGAATCATAGGTGAAAAAGGTTTCAGCGCCTCTCTGAAAACAAATCCGCTATTTTAACCGGGTGTAGGAACTCTTGGAGTGCCTTTGATTGAGTCGAGCATTCTGAAGAGACCAGAGATTGCAAAATCAACTGGAGTAACGGAACCCCAGGCGCCGTTGACAATGACGACGTTTCAGCAGCAAGGAACGTCAGCATTCCAAAACAGGAGTCAGTGTCCCATAAACAACTCTCCAAACAGATTTACAGAGAGTAGAAATAGGAGCACAGTGAACCAAACAACTCTCCAATTCATTTACCAACCAGTTCCGAGCGGTGGTGCCAGTGGCTTGCCAAAACTAAGGTTAACAGAGTTTTAAGGAGACTCTCTAGAGTGGCCAGACTAGTAGGTTCTTTTGACGTTGTTGTTCATCAAAAACAAATAAACGATAGTGAAAAGATGCAAAGTGTGAAGACCAGTCTCACGGATCAAGCCTAAGCGGCAATTTCGGGAAGCGGACTCAGCTCACAACCGTACTATCACGCTTCGGATATAATCTGTGAGAAATACGGCAGATCAGATCTTATAGTCTTCTTTCATTTCCAAAAAGTGCATGCTCATCCTACAGTTCGAGCCTCTTAAAATTTGCAAATGTGGCTGCAAATGGGTTAGGGACTTTAACTCAATTTTGATAAAAATCCGACCTAGAATCAGAAGGAAAGCTAAGTTCAACAACGAAAAAACTTTCTTTGAAACTGAGAGAACAGTGGTTGCAGTATATTCAATATTGTTGATTACTGAGAGTAAACTTGATTGTTTTTCAAAGAGTGGCTCGCCTCCAAAAGTCATCATTCATGATAATTTGTTGGCACAGACAAACTAGTCTTTCGACAGATATAAATTTCAGAGCCGAGATAAGCCGAAAATGAGTACTTTTGCCTCAAACACTGAAGATCCTAGCAAATCTAAGAATCTTGAGTGTCCCTTCATGGAAGGACAACACCTTAATTGAACTTTTAAAAGTTCAAATCATTGAAGGTAATTGAACGACGAAAGCATGTCCAATGACAAAATGTGCAAGCAATGTGTACTTCAGGATCCCCAATTTTATTCGTTGACAAATCAGTTGTATCTAATATTTAACTTCAAGGCCGCAAAGGGTCCTTATCGGTAGCAAGGATCAATGGCTCACAGGATGGCAAGTCTCAAGTAGCGCTGATAGTTGTTCCAGTTCATGAGACGTCTCGGCCACTGACAACAGTTCAATTCTATTTGCAAGAGAAACTGAATATTGGTGATATGATTGTGAAGCTGCAAGAATTGAAAGACCGTTATCCGCTTTTGAGGAATTTGCCAAATCAAAGCTACAATCTAAACGAGGTTCAAGTGACTTTTGGAAAAGGTTGTTACGATATCAAACAGCCTTCTGAAATTAGGAGGTCAGAAGGCAAAGCTAGGCTTTGGGTAGCTTTGGGTAGTAAAATCAAAGATTGGAGCGGCCTTAAGTGGTTTGCTGCCACCGAAGCAAGCAGCAACTCTTGTCCCAACAGCAACATCAATGGCAGATGAAAAATTAGCAAACCAGTTAAGTAAGTGTTTGGATATCAAGTCATACGCCTCAAAATGCAATGCCACAGGTCATTGAAAAGAGGAACAACGAGCAATCAAGAAGTTGAAGAAACCAACGCGATTCAGCGGTGAAAAATACGAAGTTGGACTTCTGCGGCGAGAGGACGAAATGGGGGCAGGGGGGGGGGGGAGGGCAACTCTGCAATGGGGGCAACTCAAGATCCTAGAACTACGCATAAAGAAAGACGAAACGCTAAAAAATTGCTATCAGGAAACCCTTAAATTGGATGTCAACGCCAGATACATTTGAAAAGTTGATCGAACTGAACTGAATGAAACCTGATACAAGCTACAATGGTTTTTGCCACATCATGCGGTTATCAACCCATTTAAGCTCGAGAAACTCAGAAGAGTGGGAAACGCAGCAGCAAAGTATCAAGGTGTAGCCCTCAACGACAAAAATCTATCTGGACCAGACCTGCAGCTGAATAACCTAATTTTTTTTTAAGATTCCTAGAACTTCAAATAGATTTATCAGCCGACATAGAAGTGATTTTTTTTCAAATTGCTGTAACAAAAAAAGACCCGATGTCAACAATTTCTCTGGTGAGAACAGCCAGAGCAGAAGATGGAAGCTTACAACTAGGCACGACACGTTTTTGGGACGCAAAGCTCGCCGACTTGCACAAAATGGCGAAAGATAACGCAGTCAACGACGAAAGTCTCGTCAGAACGGTTCAGCGAAACTTCTATGTGGACAACTTCCCTAATGAAAGTCAGTCCTCAAGAAGCGATTGAAACCTACCAAAAAATCAGAGATATCCTCACCAAAGGTGCATTTAAATTGATAAAATGAATGGTACCTGACAATTAAGTAGAGTCACAGATCACAAGGACAGACAGGTGAATGAAAGCTGATAAAAATTTTGAAGCTGAACCACAGTCATCTTCAGTCATTGGACTTCTCTTGAACGTCAAAACAATTATTCTCATTGTGTGTCTTCAAACTGAGCATGAAGTTCTAGCAAAAATAACTCAGAGAGTTGTCCTACCGTTTGTCTCAGCAGTGTTCGACGACGTGGTGATGTGTTCAAAAATTCACCAAACGAATGCGGTGTCTACCTAGAAGCATTTGGTCAGCAGTTTTTGACGAGCAAGGGACAACAACTTTTTAGCAGGCCACTCAAATTTGTTCATTGATTGGTACTTGGATTTGACAGAAATACCGAAGATGTCAATTAATCAACTTTACGTTGAAAACAATTGCAGAATTTTGAGGTTGAACATCTTTACAGATGAATCAGAAGACTCAATGTCCATCGCGGCATATCTGCAAGATGAAGCGACGTTGAAACTAACCGACGTGGTAGGAAAATTCCGAGTAGTACTAATCAGACATATGACAATACACAAAGTTAGTACTCCAGGCCGCAAATTACGGAGATCGTCCCAGAACGCAAAGGTGTCGAAAACGCTACCAATTTAGGAAACGCTACCAATTTAGGGACTTCAGAAGCCCGTGCGGTTAATTGGCAGGTATGGCTACAAACGAGATGAAGATAATTGGCCAAAACCGTGGTGTCAGGCAGGAGAGCGAAGACGAAACTGAGCGAGCTGTCAGTGCTGTAGCAACAGAAACACAAGCTAAGTATCCAATTGACTGGAACCGCCAAATCAGCTTCAATAGAATCACAAAACTTATTGAGTTTTGAAGGAGGTTCGAGCGGAAGCAGAGGGGACCTCTCAGCGCAGACGCGATCCGTCAAACAGAGAAGTTTTTGTTTCGATTCGTTCAAACCGAAAGCTTCCCGAATGTTTCAAAGACCATAATAAGCAGCAAAGAGATCTTGAAAACATTGAACTTTACCAAATTGTCACCCTTCAAACAGGACGATTGAACAATTTGATTGAAAAATCAAAACATTCAAATCCCATGACAAGGCCAAACACCCAATATTGTTAACAGCGAATCTTCCTGTTGTACGATATCTGTTGGATAGAGCACATTGCGACAACCTAAACTAAGGCAGCGAGTATGTGAGAAACATTCTTCAACAAGAGTTCTGGATTGTTTTAACAAGAGTGGACTGAGAAATTATTACGAAAAATCAAATTGATTGTATCAAATGCAGACTCGAAAACGCCAACCTAATCGACCCACCGAAGGAGGACCTACCGCGAGAACGACTTTATTAACATGTTTTGCCATTCACCCATACTGGAGTTGATTACTTTGGACCCATTGAAATGAGCTTTCTATGACGTACCTCAGAGATATGTTGCTGCCTCTTCACTTGTCCAACAATAAGAACAGTACACATCAAATTTGCAGAGTCATTGGACGCCGAGTCATGTCTAGCTACAGTTGCAAGACTTGAAAGACGTGGCAACCCAGAAACATTATAAGCAACAACAGCACTAACTTCGTTGGAGCAGCCAAGGAACTGAAGACATACTTGGATCTGGATAAAGGGGACAAAGCTAAGTCTGAAAGGGGCTGAGCAAAGAAACAGATCTTTTGGAAGTTTAACCCTCCTGGAGCCGCTCTGCCGGAATCTGGGAAAAACTGGTTCAAAGTAGCAAGAAAGTCATGACTGCAATCTTGGACAACCGAGCCCTCACTGACAAGTTACTCGGTAGAACAATGGGCCTTGTAGAGAAAACACTCAACGCAAGACCCCTGACAGCAGTAATTTACGCCCCAGAAGATTTGACAGCACTCGAACCTAATAAATTTTTGCTAGGACGAGAAGATCCGAGAGCACCGTTTATTTCATCCAATGAGCTCTAATATAATCTGAGAAAATCCCTCAAAACGGCTCGAGCAGATGCCGACATGATCTGGAAAAGACGGTCTCGTTAATATCTTCCCCAATGGAAACGAAGATCAAAAGGGTTAAAAGACCACATGCGAATACTGAAAGACAGAGAACTTGTTTGGGTGGTAGACGACTCAGTGAACGGAGGTGCACGCAAAAATGGGACGAGTCATCCAGGTCTTCAAAGGCAATGATGGCGTCGTACGATCAGCGAGAGCCAAAGTGGCACATTGCGAAATCAATAGACCGGTAGTGGAATTGGCGCTAGGATTCTATGGTTGTGTTTCCGAGAACAAAAACAGGGCCAACGGTGTTGGCGCAGTTAATGAACACAAAAAAACATCCATCAGAAAAATCAAAGTGAAATCATAATTGTAAAACTTGAAATTTTATCAAAACTCAAAAAAGTTCAAAACTGATAAATTTTACGAGCTGGGACCGAACTTTTGTAGACCCCTCCGATTTTGGGAATGAAAACTCTGAGCAAACCGAATTCATAGCACACGGTTGGGTAATCGATAGGTTATTTAAGGACACTCGGAGATATCAAAACCAAAAGTGTGGCTATTAGCACTTGAATGATGCAAAAATTGCATTTTTCGATATTTTATGATTTATTGTTAAATTTCTTAAATTGTCATTTTTATGATAATTTGGGTGTTTTTTATGGTCAAATTTCATACATATGAGGCATTTAGAGTGACGTAAGTATCGGTTTTGCTTATGTCTACAAAAGCAAATATTGCAGTAACTTAACCTTTACTATGTAAATTGTGACTGAAATCACTTACTTGATTAACCATTCAGGATCGAGTAATAATGATGTTATAAATGGTATTGTTATGGTTATTTACTTCAACCGAATTGTTTGAATAGTAAGACCATATTGTATCTAGAACCATTAGAAACTGTTACAAAGAGAATTTGGCTCTCAGAATGAACTAAAATTTGATTTTTCATCAACTCTAGTCTTTTATGCTAAGTTTTGGTAGATCTTAAGATCTCCCGAGTTCTTAGTTAGTTGAATTTTCTTGACAAAAAATTACCAACAATATCATCAATTGGCTGAAGCTTTACAAGATTCAGCACGAGATTGAACATAGTTTATCACTAAGGGTATTCTTAACTTCAATCGCAAATTAAAATTTCAGTCCTTTAATACAACCAAGCGACTAATGGTTTCATTGAGACTGTTAGTCAATTGGAACCGAGTGAACCCAATAATTACTACCATGCACAGGGCGGCATATTCTGCCACATGCATTGACACGCCTAATATACGATTCAGCTTGGCCGTACCTTTGACCAATCAACAAATCCCTACGACTCTTAGAGATGTGTAGAATATCACAAGTCACCTTCAGCTTTACAAAACCACTTCGTGTCATCACTGAAAAACTTCAGATGTATTTTTCCGTGATAAGTTGCAGTCGCTTGAGCTCTACAAAATTTCGTCAGTCGAGTATCACCTTCGAAGAAAAATTTACTAATGACGTTGACGAAATGCACTCAAAACTCGCATAAGGTTGTCTTTCTGGGACCCTCTCTTAAAAACGGCATAACCCAAGATCCAAAATATGAGGAAAACGTTTTTTACGAGTTCATCAATCAGTGACTAACAACTTAGCGTTTGCCGAAGAATTATTATCTTTTTAAAGGGAACAGCGACGACTGTTTTACCGAAAAATTGCTGTCAATGAACTTCATGCGAACTATCAAACAAACAAAACTAACTCAGAAATCAGTACAAACACAGATGACTTGTAAAAGAGAAAAGAGTGGCTAGTAAAATCTGACATAAGCTAATCAAATACCTCTTATTGCAAAAACAAAAAAAATGTTCGAGAAGCTTCAGAAGAATGAAAAAATTCCTTTCACTCTGATGAGTTTCAATTTCGATGTCGAGTACACAACAGGATGTCAAGTCAGCTATCTCGTGCATATGCTCTGAGCAGACTATATTAAGTTCGAGTTGAAACCGAGAACCTTTACGTAGGTGATTGCCATTTGAAAAACAAAATCAAGAGAGAGCTCATTCGATGTTTGAGAACAAATCGATGTTTGAGAACAATTCCTCGTGGACCAGAACAAACTAAGGATAAAAACAAAGATTTCATGTGTGATAAAATTAATTAAACAATTAATTAAAAAATTTAATTCATCGAAGTGTTGAGATTGAGCTGTTGTATTGATAAACATAATTATGTTAACGCGAGTTGATTGTCAATTAAAAATTGTAATTTTAAATATATTCTCAGAATATCTTTAAAAAATAGATTCAAGACTGAGAATATTCTTTTGTCCAAAAGAAGATTTCGACTGTTGTTTCTAGATGTATAATCCCTCAGATGTATATAGATAGAGTGATGAAAAAGTTTGTTATTTATGAATAATTTGCAGATCAAAGAGACTCAAAATTGGTACATTCCGATCATGTGAAATGTTTTATCTACTCTAATTGTTTTTGGAATATATAGTTACCATCACAACCCAATCCGGTCTAATGGGCGAACCTTAAATTTGGCCGTGATTTCAGTGGTCTGTTTTTGAGGATATCTGTTTTTAAGGGATACCAAAACTTTAGAAGCCCAAAGAGACTGAAAATCCGGAAAACTCTCTCCCGTTGAAAGGGAAAGTTAATTGGTAAAGAAAAATCTTGTATCCGATTAAATCGATGGTTTTTGTCGTAATGAAATTGGTTTTTCAAAAAGTTTATCAGGTAACAGTTCTTTACCACGCTTTATGTGCATATGGTGCCCTCAAGTCAAACCAAAATGCTTAACAATTGCTGGATTGATAAATATTCAATTTCTGACTGAACGATTGCAAGTCTTTTACTGAATAACAACGGTTCCCCACGTTAAGGTCCAAAATGAAATCGTCTCTGATCAGACCGTCCTAGAAAAAAAGTGACGTCTGATCAGTCTGACCCAGACCGAAGTGGCTTCTGATCACACTGTAGTGCGCTCGAAGGCCATTCCTGATCAGACTATTGTGCACTTGAATCCGCCTTTGAGTACATTTGTATGTGCTCGAATCTGCGTCTGATCAGCCTCTGAGCTCGAAATCGTGTCTGATCGGACTGAGGAGCGCTCAAAATTGCCTCGAATCAGACTCAAAGGCGCTCGAATTATAGTGATCGGAGAATGGTTCTAAACATCAACAGATCTCTTAAACTCGCTGTAACATATATTCAATTCATAAAAATTAACGTTTTGACGAATATTTTCAACCAAGGAGCGTCCAATCCTAAGGGTTCTGCTATTGAAAACAACACCCAAACATTGAGAAAATAATTTTTTTAGTGAGCCATTGGTGCATGTTTCTCACTCAATAGCTTAACTTTGACAGCTTTCCGTAAAGAACGTCTTGATCTACAGATAATCGATATTGCTTCTATAGGGGACCGGTGTTTTCTATCAGCTGGACCACTTGGTTCTGAACAGAGCCATTAACCTCTAGATGAGTCTCTGATCAGAACGCTAATGTTTTATCTCCTAGCAGAGGCAACATCTCTCAGTAACAAAGAATACAAAAAAAAAATTGAACAAATGCTCTCGAAATGCTTTTTGATCCTACCCAATGGCGCTCAAAATCTTTTCTGATTAGACTGGTGTGCGCTCCAAGCCGTGTCTGATCATTCAAGTTCCAGAGCATGCACAAGTGTGCGCTTTAAGATGGTGTGATCAATACTCTGGTCAGTCTAGACACCTTGACTTGAGCCGTTCTCGATCGTCCACAAAATATCTAGAGCTTCTGCTCCAGAAAAAAATTTCCATAACCTAATATTAATTTTCATCTGTCTTGCGTGAAATCAGTGAGCGAACTCTTTTTTAAATAATTTTATCATTCGTGAGTTCTCGGTTCATGTTGCATCATTGTTTCGTGGAACAATTTTATAAAAAGTTATAACAGTGTTTTTTTTTCATATGAATCTGATTTTAATGCATGCAGTCAAAGGGATCGGAAAATTTTTTTTGTGCCTTTCTATACAATGTGGAGGTAAAACATCCTGTTTAATATTGCTTTTATTATTAGCTTGATTATGTATTCAACAGATTTGGTCATTTATTTTTTTATTCTGATTTTACTGTCACACTTCTGTCGTGCAAAAATGGACGTTCACATATCATCCAAACAACATCATCACCATCTGGCAAACAGGTACGTTATTTTGATATTTCAACTCTGGACTTAGTTTCATAACATCACTTCAAATTTTAAAAAGTTTAGGTAATTGCAAGTTCAGGTGAACTAGGAAGGCGATGCCAGGAAGGCACCTGACCTGTAGTTTTGGTATTTTTTACTTAAACTGTTTCAGGTGCAGTTACCTGAAAAAAAAGAGGTTATATAAGCATTGCATCAATCAAACAATTTTTTTTAATCTTGTTAAAACAATCAAAACTTGTCATCTTTCATTAGAACATCTGCGGTTAAGATCATGTGACCATCAAGGAATTTCAGGTGTAGTTGAGGCATGAATAATTTGCTTGATCAATTCAAATAAATTCAGCTGTTCTTTTTTCAGGTAAAATTGCATGAGCATTTTTAAAGTAAACAAAACAAAGAAAACCATAGCACTTTTAGTCCCAAAAATGTATCTTAATACATGTAGAAAGCGCCCTAAAGTGTGAGACATGACGCTAAAATGAAGGGATGCTGAAATACTAATGGCTTTATAATATTTAGTAAAAAAACTTTTAAACTCCACTCCAACAAATTCATTCAACTCCAAAGAAGCATTTTATAAATAAAAGAGGTTAAGCACACTATTAGATACTGCAGCATGAAAACAGATCAGCTTTTTTGAGACCAACTGAAATCAGTTACTGATAGTAAAAAAAGTTAAAGGTCCGCAATGAGTTTTTACCTTTTGCTGCTATCAGACCTTTTTGTTAAAATCAATTTTCTGAATTCTAATTTTGCAATTTATTTAAACTTATTTAAAAAATTTTAGAAAGTGAAAAACAATTGCACTGTTTAATCAATGAATTCCAGATTGTACTAGCTTCTGTAAAAAAACAGTTGTTTATGTAGATAGTTCCCTATTTCAGCTTTGCATAGTAATGGCAATTTCTTCCCGAGAAACTGAGCACAGAATTTGGAAAAATGAGACAGACAAATTGAGCAAGTAAATTATGGTTTATGATTTCCATAAAGTCGCACACTATTTGAATTCGATGGAAAGGTGTATTGGAAAAATGTTAGAATTTTTTTTTGATGAACTCAGGGATAAAATTTTTTTGATTTGAAGCAAATTTCTTTTGTTGATGTCAGTTATGCAATATACGGAGTATTGGAGATGCCTAAACACAAGTTCAATCAAAAACAAAACTCTAGTTTTAACTGGACGTGAGTCCCTCTCAAAACTTTTAAATATCAGCCGACCATTTTCATAGTTGTGAAAATATTTTGAGCTGATATAGTGAATTTTTTGTTAGATTTTTTATTTACCCGATGAGATAATTCTTAAATTTAGTCATTTTTCATCTGAGCAAAACCGATGGAATTGATTTTGGGCTCATCTAAGATTGAGCCGTTGATTTCAAATGATCTTGTGATTTCTTTGTTATATTTTTTAGTTATTTTTGCTGGTTTCAGTAATTTATCAATTCAGAAATAATGGTGTCCTTCATGTACATACTGAATAATTTATTTCAATTTCCTCGCCAGTTGTGTTGCGGGTCGTTGGGGTTTAAATTGATTAAGTTTTTGATGGAAAAAGTACATACATTAGATTTTAGGTTTTTTTTAAAGAAAAGACATTTTTGGGTATTGTTCGTTGCAAAGGTTTTTTCTCTTGATGGTTTCTTCTCTGCATAATAGAGAAATTTTATTTTTTTTAATTTAGTAGACATAAATGCAGGAATTAGAGCTTTTGTGAAAATATTATAAGATACCCTCTTATTACTGATTGCCAATTAAGAGGATAAATTGCAAACAAACTCTTTAAATAAGATAGCTCCTGAAAAATGTTTGTTTTCGTTTTGGATCTTAAGTAATAACAAGATGAGCTGAAATATCGAGAAATTGGCTTTGCTGTAAAATTTCGTGGTTGCTCTTCAAAAGAACATCTACAAATAAGATAATGAGACCACCAAGAAGTTTGAGTCGTAGTTCAGGTGAGAAAAATTGAGTTAACGATTGCGGTTACTTCTGGTTTTTTTTTCAGGTGAACATAAATGAAACTCGTTTACAATGAAGCAAAAAAATAGGGCATGACAACTTAGTTGTAAAAAATATTGAGGCATGTAGAAAGTACGTGCCTTTCAGTGAGGCAAAAGACGCTAAATTGAAAGAATGCTGATACTTTTTGGTTACCATTTAGTAAAAAAAGCACGTAAACTCAAAACCAGCGACTCCGTGCAACTTCAAACCGAGGCATATTACATATGACAGGTGCTAAGTACAGTATTAGATATGGTAGCAGGAACACAGATCGGTTTCTTTGAGACGATCTTAAAATAACTCACCGATAGTTGAAAAAATATAGGTAAGCAATTAGTCTTTACCCGTAAGCTAATTTCAGCCCGCAGTTTGTTCAAAATAATTGTTTGAATTCTGTTTTTGCACATTTCTTGAATTAATGTTAAAAAATTTTAGCAAGTGAAAAAGATGCCGTGGTTATTCAATGAACTCCAAACTAAACTAGCTTGTACAAGAAAACTGTTTTTTATCTGGATAGTTCCTCAATACAGCATTGCATAGTAATGGCGTTTTTTTCCGAGAAACAGATTTCAGAATATGGATACATAATGCGGATGCAGGTTGGTAATTTAAGTCTTCTGATTTTCACAGAGTCGCTCACTATTTGAAGTCGATGAAAAGCTTTAATGAGAAAGTTTCCGGTGAACACTGTAAACCCTTATAATAAAATGTCTGAATATTGGAGATGGCTAAGCACAAATTAATTCACTGACAAAAATCTGGTTTTAACTGAAAATGAGTGCCTCCTAAAACGATTCAATAACAACAGACTATTTTCATAGTGGCAAAAATATTCTGAGCTGATATAGTGAATTTTTTGTAAGATTTGTTATTTACCGGATGAGATAAATCTTAAAGTTAGTCATTTTTCATCTGAGCAAACCCGATGGAATTGATTTTGGGCTCATCTAAGATTGAGTCATTGATTTCAAATGATGTTGTGATTTCTTTGTAATATTGTTTTAGTTATTTTTGCCGATTTCAGTAATTTATCAGTTCAGAAAATAATGGCGTCCTTCATCTGCGTACTGAACAAATGATTAAATTTCCTCGCCAGCTGTGTTGCGGGTGGTTGGGGTTTAAATTGATTAAGATTTGATGGAAAAATCACATACAATAGATTATAGTTATCTTTTTCAAAGTAAACATTATTATTGGTTTTATTCATTGAATTGACTTTGTCTCAATTTTCCACATAATAGAGAAATTTTATTTTTTTTTAATTTAGTAGACATAAATGCAGGAATTAGAGCTTTTGTGAAAATATTATAAGATACCCTCTTATTACTGATTGCCAATTAAGAGGATAAATTGCAAACAAACTCTTTAAATAAGATAGCTCCTGAAAAATGTTTGTTTTCGTTTTGGATCTTAAGTAATAACAAGATGAGCTGAAATATCGAGAAATTGGTTTTGCTGTAAAATTTCGTCGTTGCTTTTCAAAAGAACATCTACAAATAAGATAATGAGACCATCAAGAAGTTTGAGTTGTAGTTCAGGTGAGAAAAATTGAGTTAACGATTGCGGTTACTTCTGTTTTTTTTTCAGGTGAACATAAATGAAACTCGTTTACAATGTAGCAAAAAATTAGAGCATGACACCGTAGTTGTAGAAAATATTGAGGCATGTAAAAAGTAAATGCCTTTCAGTGAGGGAAAAGACGCTAAATTGAAAGAATGCTGATACTATTTGGTTACTATTTAGTAAAAAAAACACTTAAACTCCACTCCAACGACTCCATTCAACTTCAAACGGAAGCATATTACATATAAAAGAGGCTAAACACAGTATTAGATACGGCAGCATGAAAACAGATCAGCTTCTTTGAAACGATCTGAAAATCAGTCAATGATAGTTGGAAAATTAAAGGTACGCAATTAGTCTTTCCCCGTAAGCTGTTATCAGCCCGCAGTTTGTTCAAAACAATTGTTTGAATTCTGTTTTTGCACATTTCTTGAATTGATTTTTTAAAATTTTAGCAAGTGAAAAAAATGTCGTGCTTATCCAATGAACTCCAAACTGTACTAGCTTGTACAAGAAAACTGTTGTTTATGTAGATAGTTCCTCATTACAGCATTGCATAGTAATGGCCTTTTTTCTGAGAAACGGATTTCAGAAATTGAATACTTAATGCGGATGCGGGCGGGTAATTTAAGGTTTATGATTTTCACAAAGTCGCACACTATTTGAAGTCGATGAAAAGCTGTAATGATGAAAGGTTTTCGGTGAACACAGTAATACCTTATAATTAAATTGTCTTAGTATTGGAGATGGCTAAGCACAAAAGTAATTCATAGACAAAACTCTGATTTTAACTGAAAATGAGTGCCTCCTGAAACGATCCAATATCAACAGACAATTATCATAGTTGCGAATCTAATTTGAACCGATATATTGAACTTTTATTAGAGTTTGTGTTCACCCAATGAGATACGTTTCAAAGTTACTATTTTTGGAGAATTGAAGAAACCGATGAATTATATTTTGGGCTCATCTAAGATTGAACTGTCGATTTCAAATGATTTTCTAATTTTATTGTGATAATTTTTGTAAGTATTTTTTGAAGCTTTCAGTAATGTGTCATTTGGGAAAATCATGGTGGCTTCATCTGCGATCTGAACAATTGAAAAAATTTCCCGCCATTTGAATACGTTTTGATGAATAAAGTGCATACAAAGGATTATAGGTTTTTTTTACAGAAAATACATTTTTTGGGTATTATTCGCTGCAACGGTTTTTTCTCAAAACTCAAAATAACGGATTTTTTTTCCGACTTACTTGAGTGGGGGCGGGAACTAGATACTCTAATGGGTTTTTTGATCAGCCAGTTTTGGCCGATCGTTATACTCATCATAGAGTTCTATGAGTGGTGTCATATGAGTGTCTTTTTTAAGTCAAAAATTGCAAGAAATAAGGTTCATTAGTCAACTTCGCTAAAATTTGCAAGAAGAGAACAACTAAAAATTGCTGACACCATTCTTTTCGTCTCAAGAGAGCACTAATTTACCTCTCTGCTCTCTATGGAAGTTTTCTGGGGGGAAATTTTGCCGGTCTATAGCTATGAAAAATCGATAAACATGAACAACTGCCAGCTAAGGTTTTCTTTTCAGCGTTTTGACTTTTAAACTCATTTGTTTTTTTTTAAAAAAAAAAGGATTATAGCTTTGCATATTTTTCTTAATTATTTTTTGGTCAATTTGCTAGATGTCAACAAAGACTGAAAACTTCTTCAACCTGATTGAATTTTAGTCTCCATTCCGGCGTTACGACTTAAACAAAAATTTTCTGTCTTCTAAATTACTAGTTTCACGAAAAATTGTGTTTGGATATATGCCCATTTTTCAAGTTTTTTTCTAGTTTTGTCACATTGTCAAATTATTGATATGGCACTGGTCACTTTATTGGTGTTCAAAAAATATGCACAATTGAACTTAAAAGTTTTCAAGGAATAGATTATGGTTTCAACGGCTTCGACACCGTTTTTTAGAATAAGTTATTGGAACTTAGTTCACTTTTGACAATAATTGCCTCTTTTCTTGCAGTTGTATAAGAATTGCCATAAAATAAGAGGTCTCAAGAGTATGGACTCTTGTTATGGAGGAATATATGAGCCTATTTACTGATTTTCATTGATAACTGATGGTTTTCATGACTTTAGAGATAATTTTTTTAATAAAAAAGATTTTTTAAAAAATTTTTCACCTTCTGTTTTTTTGCCTGTTTGGTAAATAGTCTCATTAATCACGGCTAACATATCACATTTGGGCGCTAAAGAGAAATGCATTTTTAGATATCATTTTTTCGTCATATAAAATAATTACGGTTTTCAGTCTTTTTGCTGGGCATTCTTAATAATTTCAGGCCAGATATCACTTTTAATTTTTGATGGAACACTTATTTGAGTAGAGCTAGCTTTTTGTTCTGAATTAAAGGTTTTAACGGCTTCTACGCCGTTTTTTACTTAAAAAAATTTTTAAAAATTTTTTTCCTGTGTTTGAATTACTCTTCTTAAACGTATAACATATTTTGATAAATGAGAGTTCTCAGCAACTGCAGACTTTTTAGAGTCTTCAATTGAAAAAATTGAGGAACCTGTGTCATCTCTTGAATTGATAGCTGATGGTTTCCATGACTTGGAAAATTATTGTTTTCAAAAAAATTTTTCATTTCTTAAATTCTCGTTTTCTTTTCCTTTTTGTCTTTCTCTTGATCCAATTTCGTTAATTACAGGACGAGTATCACAACAGGGATGTTGGAAAAGGCGCAGTCAAACGTATCTAAAGTTTTCAATGAATTAGTTATGGTTATGACTTTTTTGACACCGATTTTTTTAACTTGTTTTTTTTTGTCTGTTTTTGACGTTATTCTAGTTAACGTATGAGTCTTTCTGTTAACAGACTGGTGTCCAGGGCTTCATTTGGACGATTACTTAGAGTTGTTGAAAAATTTTAATTTACTGCTGATTGTTTTAATGACTTTAAAAATAATTGTTTTTTTAATTAATTTTTAACTGAGTTTATTCTGTTCTTATTTGAATTTTTTACCGAGTCTTTTTAATTAGAGATCACTTAACACAGTGCTGGCATAAAAAAAAAAATTTAACACAAATAGTAATTTAAGTGCATTCAAAATAGTTTTAATGGCTTGAAAAATATTTTTTCGAAAAAAATTATTTTCAGCTTTTTTGTTTTTGTCAGAACGTTTTTTGTAAACATAGGACAAATTCTGATCAAAAACTTTTGAATGATTTTGTTCATGCAATTAAATGAAACTAATTTTCACTTCAAAGAATAGCTAATCATTTACATGACAATTAAACTGATTGCTTCGACAAATACAAAACGTTGTTTTCCACTTTGCTTTTTTTCCTGTCTACTTGTTACCTAGTGTCATTATTTAGTGGTATCGTAATACTTTATTTGCATTCAAAAAAACGCGTTTCCGTTCTTTTCATACACTTAATGATTATATTATTGTTTTACTGCTTCGACACCGTTTTTTTTCTTGCAAAATTTATTTGAGTTTTTGTTTTTTTTTCTATAATTGATGTTTTTTTTGCAGTCGTATGAAAAAATCTTTGAAATGACAGGTTCTAATATCTCACCTTACGGAGATATAAATGATCATAGTACAAAAGTATTTATTGATTTCAATTCATTTCTAAGTGTTTTCCTTAATTTAGATTCTGCTAATAATTAAACTGCTTTAAGAAATACGAGTGTAGTTTTTTTGTAAGCCGCTTCTAATTTAAGCGAATTTAGGCAAATCTATTTTGAACCGATATATTAAACTTTTATTAGATTTTGTCTTTACCCAATGATATACGTTTCAAAGTTACTATTTTAGAGCATTGAAGAAACCGATGAATTATTTTTTGGGCTCATCTAAGATTGAACTGTCGATTTCAATTGATTTTGAATTTTTATTGTGATAATTTTTAAGTATTTTTTGAAGCTTTCAGTAATGTGTCATTTGATAAAATCATGGTGGCTTCATCTGCAAACTGAACAATTGAATAAATTTCCCGTCATTTGTTTTGCAAGCCGTTGATATTTAATTTGAATAAGTTTTGATGAATAAAGTACATACAAAAGATTATAGAATTTTTCTTAAAGAAAAGAGGTTTTTTGGGTATTATTCGTTGCAACGGTTTTTTCTCAAAACTCATAAAAACGGATTTTCTTTCCGACTTACTTGAGTGGGGGCGGGAACTAGATACCCAAATGTGTTTTTCGATCAGCCAGTTTTGGCCGATAGATATACTCATCATAGAGTTCTATGAGTGGTTTCATATGTGTGGCCTTTTTGAGTCAAAAATTGCAAGAAATAGGCTTCTTTAGTCAACTTTTCTAAACTTTGCAAAAAGAGAACAACTAGAAATTGCTGACATAATTCTTTTCATCTCAAGAGAGGACTAATTTAACTCTTCGCTCTCTATGAAAAAGTTCTGGGTTGGAAATTTTGCCGGTTTATAGCTAAGAAAAATCGATAAACATGAACAACTGCCAGCTAAGGTTTTAAACCTTTGGTCTAAAACTTTTTAGCGTTTTGACTTTTAAACTCATTTGTTTTTAAAAAAGGGATTATAGCTTTGCATATATTTCCTAATTATTTTTCGGTCAATTTGCAGCTAAATTTCAATAAAGGCAGAAAACGTCTTCAGCTTGATTGAATTTTAATCTCCATTCCGGCGTTACGACTTAAGCAAAAGTTTACTGTCTTCTAAGTTACTAGTTTCACAAAAAAACTGTTGTTGGATACATGCCAATTTTTCAAGTTTTTTTCCGGTTTTGTCACATTGTCAAATTATTGATAGGGCACTGGTCACTTTACTGGTGTTTAAAAATTTAAACAATTGAACTTAAAAATTTTTAAGGGCTAGATTATGGTTTCAACGGCTTCGACACCGTTTATTTTTTCTAGCAAAATTGATTTGAGTTTTTGTTTTTTTCTATAATTGATGTTTTTTGCAGTCGTAAGAAAAAATCTTTGAAATGACAGGTCCCAATATCTTACCATATGTAGATATAAATGATCATAGTACAAAAGTTTTTATTGATTTCAGTTCATTTCTAAGTGTTTTCCTTAATTTGGAATCCGCTAAAAATTAAACTGCTTTAAGAAATACGAGTGTAGTTTTTTTGTTAGCCGCTTCTATTTTAAGCAAATTTAGGCAAATCTAATTTGAACCGATATATTGAACTTTTTTTAGATTTTGTGTTTACCCAACGAGATACGTTTCAAAGTTACTGTTTTTGGAGCATTGAAGAAACCGATGAATTATTTTTTGGGCTCATCTAAGATTGAACTGTCGATTTCAAATGATTTTGTAATTTTATTGTAACAATTTTAAGTATTTTTTGAAGCTTTCAGTAATGTGTCATTTGAGAAAATCATGGTGGCTTCACCTGCATACTGAACAATTGAATAAATTTCCCGCCATTTGCTTTCAAGCCGGTGATATTTAAGTTGAATAAGTTTTGATGAAGAAAGTACATACAAAATATTATAGGTTTTTTTTATAAGACATTGTTTAGGTATTTTTTGTTGCAACGGTTTTTCCTCAAAACTCTTAATAACGGATTTTTTTTCCGACTTATTTGAGTGGGGGTGGGAACTAGATACTCAAATTGTCTTTTTGATCAGCCAGTCTTGGCCGATTGATATACTCATCATAGAGTTCTATGTGTGGTATCATATGAGTGGTTTTTTTAAATCAAAGTATTGCAAGTAATAAGCTTTTCTAGTCAACTTCGCTGAAATTTGCACAAAGAGAGCAACTAAAAATTGCTTACACAATTTTTTCAACTCATGAGAGGACTGATTTACCTCTCTGCTCTCTTTGAAAGTTTTCTGGGTTGGAAATTTTGCCGGTTT
This sequence comes from Convolutriloba macropyga, assembly GCF_964194025.1. Lineage (NCBI taxonomy): Eukaryota > Metazoa > Xenacoelomorpha > Acoela > Convolutidae > Convolutriloba > Convolutriloba macropyga. The sequence goes on from NC_134468.1 coordinate 12,629,273, forward strand.
ATAGCTATGAAAAATCGATAAACATGAACAACTGCCAGGTAAGGTTTTAAATCTTTTATCTAGTAGTTTTTAGCGTATTGACTTTTAAACTCATTTGTTTTCAAAACACACGGGGAATTATAGAGTTTTGCGTATATTTCTTAATTGTTTTTCGGTCAATTTGCAGCTAAATTTCAGCACAGACAAAAAACATCTTCAATTTGATTGAATTTTAATCTGCATTCCGGCTTTACGACTTAAGCAAAAGTTTTCTGTCTTCAAAATTACTAGTTTTACAAACATTATATTTGGACATATGCCATTTTTTCGTGTTTTTTTCTGGTTTTGTCACATTTTCAAATTATTGATAGGCCCTGGTCACTTTATCGGTGTTCAAAAAAAATATGCACAATTGAACTTAAAAATTTTCAAGGAATAGATTATGGTTTCAACGGCTTCGACACCGGTTTTTAGAATAAGTTATTGGAACTTAGTTCACTTTTGACAATAATTGCCTCTTTTCTCGCAGTTGAATAAGAATGTCCAGAAAATAAGAGGTCTCAAGAGTATGAACTCTTGTTATGGAGGAATATATGAGCCTATTTACTGATTTTGATTGTTAACTGATGGTTTTCATAACTATACAGATAAATTTTTTAAGAAAATTAAAAGATTTTTTAAAATATTTTCACCTTCTGTTCTTTTTGCCTGCTTGTTAAATAGTCTCATTAATCACGGGTAACATATCACATTTGGGTGCTGAAGAGAGGCGCATTTTTAGATATCATTTTTTAGTCTTATAAAATAATTACGGTTTTCCACAAAAAAAATAACTTGTTTTTGATTTTTGTCTGTATTTGAAATGTTTTTTTTAAACGTATAACAAATTCTGCTTTATGGCAAATTTGTGGGGAAAAATATTTTTTAGCTTAGAATCTTTTGTTCTTTTCAGTCTTTTTGGTGGGCATTCTTAATAAATGCTGGCCAGATATCACTTTTAATTTTTGATGGAAAAAATTTTTTGGGTAGAGCTAGCTTCTTGTTCTGAATTAAAGGTTTTAACGGCTTCTACGCTGATTTTTACTTAAAAAATTTTTTAAAATTTTTTTCCTGTGTTTGAATTACTCTTCTTAAACGTATAACATATTTTGATAAATGAGAGTTCTCAGCAACTTCAGACTTTTTAGAGTCTTCAATTGAAAAAATTGAGGAACCTGTGTCATCTCTTGAATTGATAGCTAATGGTTTCCATGACTTGGAAAATTATTGTTTTCAAAAAATTTATTTATTTATTAAATTCTTTTTTTCTATCATTTTTTGTGGTTTTCATTATCTATTTTCGTTAATTACTGGACGAGTATCACAATAGTGGTGTTGAAAAAGGCGCAACCGAACGTATCTAGAGTTCTCAATTAATTGATTATTTTTATGACGTTTTTGACACCGATTTTTCGAATTTGTTTTTTGTTTGTCTGTAATTGACGTTATTCTATTTGACTTATGACTTTTTCTGATAGCAGGATGGTGTCCAGGGCTTCATTTGAACAGTTACTTGCAGTTGTTGGAAAATTTTAATTTACTGCTGACTGTTTCAATGACTTTAAAATTAATTGTTTTTTTCAATTAATTTTTAGCTGAGTTTCTTCTGTTCTTATTTGAATTTTTTTACCTATTCTTTTTAATTAGAGATCACATATCACAGTGCCGGCATTAAAAAAAGCGAAATTTAACACGAATAGTAATTTAAGTGCATTCGAAAATGTTTTAATGGCTTGGAAAATACTTTTTCGAAAAAATATTATTTTCAATTTTTTGTTTTTGTCAGTACGTTTTTTGTAAACGTAGAATATATTCTGATCAAAAACATTTTTTATATTTTGTTCATAAAATTAAATGAAACTACTTTTTACTTCAAAGAATAGCTAATCATTTACATGACAATTAAACTAATTGCTTCGACAAATACAAAACGTTGTTTTCCACTTTGCTTTTTTTCCTGTCTACTTGTTACCTAGTCTCTTTGTTTAGTGGTCTCATAACACTTTAATTGCCTTCAAAAAACGCGTTTCCAATCTTTTCTTACAATTAAAGATTATATTACGGTTTTTACTGCCTCGACATCGTTTCCTCGAAAAAATGATTTGAGTTTTTTTTCTATACTTGTTTTTTGCAGTAGTGTGAAAAAATCTATGAAATGACAGGTCCCAATATCTTACCTTATGGAGATATAAATGATCATAGTACAAAAGTATTTATTGAGTTCAGCTCATTTTTAAGTGTTTTCATTAATTTGAAATCTGCTAATAATTAAACTGCTTTAAAAAACACGAGTGTAGTTTTTTGTTAGCCGCTTTTTGTTATTTTTTTCCACTCGTTATCGAGTCTCATTAAGGACCAGTTCCAATTTTTTCCTAGTGAAGAACCACAGTCTAGTTTTTACGTTTAGTTTAGGTTTTGATCTGCCACTCTTTAGGCTTTGTCATTAAGTTTTCTACAGGTATACATGGATGTTATTAATGTTTGATGTTATTGTTTGATATTGTTGTTTGTTTTGTCTCGTATTCTCAATAATGGAAATACTCCTCGGCTTTCTTAAGCGGCATCCTTTAGTCCACTCTGGGTTTTGAGTTGTACGCCGTTTTCTATTCATACGCTTGTTTTTTTTAAAGAAATTATTTGATTTTTTAAAAGTTTTCTATCCGGTCCTCATTGGGCAGACAATTCAGCCGAAATTTGGATGATCGAAGTCGGAACATTATGTGCAAACGCGCATGTCCAAGCCTCATTGTTTTAACTAAAGTATAAAAGTAAGGGGAGGGAAAGTCCACTTTGAGACGAACTCTATTAGATACTCTCCCATTAATGATTGCGAATTGAGAGAATAAATTGCAAGCAAGCTCTATCAATAAGATGGCTGTTGAAAAAAATTTGCTGGAATTTGAAGTAAAAATGAGATGAGTTGAAATAATGAGAAACCAGTTTTGGGTGTTTTGAAAGAGTTCTCACTGTTTACTACAAAAGCTGAATAAACCTGAAATTATTGGCCAAGTAATGCTGTAGCGTCAGAAAAATTATTATTTCTTTTCGCAGTGAAATGAGGTTCTGATTTCTTTTTGATGCTCCGAATAAATTTTTCGAGTGGACGTATGATGAGTTGTAGTGTTTCAAAAATTGATTGATAAGAACGATGATCATACAGGTAAGAACTACAAAAACTGCAATTTTATGAGCGTATGGGCTCAAATGAAAAAAAAAGAAAAATTGAAATCATTGAACCAATTTTTTTATTGAATTTTTGTTTCACGCTGTTGATCTCAGTTTTAAGAAAAACTTACCATTAATTAGAATTAATTTCTATCTTAGTGGAGCCCCGGTATATTTATCGATATTATCGAGCCAAAGTCGAGGACACCGTTTATTATCAAGTCAAAGCCTTTTCGTTTTTTACATGCCTACTGACGCTAATTTCATACTAATAACAGTAGAATAGAAGGTTTTTTCATTAATCGTAGCTGAATAGATCCTAGCTTATATAACTTGTAACCCGTAAAAATTGTGATTCTCTGTTTCTGTGTGACTTTTTTTAGAACAACGGTGTTTTCGGAGTTTCAACAACGTATACGAGTGATAGATTCTCTGGAGATAAAGTCGTTGGCTCAAAGACGTCTGGACTGTGCCATAATGTGTATGAACATAAACGGGTGTGTCTCCTACAACTTTTGTCACAAACGAATATGCGAACTGAATAAGAAACTAGTACACGATATAGGCGTATCGATAGAATATAGAGAAGATTGTGACTACGTCGGAGTTTACGTGGAGAAAATAAATTGTTTGGAATCATCAACTGTCACATCGACACTAGAGTCGAGTGATCACGAGGGGTTAGATGCTCCCTCTCGCCGTGGTCTTCGCTACGACGCTGATTATGGTGATAAAGATTTTTGATCAGATTTGTGATAATCATAAATATGACTAATATTAAAAATACAAATTTAACGTGCTCTCTGCCATAGTTGTGACAAATCAGAGGCCTCAGGTAGGGTAAAAAATATAGTAAGGTTGAGGGTCGAGACCACGACTAATTTCGACCCACGGTCATTTCATACCCCATATCGGTTGACCACGGTCTTTTTATAAGGCTCAGTACGAATGTAATATCACAAGAAAGTTTTAGCGTTGATATTACATAATTTCAACGCTTTCACATCATTCCTTGCACAATATGTAACAAAACTGCATTAAATGTTCTCATTTTTAAACGATATAGTTATCGTTTTTTTAATATTGTTTTGCACAAAAACACATTTTCCCGATTAACACCAGAAATTAACGAGTTCCCACATTACCAAACCTGGTCGACTGCCAAAGGATTTTTGTGGTAACGTCTAAATAGTAATCATACGGAAATCGTGGAAAATTTGAAACATGAGAACATGAAACATGTTCAATCTAAAAAACTATTCCTTGCAGTCTCGCAAACTCTATTTATATGAAATTACAGCGTTTCACAGCAAAATGTGTTTTCTGGAAGCGTGATCCTCAAAATGTGAGATTTGCCGGATATTTCCGCATTTGGTAACCCTAAATCGTAGAAATGACAAGGGGGTTAAAAAGTTTAAAGTATTGTGAAACGCCCTTGTAGCGGAACGTAATTCTTTTTCACATTTATTTAATCCTATTTTTCATTTTAAGGTTCTTAATTGCTTTGTGAAAACCACTTTCCCAGCATATAAACGCTTTCTACATTGAACAGAAGGCGGCACCTGAAAGCATCCGTGACTTTTTTTGGAAGTAGATTTTTTTTTGGTACCAGTAGACGCTCGCAATGACATGTTTAGCTACACAGAATATGTAAACGAGGCTGTAAAAGGAAAGGGGGTCTCAGTTTTCCAATCAATTACAATTTAATCCGCTTTTGATATCTCGTTCATATCAAGATATTCAGAGTGATTCAATAATTTTTTTTTTAATTTCAAACCGCCAAAAAATTTTTAAACAATTGTAACAAACATTTTTCATAAAAATAATTGACATTCAAATTTTTTCCCCCAACTATTGACAGGTTCAAACTATCTCTCTTTTAAGTTAAAGGTTGAGTTTCCGTTTTTTCTGTTTTCACACTTTCAGACTACTGTAGAGATCGTCAAGACTTTTTAAAAACCTATTTGCTTATAGAAAGAGCATGCAAAAAAAAAATTTACACTAAAAAACATGTGAATTTATTTTTCTTTTGACTAAAAAGTTTTTCTGTCATATATAATTGTTGAGCGTTGGATCTATTGAAGTAACTTAATACATATTTCCGTGGAATTGTTTTCAATTTTACTTTAAAAATTTTGCTAGTTAGCATTTAATTAAGTTTGGACGGATTTAAGTACAACATTGCAAACGCACTTCAATTTTTTATAATCCTAAATTACTTACAATAGAACCAACATAAATACAATTACGGAACGCAAAAGATGAGAGAAAACGCTTCAATTTGTCTACCTACAGAATAAGCTAGCAAATGCCATATTCATATATAGGAGAAACCAAAATTATAACTAAAACTGGAAAAAAATTTTATGACTGCTTCAAAACCGTTGCATAACTTTTGGCCAAAAACTTTTACATTAAATAGGTTCACTCATATAAAAACTTTGCAAATGTCTATAGTGCTACCATCTATGAATTTACGTGTTTTTTTCTTTTTTTAAAAAAGAAACGATGATACACAAACACGCTAGCAAGACTTAATTTGGGCCTTGTTTCTTTCGACGATTTACGAGCTCTAAAAATCAATTCAAAAATTGTTTCCTTAATACATCGTGAGTAATTTATGAAACTTTTTTTGGTTGTGTTGATGTATTTTTGTTCGGTCTTGCGCGCGTGCTGATATCTACTTCAAAAAAAAATTTTCTCTGCCTGATCAAAAAGCCGTTAATGACAGAAAAAGCTAATACAACAAAAAGTTCTCCTTTAAGAGTCTCCTCCATATCTTAAGGCGTTTAAAAAAGACCGCTTTCATTTGTGTAAAAAGTGAATTAGTAATTTTTTTTGGAATGTTGCCGAAGAGCCTTTCCTAAAAACTCTCCTTATCAGTAGGCTGCAGTTCAACTTTTCAAAACTGCTTCTAGAAATAAAAAGTTTTTCTTTGTGGAAAACAAACAAAGCAATCAAGAAACTTAAAAAAACTATATTAATTGGAAGCGGAGTTGATGCTTAAATGTTTGCAACTGCAAAACTACAATGAAGTTCCACATTACTGAGTTGAGTACTGACTTTATTCAGAAACAACTGCTTGTTTTTCTCCAATGATGTTACGCTAAAATAGGAAATGCTTGGAAATGGAATTCTGACAAAAGTCCATCAAAATCAACAGAAGTGTTCTCTTTCTCGTTTTTCTAATTTTTCGTTTTCATCAAAAAACTTGAAATTTTAACAAGCAAACTATCTTGAAACAATTTTTTAATTTTCGTTGCTAATAAAGCAGTAACACAGGCAAAGTTCGGACGGTTATTGAAAATGGGCCAAATGACATCGAGTTTATCCTAAATTCAAAGAAAGGAAAGATTACATGTGGAAAAAACGTCTCAATCTGATTTAAAAGGAAAAATGTCCAAAAAATGTTTTCAGAAGCAGCGCGAGAGCTTATCTCTCAGGGGCCGTATCATTATTGCGAAATCTTGAACGCTGTCTATATACTGAAATTGAACGGCAAAGAGGAAAAATGTGATACCCATTAAAGAGAATTTTGTTTTTTTTTGTCATTTATTTTGCTGTGATAGTGTTTCAATTATTTCAAAGAATATTTTTATCTCAAAAAAGACGATCTTTTGTCAGAGGCACTGACCGACGATTTTTCGCGTCCAACTGGTTATTTATCATTTTTGATTTGCTCACATCTCTAAAATTGAATTTATATATGTTTTAGTATTTGACATTAAGCAATGTAAGTAGTTTTGAAAAGTTTTCTTTTTTCTTTCATTTAGTTCGGTTTTCAGAATAAAAAAGACAAATAACTAAAATGTGCGAAATAATGCTGATACTTTATCAGATATTTCAAAGTTTTAGTACTCTTGAAAATTTTAGACTATGATGTTCTTTGACTGTTTAAACAATTTCATTTTATTCAATGATTTTTCGTAAATCGACGAAGTCCAGAAACGTGAAATTTCGACCATGAATTTTCATTCAACAAACTAAGACTGAAAACGCCTATAGTTTTTCTTTTGATTGATTTTTTGCCCTCAAAAACTGTCATTTGTTATGTAAATTTTGTATGTATACTATGCACCAGACTGTGATTATAGTTTCAGATTGAGTTTTTGTTGTATTTTCGTTCATAAAAATCCAATATCTCGTAGCGTAACTTGGCAAACAGTGCAAAAAAAAGCAGTCTACCCATTTTTTCTGTTTGAGCGGAGAAAAATAGAGTGATATTTCTACGAAAACTTCTTTATACAGGACTTAGAGCAGATCATGCTAATAGAGCGCGCATCATCCTCTAAACGAAGAAATTTTTCTGTACATAGTTTTTTGTATGCCAATATCTCGCCCATTAAAAAAATTTTCCGCAGAATTAAATTATTAGAGAGAATGAGAGATTCTCAATAATCCACAAAAGTGAAAAAAAAAACAATTATCCACAGATGGTTTATTATTTTCCGTAATTCTCAAACCAAATCAGTGCTGAAGAGCGTGCAAGCTTACAAAAGGAACTCAGATCTAGGGATGAAACTTTTTTGCACTTTTTTACTTATTTCCAAAAAATTTAAAATTCTTTTTCAGAGTTATCGAAAATAAAACGTCATTTTTTGAGACAATTTTAAAAAAAGATCCAAAAACGGATAAGAAAAACAAGAAATGGAAAAAAATTTAAAGCTGATCATCAGTTTAACAAAGTAAAAATTAAGAACATTAGGAGACTGCCCGAATTATTAAATTAGGACAACAATAGAGTGGAAATTGAGATTACAAACACTGGGATTTGAAGAAACCAAAATTTTTTATTGCACTTGTTCACAGCTGAAATTACTTTCATTCCAACTGGGCAATAAACCATTCTATATTTAAAATGTATAAATGAGTGTTTGTTTGGAACCGTCAAATAAGTGTATTTTAAAGAAGAATTTATTTATGATCAGAATTTATTTATGATAAAAATTAAGAACATTAGGAGACTGCCCGAATTATTAAATTAGGACAACAAAAGAGTGGAAATTGAGATTAAGAACACTGGGATTTGAAGAAACCAAAATTTTTTATTGCACTTATTCACAGCTGAAAATACTTTCATTCCAATTGGGCAATAAACCATTTTATATTTAAAATGTATAAATGAGTGTTTGTTTGAAACCTTCAAATAAGTGTATTTTAAAGAAGAATTTGTTTATGATCAGAACGGAGCCCTTTTTGCCGAAATGATTGTTAGCAATTTTTTTTCAAACTGGCTAAATTTAGGAGCTAGGAAGGCATTTAAGTATTTTAATGACATGTACAGTGTAGTCGATAAGAAACAAAATTTTAGTGAACGAACTAATCGGAGCCAAGGACAGACCTATAAATAAGTTAATCACTTTTTCTTAAAGATATTAATCCAATTAATTATCAGCAAAAAGAAAATAAAATGCTGATTTCGGAAGGAAGACGCTTTCACAACTACATTCCCGGTCTAAAAAATGGATGGGGGTTCACATGATTGGCAGAGATAAGAGCAAAAATCTAATGTTTTATAGTTTTTTCATCCAATGCAATTTTTGAAGGCTTTTGATGAACATATGTTTTTTGTTAATTTTTCGAAATAATCGCTGACATAATTGGTAAAAGCGATACTCACAATTGATAGTAGTCTATAATTATTTCTGCTTCTTTGAGGTTGAAGTAACTCACTATGCCGAAAAATTACTGCAAACAAAAATCATCCAGCGTCCAGTTTTTCGTTTATACTCTGTGATTTTTGTTACAGCAGGTAAATCACAAGTTAAAAAACTTAAGACAGATCTCCTACCAAATATTTCTCAACTAGAAGTTTGATTCAGCTAAAAAGTATTTACCATATTCCCCCATTTTGTCGCCGAAAAAGGTTTAGGTGGTTCCAAAAGCGCAAAATGAAAAAGGAGTGATCTCCAAACAAAGTAATTTTGATAATTTTTATTAGGATGAACATATTGAATTAAGGGTGGGCGTCAGAATATAGAGGGTTTCCCATGGTTGGAGTGAATTCAAACTGAGGCAGCGACTGTAGTTAAAATGATGTATATGTGAGGTTATGTTTTTATAGGGTCGGGGGTGAAACAATTAGCGATGTAAGACTTGTCGGGGTGAAACAATTTACGATATGTAATTAACGATGCAAGCATTTTAGATAGCTGTAAGAATTCATATATGTGATGTTCGAGCGAAGAGGTCATTTTTCAGAGAATTTACTATGAAGTCATGACAGAAAGGGTAAGTTGTTAAGCAATAAAATAAATGCACCGGTAGACTTTAGTCATAGTCAAACAGCGAAGCTCTAGAGTCACATACAGCATATTGCGGTGACACAGAAATTGTATCTTGAAAACAGAATATCTTGGAATAGGGACTTTAGAGCAGCCCCCACTACTTAACAATAATTTTTCAAAAAAATGGTGCCAATTTTGACGCCAGAAAATTGATAGCACTGCATAAATTTAGCGACTGCTGCAGTGTCATATGAAATGGGTACTCTTGATAAACCACTGTCAACAGATAGTGAGAAAAAAAGCCTTGATGGCCTTGACGTTCCAAAAAAGTTTGAGTTTAAAAACTTTTTTTCTCAAACCTCACCCTGTGTTTGCCAGACAACTCTTTTGGTCCTTTAAACGGATTGCATTCCTTTCTCATCTTTACCGATATTTGTGGTAGCTCTCCTGCTTTTCGATTTTAATTTTTATGAGATGCGAGTGCAAAATATGTGAGGAAGATGAATTACATAGATCTAAGGGTTTTATGAACCGAATCTAATGGTTTCATTAACTTCGATGGCTCCAACGATGGAGAAATCCATCCAGGTTAATTCGAATTCCTTAGTTTCAAAAAAAGATTCCGTGATAAAGTTACTTTAATTTTTTACAGTATCTATGTGTCACCGGTATCAGAATCGGTTTCTAAAAACGTGATGCAAGTAATTAATAAAAAGTATTAGTTAGCTACTTTCATTTTCTTTTCAAAATTACAGCTTAGAAGGTGCTTTTTTAAGAGTAAAATAAATTACAAAAACCATGTTTTTAACGTGTTTTCATGCTTAAACACGCCATAAAATGATTTATCAATCGCAATCCAGCCGCTAAATAAAAATTTCCAAATAATTGTAACCTTTAGGGCCCTATTTTTGAGAAGAAGAGAACCTCTCAAATCCCACCTATTCGGTACAATTTTTGGGAGAGTTTATGTTTTTCTTAAATAAGGATAATAGCAACTATTCGAAACTCTTATTTATAGTGAATCGCAGTTTTTATTAACTACTCTACGATAACCCCTACTATATGGTTGTAAGTAAAAGTATAATATAATATTATATTATTATTTTGACATAATTATTTCTTTCCTTTTTAACCAAAAACACTAATATTTTGGGTCTCACTTGGTTTAGTGGTTATTTCATCGAGTCAATTTAAAATGCCTTGGAAAACAGATTGTTTTGGGGTTCAATCCTAACCAAATTATCCCCAATTCGACGAAGTACCATGAAATTAAACGTTACAAAAAATAATCACTGCTGTTATAACCGTATATGGAACACACTCTTATAGGCATACAGTAAAAAACCCCAATCTGTGATCAGTGGAAACACTGTAATTGGCTTTATTTTTAATGAAAATTACAGATAAACTTATGGTTAACAAAAACTATAGCACTATGTTATACTAGGTGTAAAGTAATTTTAACTCATCTCCAACAAAATCAATTTATCTACCATATTCATCTTTAATAATAAATTCAATCTATTCTATTCTATCTGTTGTAACGTCTTGATGTGAAATATTTGTTCGAATATTAGCTGTCATATAACCTGGTGGTTCAGTTAGCTTAATTGAATACAAGATATCCGAGTTTTTTTCATTGTCTTTATAACCAGATATACTTTACAGTGAAAATTAAATGTATTCAAACCAACTTTTTCATATATTTTGTTTGCTCTATATTTACCATAGTTATATACTTGTTTATTAAATCCTAGTAGTAATGCTATCGGGTGTTTTTTTATCAAATCTAATTATGTCGCTATATTATATTCCTCTCACATTTCATTGCACTTTATCTGCTTCTATAATAATTTTATACTACGTTTGTTGTTTTATTATCTCTGCTCTTTCAGATACTTCATAAGATTCTGGTGTTTTTTTCTGTGATTATATTATCTTTAAGTAAGACCTCGAACAGTTTTTGTACCTTTGGCTATAGCCAAATTTGTTATTCTTTTCATTCAAAATAAACACTGAAATATCAACAGATATCTAATTAAATCTAATTTTGTTGTATTTATCATAGGTTCATTAAAATGAAACCTTTCACTCAATCTCATCATTCTGAAGTTAAGTGTCCGTTCAATTTTAGTCGTAATCGAAGCTTTATGTTTCTTTTTTATTTCCCATTATGTAAGTTAATCGGTGGAGCCGCTCCATGGATCAGTAAATATTTAAAATTAAAGATTAACAAATTTAGAATAAAGTTTTACTCCTCTAATTATGGAATTTGAATTAGATACAATTTATGATCATAATATTGATAAGCACAGGAAAAAGTTTTAAAGAGTTAGCATACTAATCTAGCACTAATGAACACAGAAAACAATAAAGTTAGTATCATTCTCAATAGCGAAGAGAATCATATAAAGATACATGAATCAGATCTTGAGATTGAGTTTGATGTAGTAGATGATAATAGAAATATATTTGCAATTGATGCTAAAATTGGATTAACAAACTATGATACTACTCTAATTATGGATTTTGAATTAGATAAGATTTATAATCACAAAATTGATAAGCACAGGAAAAAGTAATAAAGAGTTAGCATATTAATCTAGCACTAATGAACACAGAAAACAATAAAGTTAGCATCATTCTCAATAGAGAATAGAATCAATTAAAGATGCATGAATCAGATCTTGTGATTGAGTTTGATGTAATAGATGATAATAGGAATATATTTACAATTGTTGCTAATATTAATTTAAAAACTATGATATGCTTCAACTAATTATTTCAGTTAAACTTGAAACTAGTGAAGATAGAAAATTTCCTTTTTTATCGAGAGTGGAACGGAAAGACCTCAATGTACAGTAACAAGCTTTGAAAATATAAATGTTAATGAACAGATTAATGATGCAAGTATATTTATTGCTACCGAATGTTACTGTAAGATTAGTAGTGATTTTTATCCTGAGGATAGAAAGAAAATAAACTATGGTGCTGAAAAGTATAATAAAATTTTAAAGAGATAGTGAATTTTAAAAAAAGGGTTAAATAGAATTATAAGAAAGATGTATTATTCATAGATCATTGAAAAGCGTTTTCATAATATATATATATATATATATATTCGATACAAGATTTCATAAAGATCACATATGCCCTCAAACAATTTTTTTTTGAAAAATATTTTAAATTATCAGCTGCTGTCGCATGTGTTATATGTAAAAAAATTGTTTATCTAGAAGTGTTATAGGTGTTAGTGGTGATGGTAGTGAAAAGTTAGATATAGTTAGTTAGCTAGATAACTAGTCACTTAATCACCTAGTCAAATTGATACACTTATCACCTTTTTCACTAGTAGTCACACAAATCAATCTCATCATTGCATTTAACCCTTAACTTGCCATTATTAATTTTATATTCAGACATATCTATGTCTACATAATTTTGATGTTCACTCCAAACTGCATTACATAAATCAGCAAAGACGTCTAAACTTTCCTATTTCAAAGAGTTCTCTATAAATGAGATTTGCTTTATTACCTCTTTCCTCAAAAATTTTTAATAGATTAAAACTTTCTCTAACACTATATCTATCTAATGAAAATAGATTTTGATTAAGATATATCATATTTTTATGTCTACCCCTAGAGAAGTCATCATTATTAACATGTTATATCTAAATTCTTTTCTGTCTTTAGGTAGCTTAGCAGCTGATGCTAAATCTTTTATATCTTTAACAATTTCATTATCAATTATCAGGAAATCTGCTCGGCAGATACTCACTTTATCTTTATATTGATCACTAGTAGGACCAGTAAAATATAGCATGTCAAGTTTTTTTAGTAAATAGATTTTTTAAAAGATATGATTTACCACATTATTCAATGGGACCCGATACCCAATATTACAAATTTAAAGTTTTCTGGTAATGAAACAACTTGAACATCACCATTATTATTATCTTTATTATTACCACCAATCCTAATACCACTGTTTCCCTCACTATCGCCACCAACATCACTATCAAAATTTCCGATGCCATTACTGTCCCCATTACTATTTCTAATACTCTCACTTCATCACAAACATTAACGCTGTCTATATGACTCAATACACTTTCTTCGATTAACCATACTATATAAAGCACATTTAATCTTTTCCCTTTGTCAACAACATAGATCAGGTATAAACAATAAGCATCACAATAAGACTCATCATCTTGTTGTATTCTCTCATCAGATCATAGATCAACGTATTTATCTAGAAATTCTGGTGGAGTTTCCACGCCATAACTATCAAAAAGTAATAAACACTACCAACCTTTCTCTTAACTAAAACCAAATGAGAACCATCAGTTGGTTGTTGACTAACTAAAAAATTATAAAAATCTGCGAAGCAGGTTGCATGTTCAGCGTAGCTCCCATTTTGTGGATCATCTCTAACTTTTATCGATATCTGATCCCGAATTACTATTTCAGTTAATATTATACTTACACAATTACCTTTTCTATCTGTATCAATATTACTCTTAGCTTCGTTCACGATATCGAGAATATTAGGAAACTCTTCAGATGTTAACACTAGCTTTTGTTCCTTGCTAAAAACGATTTGGACTTTTACAACACTTCTAATAATAATGGTTGCCTTCATCTTCTTTTATACTTGCGCTCCAGATGAATATGCTAAATTAGATAACATTTTCAAGGGACTTCAGGAAAAGACCGTTTTCGATTTAAAGCATTGAAAAACACCAAAACACTTAATTGTTTATGGTGCCAATAATACAGGTAAAACATACTGAAGATCATCTAGAATTATATAACATTGACACTATCAATAACACTGACAATAAAATCTCCCCGGTTACTAGCATTAACACTGACAACAATATCACCACCACTAACACTTGACACTGGCGCTAACACTAACAATGACACTATGGCCGACGCTAACACTGACTCTAACACTAACCTTATCACTAACACTAACACTGACGCTAACACTAACACAATCAATGGCGCTGGCACTAACACTTACACTAGCACTAGCACTAGCACTATCACTAACTGTAACATGGGCACCAAGACTAACACTAACACCAACAATGACATCAACAAAAACACTAACACTATCTTTAACACTAACAATTACACTAGCACTAACACTAACATTTACAAAATCAATGATACTAGCATACATAATATAGTGGCGAAAAAACTATAGGTGTAAAATGTAAAAGTTTGCAATATGAGATTTACAATGTAGACTTTTACAACATGAGATATCAAAGAATTCACAAAAAACATAGAAGAGTTCGGAAAATGTGTAACAGTACTTGATGATGTGCCTAACAAACTAAAAAAAGTCATGAGATTGTTTTATACTGCTGATGGACACTATGGTATACAAATGATAACAATGTGTTGCAAAGCTGGTCATGTAAGTTATCGTTGTAGTGATAAAAATCATCCAATAAATAGGTAAAAACCCAGCATTTTTTAATGAAATAGAAGAAATCTTTTTTATTAAACTCAATCTTCATGCTATTGCTAGTAAAAATGAGTATAACATTATCAAACTCAAAACAGTAACCAAACACTTCATCATATTTGATAATTTCAGTTACATTGCATATGATTGAAACGTAGTTTAAGGACAATCTACCAAGTGAATCAAACGTAGTTTAAAGACTTATCTATCAAGGATAATCTATCAACTGATGAAGCACATGATTTTAGAGAACATATAAAAAAGAAAATGAGATCTGATATTGATAAAAGATTACCAGGAAACCTGCTTCGCAGATCCACTCAGTGACAATTTCTTTGATGACTAAAAAAACTCACAACCACAAACTCTTCATGATGTTAACTTTGCTATTCTAAAAAACGAGAGAGAGAAATACTAGCAAACTGACTGCTCTTAAATTTGTAATTGTAAGAGAAAACTAGATAATTTCGTGATCACGCATAGAATTTTTGCTAGAAAATGTTATCAGCTATGTAAAAAGACAACAACATATCTTTCTTGATGGGGAAAAAGAGGTAGAAATAATACATCTAATCGCGCAACACTTAATACTACTGGTAAGCATATACTCGCTAGCTTAATTAAATCAAAACAATATGTAGATGTTTTAATCAGGTTTTTCCACATAAAAAATGGATTGTAATTCTAAAAGCAACCTTAAAAAATAGACAAATGTAGTATTTGTGCTGACGAGACAATTAATGGTGTATGTTTTACAAAAAAATGTACGTAAAAACAAGGAAGCCCTGCTCCTGGACATCAAGAACAACAACAAAAATAGCCTCCTTTAGTGATAACGAAGAGGAGTGCAAGGTTTACTTCAAGTGTTACCCCACAAGTTTCTCCAACTGTTACTCCAAGTGCTACTCTAAGTGTTACTCCATTTGTCACTCCAACTATTACTCCAAGTGTTACTCAAAGTGTTACTTCAAATGTTACTCCAGGTGTCATTCCATGTGTTACTC
Source organism: Convolutriloba macropyga (assembly GCF_964194025.1). Lineage (NCBI taxonomy): Eukaryota > Metazoa > Xenacoelomorpha > Acoela > Convolutidae > Convolutriloba > Convolutriloba macropyga. The sequence continues at coordinate 12,645,174 of NC_134468.1, forward strand.
CAAATGTTGCTCCGAATATTACTCCAAGTGTTACTCAAGTAGCTTTGCTAATATTAATGCATATAGCAAGGCTGGTAAAACTTGAATGAGTAGTAAGTGTCATATTGTTAAAGATGTATCTATGTTTGATATTATTTATTCATAAGTTTTTTGTAAGTTAGGTCAATCAGTAAAACTTAAAACACCTACTGTATTAAATTAGTTTTCGCTAAGGGTATAAGATCTTACATCAAAATTTTTTTTAGTAATAAACCATGTAAACTATTTATTTATTGTAAAACTAGTAGTTATTGTTGCTATTTGTCTAGTCTTTGATATAAAATTAATTTAAAACCTGATACTTTCGATAATTTTCATAATCCATGGCTAGATTTGCAAAGCAAACTGACTGATTTGTAAACAGGTTTTGTTCATGGTGCACAAAACTAGTTCGTTGACACTAGGACTCAAGCAAAAACATGCTGAATAT